>NW_022631071.1:5919627-6246999 GCF_010015895.1 Lontra canadensis | reverse complement strand
TGGATGGTACTTTGATAGGAATTGCATTAAATGTGTAGATTGCTTTAGGTAGCATAGACATTTTCACAATATTTATTCTTCCAATCCAGGAGCATGGAACATTTTTCCATTTCTTTGTGTCTTCCTCAATTTCTTTCATGAGTACTTTATAGTTTTCTGTGTATAGATTCTTAGTCTCTTTGGTTAGGTTTATTCCTAGGTATCTTATAGTTTTGGGTGCAATTGTAAATGGGATGGACTCCTTAATTTCTCTTTCTTCTGTCTTATTGTTGGTGTAGAGAAATGCGACTGATTTCTGTGCATTGATTTTATATCCTGACACATTACTGAATTCCTGTACAAGTTCTAGCAGTTTTGGAGTGGAGTCTTTTGGGTTTTCCACATATAGTATCATATCATCTGCGAAGAGTGATAGTTTGACTTCTTCTTTGCCGATTTGGATGCCTTTAATTTCTTTTTGTTGTCTGATTGCTGAGGCTAGGACTTCTAGTACTATGTTGAATAGCAGTGGTGATAACGGACATCCCTGCCGTGTTCCTGACCTTAGCGGCAAAGCTTTCAGTTTTTCTCCATTGAGAATGATATTTGCGATGGGTTTTTCATAGATGGCTTTGATAATATTGAGGTATGTGCCCTCTATCCCTACACTTTGAAGAGTTTTGATCAGGAAGGGATGCTGTACTTTGTCAAATGCTTTTTCAGCATCTATTGAGAGTATCATATGGTTCTAGTTCTTTCTTTTATTAATGTGTTGTATCACATTGATTGATTTGTGGATGTTGAACCAACCTTGCAGCCCTGGAATAAATCCCACTTGGTCGTGGTGAATAATCCTTTTAATGTACTGTTGAATCCTATTGGCTAGTATTTTGGTGAGAATTTTTGCATCTGTATTCATCAAGGATATTGGTCTGTAGTTCTCTTTTTTGATGGGATCCTTGTCTGGTTTGGGGATCAAGGTGAGGCTGGCCTCATAAAATGAGTTTGGAAGTTTTCCTTCCATTTCTATTTTTTGGAACAGTTTCAGGAGATTAGGAATTAGTTCTTTAAATGTTTGGTAGAATTCCCCCGGGAAGCCATCTGACCCTGGGCTTTTGTTTGTTTGGAGATTTTTGATGACTGTTTCAATCTCCTTACTGGTTATGGGTCTGTTCAGGCTTTCTATTTCTTCCTGGTTCAGTTGTGGTAGTTTATATGTCTCTAGGAATGCATCCATTTCTTCCAGATTGTCAAATTTGTTGGCATAGAGTTGCTCATAATATGTTCTTATGATTGTCTGTATTTCTTTGGTGTTAGTTGTGATCTCTCCTCTTTCATTCATGATTTTATTTATTTGGGTCCTTTCTATTTTCTTTTTGATAAGTCTGGCCAGGGGCTTATCAATCTTATTAATTCTTTCAAAGAACCAGCTCCTAGTTTCGTTGATTTGTTCTATTGTTTTTTTGGTTTCTATTTCATTGATTTCTGCTCCGATCTTTATGATTTCTCTTCTCCTGCTGGGTTTAGGGTTTCTTTCTTGTTCTTTCTCCAGCTCCTTTAGGTGTAGGGTTAGGTTGTGTACCTGAGACCTTTCTTGTTTCTTGAGAAAGGCTTGTACCGCTATATATTTTCCTCTCAGGACTGCCTTTGTTGTGTCCCACAGATTTTGAACTGTTGTATTTTCATTATCATTTGTTTCCATGAATTTTTTCAATTCTTCTTTAATTTCCTGGTTGACCCATTCATTCTTTAGAAGGATGCTGTTTAGTCTCCATGTATTTGGGTTCTTTCCATATTTCCTCTTGCAATTGAGTTCTAGCTTCAGAGCATTGTGGTCTGAAAATATGCAGGGAATGATCCCAATCTTTTGATAACAGTTGCGACCTGATTTAGAACAAAGGATGTGATCTATTCTGGAGAATGTTCCATGTGCACTAGAGAAGAATGTGTATTCTGTTGCTTTGGGATGAAATGTTCTGAATATATCTGTGATGTCCATCTGGTCCAGTGTGTCATTCAAGGCCTTTATTTCCTTGTTGATCTTTTGCTTGGATGATCTGTCCATTTCAGTGAGGGGAGTGTTAATGTCCCCTACTATTATTGTATGATTGTGGATGTGTTTCTTTGATTCTGTTATTAATTGGTTTATATAGTTGGCTGCTCCCATGTTAGGGGCATAGATATTTACAGTTGTTAGATCTTCTTGTTGGACAGATCCTTTGAGTATGATATAGTGTCCATCTTCATCTCTTATTATAGTCTTTGGTTTAAAATCTAAGTGATCTGATATAAGGATTTCCACTCCTGCTTTCTTCTGATGTCCATTAGCATGGTAAATTCTTTTCCACCCCCTCACTTTAAATCTGAAGGTGTCTTCGGGTTTAAAATGAGTTTCTTGTAGGCAACATATAGATGGGTTTTGTTTTTTTATCCATTCTGATACCCTGTGTCTTTTGATTGGGGCATTTAGCCCATTAACATTCAGGGTAACTATTGAGAGATATGAATTTAGTGCCATTGTATTGCCTGTAAGGTGACTGTTATTGTATATTGTTTCTGTTCCTTTCTGATCTACTACTTTTAGGCTCTCTCTTTGCTTAGAGGATCCCTTTCAATATTTCCTGTAGAGCTGGCTTGGTGTTTGCAAATTCTTTCAGTTTTTGTTTGTCCTGGAAGCTTTTAATCTCTCCTTCTATTTTCAATGATAGCCTAGCTGGATATAGTATTCTTGGCTGCATGTTTTTCTCGTTTAGTACTCTGAATATATCATGCCAGCTCTTTCTGGCCTGCCACGTCTCTGTGGATAAGTCTGCTGCCAATCTAATATTTTTACCATTGTATGTTACAGACTTCTTCTCCCGGGCTGCTTTCAGGATTTTCTCTTTGTCACTAAGTCTTGTAAATTTTACTATTAGGTGACGGGGTGTGGACCTATTCTTATTGATTTTGAGTGGGGTTCTCTGAACCTCCTGGATTTTGATGCTTGTTCCCTTTGCCATATTGGGGAAATTCTCTCCAATAATTCTCTCCAGTATACCTTCTGCTCCCCTCTCTCTTTCTTCTTCTTCTGGAATCCCAATTATTCTAATGTTGTTTCATCTTATGGTGTCACTTATCTCTCGAATTCTGCCCTCGTGGTCCAGTAGTTGTTTGTCCCTCTTTTGTTCAGCTTCTTTATTCTCTGTCATTTGGTCTTCTATATCGCTAATTCTTTCTTCTGCCACATTTATCCTAGCAGTGAGAGCCTCCATTTTTGATTGCACCTCATTAATAGCTTTTTTTATTTCAACTTGATTAGATTTTAGTTCTTTTATTTCTCCAGAAAGGGCTTTTATATCTCCCGAGAGGGTTTCTCTAATATCTTCCATGCCTTTTTCGAGCCCAGCTAGAACCTTGAGAATCGTCATTCTGAACTCCAGATCTGACATATTACCAATGTCTGTATTGATTAGGTCCTTAACCTTTGGTACTACTGCCTCTTGTTCTTTTATTTTGTGGTGAATTTTTCCGCCTTGTCATTTTGTCCAGATAAGAGTATATGAAGGAGTAAGTAAAATACTAAAAGGGTGGCAACAAACCCAGGAAAATATGCTTTAGCCAAATCAGAAGAGGTCCCAAATCGTGAGGGGGGGAAGGGGATAAAAAGAGGTTCAGAAAGAAAAAAAAAAGAAAAAAGAAAAAAGAAACAAATAAAAAAAGAAAACCTATAATGAAAAAAATATAAAAAGAAAAAAATATATATATATTAGATAAACTAGTTAAGAAACGTTAAAAAAGAAAAGGGTAAAAGTTAAAAAAAATTAACAGAAGAAGAGAAAAAAAATTGAAAAAGAAAAAAAATTAAATTAACTGCAAGGCTAAAGAATCATGGGGAGAAAGCCATGAGTTCTGTGCTTTGCTTTCTCCTCCTCTGGAATTCCGCTGCTCTCCTTGGTATTGAAACTGCACTCCTAGTAAGTGAACTTGGTCCTGGCTGGGTTTCTTGCTGATCTTCTGGGGGAGGGGCCTGTTGTAGTGATTCTCAAGTGTCTTTGCCCCAGGCGGAGTTGCACCGCCCTTACCATGGGCCGGGCTGAGTAATCCGCTCGGGTTTGCTTTCGGGAGCTTTTGTTCCCTGAGCGCTTTCCATAGAGTTCTGGAGGACGGGAATGAAGATGGCGGCCTCCCAGTCTCCGGCCCAGAGGAGCCGAGAGCTCGGAGCACTCCTCAGTGCGCCCTCAGGGAACAGCGCCCAATTACTCCCGTCTTTCTGGCCTCCAGCCGCGCTCCGAGCTCACCGAGCCTGCGACCGGTTCAAGGTAAGCCCGAGCTGTGAGCTCACTCCTCGGCTCTGTCTCTGTAGCCGGCTTCCCCGTTCTAATACCTGCAAGCTCTGCAACACTCAGACACCCCAATCCTTCTGTGATCCTGTGGGACCTGAGGCCACACTGGCCCCGCGTAGGCTTCACCCCAGTTAAGCCTCTGGAGCGATGTCCCTCAGCGGAACAGACTTTTAAAAGTCCTGATTTTGTGCTCTATTGCTCCGCCGCTTGCCGGGAGCCGGCCCCTCCCCCCGGGGTCTATCTTCCTGTCCCTTTGGATTCACTTCTCTGCCAGTCCTACCTTTCAGAAAGTGGTTGATTTTCTGTTTCTAGAATTGCTGTTCTTCTTCTCTTCGATCTCCTGTTGGATTTGTAGGTGTTTGCAATCTTTAGATAAGCTATCTAGCTGATCTCCCGCAACCTGAAGTAGTCTCCGCTGCTACTTCTCCGCCATCTTGACTCTGATTACCAGAAGCTGGTTTTTTGAAAGAATCAATAAGATCAATAAACCATTGGCCACATTAATCCAAAAGAAAAGAGAGAAAGCTCAAATTAATAAAATTATGAATCAAAAGGGAGAGATCATAACTAACACCAAGGAAGTAGTAGCAATTATCAGAAGTTATTATCAACAGTTATATGCCAATAAGCTAAGCAACCTAGATGAAATGGATGCATTTGTGGAAAACTATAAACTCCCCAAATTGAACCAGGAAGAAATTGACAACATGAATAGACCGATATCTAGTAACGAGATTGAGGCAGTGATCAAAAACCTCCCCAAAAACAAGAGCCCAGGACCTGACAGATTCCCTGAGGAATTCTACCAAACTTTCAAAGAAGAAATAACACCTATTCTCCTGAAGTTGTTTCAAAAAATTGAAGCAGAAGAGAAACTTCCAGACTCTTTTTATGAAGCCAGCATTACCCTAATCTCCAAACCAGGCAAAGACCCCACCAAAAAGGAGAATTTCAGACCAATATCCCTGATGAATATGGATGCTAAGATTCTCAACAAGATCCTAGCAAATAGGATCCAGCAGCACATTAAAAAGATTATCCAACATGACCAAGTGGGATTCAACCCTTGGTTGCAAAGATGGTTCAACATTCACAAATCAATCAATGTGCTAGAACAAATTAATAAGAGAAGAGAGAAGAACCACATGGTCCTCTCAATTGATGCAGAAAAAGCATTTGACAAAATCCAGCATCGGTTCCTGATTAAAACGCTTCAAAGTACAGGGATAGAGGGGACATTCCTGAACTTCATAAAATCTATCTATGAAAAACGCACAGCAAATATCATACTCAATGGGAAAAAGCTCACAGCCTTCCTGTTGAGATCAGTAACATGATAAGGATGCCCACTCTCACCACTCTTGTTCAACATAGTATTAGAAATCCTAGCAACAGCAATCAGAAAACAAAGAGAAAAGTTTTCCAAATTGGCAATGAAGAAGGCAAACTCTCTCTCTTCGTAGATGACATGATTCTTTATATGGAAAACCCAAAAGACTCCACCCTCGAACTACTAGAACTCAAAAAGCAATTCAGTATTGTGGCAGGATACAAAGTCAATGTACAGAAATCAGTTGCTTTCCTATACACTAACAATGAAAACACAGAAAGGGAAATTAGAGAATCGATTCCATTTACTATAGCACCAAGAACTGTAAGATACCTGGGAATAAACCTAACCAAAGAGGTAAAGGATCTGTACTCAAGGAGCTATAGAACACTCATGAAAGAAAACGAAGAATATACAAAAAGATGGAAGACCATTCCATGCTCTTGGATCAGAAGAATAAACATTGTTAAAATGTCTATACTGCCTAGAGCAATCTATACTTTCAATGACAAACCGATTAAAACTCTACTGGTATTTTTCAAAGAGCTGGAGCAAAGAATCCTAAAATTTGTATGGAATCAGAAGAGACCCCAAATTGATAAGGAAATGCTGAAAAAGAAAAACCTGGCAGCATCATGTTGCCTGATTTCAAGCTTTACTACAAAGCTGTGATCACCAAGACAGCATCGTACTGGCATAAAAACAGACACATAGACCAGTGGAACAGAGTAGCGAACCCAGATATGAACCCTCAACTCTATGGTCAAATAATCTTTGACAAAGCAGGAAAAAATATACAGTGGAAAAAAGACAGTCTCTTCAATAAATGGTGCTGGGAAAATTGGACAGCTATGTGTAGAAGAATGAAACTCAAGCATTCTCTTACATCGTATACAAAGGTAAACTCTAAATGGATAAAAGACCTCAATGTGAGACAGGAATCCATCAGAATCCTAGAGGAGAACATAGGCAGTAACCTCTTTGATATCAGCCACAGCAACTTCTTTCAAGATATGTCTCCAAAGGCAAAGGAAACAAAAGTGAAAATGAACATTTGGGACTTCATCAAGATCAAAAGCTTCTGCACAACAAAGGAAACAGTCGACAAAACAAAGAGGCAACCCACGGAATGGGAGAAGATATTTGCAAATGACAGTACAGACAAAAGGCTGATATCCAGGGTCTATAAAGAACTTCTCAAACTCAACACACACAAAACAGATAATCATATCAAAAAATGGGCAGAAGACATGAACAGACACTTCTCCAATGAAGACATATAAATGGCTATCAGACACATGAAAAAATGTTCATCATCACTAGCCATCAGGGAGATTCAAATTAAAACCACATTGAGATACCACCTTACACCAGTTAGAATGGCCAAAATTAGCAAGACAGGAAACAATGTGTGTTGGAGGGGATGTGGAGAATGGGGAACCCTCTTACACTGTTGGTGGGAAAGTAAGTTAGTGCAGCCACTTTGGAGAACAGTGTGGAGATTCCTGAAGAAATTAAAAATAGAGCTTCCCTATGACCCTGCATTGTACTACTGGGTATTTACCAGAAAGATACAGATGTAGCGAGAAGAAGGGCCATCAGTACCCCAATATTCATTGCAACAATGGCCACGGTCGCCAAACTGTGGAAAGAACCAAGATGCCCTTCAATGGATGAATGGGTAAGGAAGATGTGATCCATATACACTATAGAGTATTATGCCTCCATCAGAAAGGATGAATACCCAACTTTTGTAGCAACATGGACGGGACTGGAGGAGATTATGCTGTGTGAAATAAGTCAAGCAAAGAAAGTCAGTTATCATATGGTTTCACTTATTTGTGGAGCATAAGAAATAACACGGAGGACATGGGGAGATGGAGAGGAGAAGGGAATTGAGGGAAATTGGAGTGGGAGATGAACCATGAGAGACTATGGACTCTTAAAAACAACCTGAGGGTTTTGAAGGGGTGGGGGGTGGGAGGTTGGAGGATCCAGGTGGTGGGTATTATGGAGGGCACGTATTGCATGGAGCACTGGGTGTGGTGCATAAAAAATGAATTCTGTTACACTGAAAAGAAATTGAATTAAATTTTAAAAAGAAAAAAAAGTTAAAAAAAAAAGCTCGTTAGAACTGTGTGAAATAATGTATTTAAAGATATGAAGTTTTATATATCTAATCTATTTTGTTCTCCAAATTTCTAAATTCTAACAAGGAAAGGAACTTGCTGTCACACCAAGAAAGTGGAAGCTAAGGACATATAGTTTAGAGTAGTATTACACAAAACACTGGAAGTGAAACATGTATATCCGAATCACCCAGAGTATTAAGTACAAACACTGATCCCAGGTTCCACCACCCAGATATTCCAAAATGTTCTTATTTTCTGGGATTGAGAAAATTGGGAATGTCTCCTTATACTAAACCTTCAGATTATTTCATCATCTTGAACATCTGAGAATTACTGATTTAGGTGTTTATTCTGGGTTTTCCTTTGATGCTCAAACATGTCTTTCCAACCTTTCTGTGTGAAGGTTTACTAATATGCTAAATTGATGTGTTGTCCTGTTCTTAAATGATAGCAGTAAACAAGGTCTTTATGGGATCTTAAAGATATCCCTATTTTCTGGAAAGGAACTTTTTATAGTTTCGAAACCCTGATATCCATTGCCCACATTTATTTATGTAAAAGTCAAGTCAAGGCCTTTTGGGAACTTCAGTCAAAAAGGTTTTCTGAGACATAAAGCAGTAAAGTATTGATACTATTTTAATCTATAATTTCCTAGAGGGTAGAGAATGTTTAACTGAATCATGAACATGTGGGAAAATTTTTTAAAAGACAAACAAACTTTTGGTGATGACTACTAGCAAAAATAGAAAAGTATTAGCTAATATTTACTCAGTAGAATATGAGAAACATTCAGTGAATGTTTATTTAAACCACACACACACACAAAAGCCAGTTAACAGTTTTTGCTGAGCATGTAGTAAAACTACTATATCTTCTGATTTAGACATTGAAGTCAAAGAAATCTGCAGAAGATTCTCAGAGTAGTGGTTTCTAGTAATCTTCAAATTTTTCATATCTTCCTGGTTAACTTAATGAATTATCTTTTAAACCCCATATGGGCAATTTCTATTGATTATAATCTTGCCTACTGCTAAGAGTAGAACCAATACACTACATACTCCAGAGTGGGTAATCCCTGACAGCAGGTCACTTATGTCTCCCTCCGTTTCCTTTTAGCACAATTAATGATGATAATAATAATAATAATTCTTAGTGCTTTCTCAACACATTGTATTAAGGTGGTTGGAAAATTAAATAGGGATCACAGAATGTCATTTCCTTGATAGTGTAAATAAAGAGTAGCATATTCTAAAGACCCAATTACATTTTGATGGTAATTTGGGATTTTTTTTCAGAAACTACATCCTGAATTCATTCTTGAATTGAAACAGCTTTAATGAACAGCTATAAGACAACTATAGATTTACTACAAAGTTATATCCTCTACTCTATAAGATTTTCTTGTTTCCCATAACTTATATCAAAATAATTCTCAAAAGATATATATGTGGCAGATGGCTTCTGCTTAGTAAAGGGAGAATGTAGTTCTTACACATTTTACAAATTTACCTTCTTACTAAACATATTTCCTTTAAAGGAATATACCCCCAAAAAACTAGCTCCATCAATTATCAAAGTTGTTTATGCATTATGGTACCCTCAGTAGGTTCAAAAGTGAAGACAGTAGCTTTCATTTCAAAAATAATGTGAGGCCAAACATGTTTTCTGAAGCTCCAAATATAGGTGGGTCCAAAGTTGAATTAAATTTTTCCTTAAGAATATAAATATAAAACCTAAACATTTTTAGTGGTCTCTATAAACTTTTTGTCTTTCTATATATTTCCTTTTGTGTGTGCATGTGTGTTTTTGAGAGGGAGAAGGGAATGGCAGATGGAGAGGGAGAGTGAGAATCTTTTTTTAAAAAAATTTTGTTTATTTGAGAGAAAGAGTGTGCGAACAGGGGGAGGGGCAGAAAGATTGGGAAAGGGAGGGAGAATCTCAAGCATATTCCCCACTGAGCATGGAGCCAGATCTGGGGCTGGATTTCACAACCCTGAGATCATAACCAAGAGTCAGATGTTTAACCAACTGAGTCACCCAGGTGCCCCTATCTTTCCTTCATTTTTTAATGGTCTACTTGCATCACCATTTTTTTAAATGTCATTTGATAATGAAGCTATAGTTATTTTTTCACTCATCCTTATTTCCTTGGAGAAATAAAATGGAAGGGCTGGACAACTTTACTATTATGGTCCCTTCTTTAAGTCTATGATTATGGTGTGGTTATTAAAGAATTCTAAATTGCTTACTTTGACTGGAAGGAAAATACAGATTGAGAGGAAGTACCTCCTGCTTGAATGCAAATATTTCTCTTTTTAATGTAAATATTTCAAATACTCTGGCTTCATACTATAAAGTTATTTCTCTATAAAGCAAATTTTGTTATAAGGTATGTTTAATTGTTTGGAAACCATACAAGGATAGCTATTTCCTGAAACACTACAAGGCAGTATCATTGTAGAAGGAGAATTAGCAAAACCAGTGAAAGCCTTTATATTATATCATTAGCTCCATCATTCAAAAAACAAGTATTTAAAACTATTATTATTTTAGCCAGCTCAGGTATTTTTGCTATAGCAAAATACCATAGGCTAGATGGCTTAAACAAAAATTTATTTCTCATAGTTCTGGAGGCTGTAATGTCCAAGATCAATGTGATGGCAAGGTAGGTTTCATTCTGAGACATCTTCTCTTGGTTTGCAGGTAACCACCATTTCTCTGTGTGCTCACATGACCTTTTCTTTGTGTGTCCCTAGAGAGAAAAAGCAAGCTCTCCAGTATTTCTCCTTAGAAGGGCACTAATTTCATCATGAGGGCCTCACTCTCATGACCTCATCTAATCCTAATCCTCTCCCAAAGGCTCCATCTCCAAATAGTACCACTTTGGAGGTTAAGGCTTCTACATATGAATGGAGGATGGTGGGGGGGACAAACATTCAATCCATAACAATTATGTTACCTACCACTAAAAACTTCTGGCATCTTTGTTGAGAGACACATATTTAAAGGACAAAATTCAAAACATTGAAAGCAATTAAAAAGTAAGAGTTAAACAGTACAAGCATCCAATCTGAATAATTCCTTCTTACTGTGAAAAAAAAAAAATGCCATCCTACCCCAAGCTCTGCTAATAACCTTGGTTTTTACCTAGATCATCTATTTAAATGCCATATTTCTTTACTTCACATATTTATGCACTCAAAATAATTTCTATGATGAAATACATATAATTGACTGTGAAAGTATTTTTTTTCCTAAGTTGGCTTCAGCATATAAAGACCTCCCTTAAAAAAATGAAAAAGCAGTGTTCAGGTGGCCTCTTTATCACCAGATATGAATTGCTCTACCCAGGTGGGAGCATGACTTACTCACATTAACTAAATGTCCAGATTTGGCAGTATATTGTAGAAACAGTAAACTAAGGATCAATTTTTTCATTGCTCATCATCCTGATATATCTGTTTTCCCACTTTCAAAAGCTACCAACTCCCAGAAAGACTAGAAACATAACAGCTATGGCCTAAATATTTAAGTATCCCCCAAAATTCATATGCTGAAATCCTAATTCCCAAGGTAATAGTATTAGTACATGAGACCCCTGGGAGGTGCTTAAGTCCTGAGGACTTAGCCCTCATGAGTGGAATTATTGTTCCTATAATAGAGGCCCTAGAGAAATCTCCCCCCTTCCACAGAGTGAGCATACAAGAAGTCTGTAGAAGAGGGACCTCACTCAACCGTGTTGGCACCCTGATCTTGAACTTCCAAGAACTATAAGAAATAAATTTCAATTGTTTATAAAGTACTCAGTCTGTGATGTTTTGTTATAACAGCCCAAATAGATTAAAAACAGTACTTCATTTGAGAAATGTTCCAGAAAGTTAGGATTTCACAAAGCAAAATAGAATTTTAAAATAGTAATATTGGATAGCTGATTTTCTTAATAATTCTTAACATAATTCAACACATGATTGTGGATTCTAAATATACATTCATTGTTTTTGCTTAAGAAATCACTGGGGGCACCTGGGTGGCTCAGTTCATTAAGCAACTACCTTCACCTCAGGTCATGATCCTGGAGTCCCAGGATTGAGTCCCACATCAGGCTTCCTGCTCGGCAGGGAGTCTGTTTCTCCCTCTGACCTTTCCTCTCTCATGGTCTCTCTCTATCTCAAATAAATAAAATCCTTAAAAAAATCACTGAACCACTGCTGACTGTAATATTTTGCAGGATTTTTGCTCAAAAATCTTTTTTTTACATTCTTGAATGATCAGTTCAATAATCTCTGCCTCTAATGGTATCCCAAACCTTCTATAATACAGAATGGACTTTCCCCCCTTCTCAGTTATTTCAATCCTTAAAGTGGTCACCAGTGGATTCTTTCATCAAACATACAATAATATAAATTCCTGTATATTCTAACACTGGAGTTACTTTGAGATGAGCAGATTTCAAATTAATTAATTTGTGCCTACTAATTTTGAGGTTCAAGTAGAAGTTTCTTAGTTCCATCTTACTTTATGGATAGGACAATCATAATCAGTTTCTGCACACAAAGTACAGGCAATTTAGAGAACTAAAATTAGTGTGAGTGAATTATTTAAATGAGTACTGCATAAGAAAAAGATTAATCAGGTCCCAGGAATGGCTGGAATGTCCCAAATCTGAACTTTCACATATTTTCTTCTCCACTAGTAGTCTAACCAAAGGTAGCACAAATTTCATTTGCAGAATTATAGAAAGTACAGTGTTTTGTTGTTTGTTAAACACACACTGACCTGGTATCTGTATCCGAATTTAAGCATTTTTGTTCATTTTCTGACTGAAAATGTTTTCAAAAGGAATGTCCGATAAACATACAGTAGAGAATTAAGATTGTTGATCAATAGGGGCATGAAATAGATGACTTAATATCTTGGTAATTATATGTTTAATTACTCAGTTTATGGCTTCTACAAACAAACCTTATTACATGTCCTTTTAGTCAAGCAAAACCAGTGCAATTTTGAAGCTTACAATTTGCTTTCAGCTATTTTTACAATAGAAAACTTATGGATACATTTACTTGTCCTAAAAATAGGAGGAGGGAAATCTAAACAAAACCCTATAAGCGTACATATCATTAATATATAATTTCTATTTCCACTTTTTAATACTATGTTATAAAATAGAATTGCCTTTATTGACAAAATTAACTGAATTTTGAGTGGGTGTTTGTTTCTGACCATACTGTTTAGATTACTACAGCTTTATAATATAACTTGAAGTCCAGAATTGTGACACCTCAACCTCTGTTTTTCTTTTTCAAGATTGTTTTGACTCTTTGGGGTCTTCTGTGGTTCCATACAAATTTTAGAGTTGTTTGTTATAGCTCTACAAAAAGTACTGTTGGTGTTGCTTTTGTTTTCATTTTTTCCATTATATTTTTTAAGTTTTTATTTATTTTTTAAATTTCTTTTCAGTGTTCCGGAGTTCATTATGCACCACACCCAGTGCTCCATGCAATACATGCCCTCCAGAATACCCACCACCAGGCTCACCCAACCTCCCATCCTCCTCCCCTCCAAAACCCTCAGTTATTTCCTCAGAGTCCACAGTCTCTCGTGGTTTGTCTTACCGGTGTTTTGATAGGAATTACATTAAATGTGTAGATTAACAATATTTGTTCTTCCAATCCATGATATGGAATGTCTTTCTATTTCTCTGTGTCCTCTTCAATTTCTTTCATCAGTGTTTTAGAGTTTTAAGAGTATTGTCTTTCATCTTCTTGGTTAGGTTTATTCCTAAGTATTTTGTCATTTTTGGTGTGCTAGTAAATGGGACTGTTTTCTTAATTTCTCTTTCTGCTGCTTCATTATTGGTGTATAAAAATACAACAGATTTCTGTGCATTGATTTTGTATCCTGCAACATTACAGAATTCTTTTATCAGCTCTAGCAGTTTTGTTGTGGAGTCTTTCATGTTTCCTATATATAGGATCATGTAATCCACAAATAGTAAGAGTTTTACTTCTTTGCCAATTTGGATGCCTTTTATTTCTTTTTGTTGTCTAATTGCTGTGACTAAGATTTCTAGTACTATATTGAATAAAAGTGGTGAGCCTCAAAGCTCTCAGTTTTTCCCCTTTGAGTATGATGTTTCTCAGGGTTTTTCATATAAGGCCTTTATTATGTTGAGGTATGTTCCTTCTAAATCTACCTTGTTGAGAGTTTCATCATGAATGGATGCTGTGTTTTATCAAGTGCTTTTTCTGGATCTATTGAAATGTTCATATGGTTCTTATACTTTCTCCTACTGATGTGATGTAGCACATTGATTGATTTGTGAATATTGAACCACTTTGCAACACAGGAATCAATCCTACTTGACCATGGTGAATGATTTTATTTATCTGTATTTATTTATTTATTTATTTATTTATTTATTTAGTATTTATTTATCTGTTTATTTAAAGAGGGAGAGTGTGCAAAAGTGGGGAGGGCAGAAGGAGAGGGAGACAGAATATCCATCAGTGTGGAGTCTGATAAGGGGCTCGATCTCAGGACCCCAAGATCACAAACTGAGCCAAAATCAAGGGTTAGATGCTTACCCAACTGAGCCACCCAGGCACCCAGATCATAGTGAATGATTTTTTTTTGTATATTGTTGGTTCTGGTTTGCTAGTAATTTGTTGAGAATTTTTGTATCTATGTCCATCAGAGGTATTGGCCTTTACTTTCCCTTTTCAGTGGAATCTTTATCTGGTTTTGGTATCAGGGTAATACTGACTTCATAGAATGAATTTGGAAGTTTTCATTCCTTTTCCACTTTTTGGAATAGTTTGAGAATAAGTATTTCCTCTTTTTAAGTGTTTGGTAGAGTTCACCTGTGAAGCAATCTGATGCTGGACTTTGTTGGGTGTTTTAGGATTACTGACTCAATTTCTTTGCTGGTAACCAGTCTGTTCAAATTTCTATTTATTCCTCTTTCAGTTTTGGTAGTTTATATGTTCCCAGGAATTAATCAATTTATTCCAGGTTGCCTAGTTTGTCAGTATGTAATTTTTCATAATATTCTCTTATAATTATTTGCATTTCAGTTGTGTTGGTTATTTCTCTTCTCTCATTTGTGATTTTATTTGAGTCTTTCTTCTTTTTTTCTTTATAAGTCTAGCAGGAGGCTTATCAGTTTTACTGAGTCTTTCAAAGAACAAGCTCCTGCTTTCATTGATCTGTTCTATTATTTCTTTAGTTTCTATGTCATTTATTTCTGTTCTAATCTTCATTACTTTCTTCTGCTAGTTTTAGGTTTTATTTGTTGTTCTTTCTCTAGCTCTTTTTGTCTGAAAGCTCCTTTTGGCTCAAATAAGTTGCTTATTTGAGATTTTTCTTGCTTCTGGAGGTAGGTCTCTACTGCTATATACTGCCCACTTAGGACCACTTTTGCTGCATCCCAAACGCTTTGGATTGTTGATTTTTCATTTTCGTATGTCTCCAGGTCCTTTTTATTTATCTTTTTATTTCCTTGGTGACCCATTCATTGTTTGGTAGCTCATTGTTTAACCTCCACCTATATGTTGTCTTTTCAGGTTTTTTCTTGTTGTTGATTTCTAGTTTCATAGCATTATGGTCAAAAAAGCTGCATGGAATGACTTCAATCTTCTTGAATTTGTTTAGGCTTATTTTTGAGCTTAATATATATGACCTATCCTAGATAATGTTCCATGTGCACTTGAGTATGTACTTTGCTGCTTTAGGGTGGGATGGTCTGAATATATCTCTAAGTCCATCTGGTCCAAGGTGTCATTCAAAGCCAATTTTACTTTATTGATTTTTCCCTTAAATGACCGCCCATTGATTTAAGTGTGGTGTTAAAGTCTCCTGCTATTATTATATTATTATCAATTTGTTCCTTTATGTTTGTTATTAGCTGTTTTCTGTGTTTATATATTATGTATTATTTTATGTATCTATGTATTTATGTTGGGTGCATAAATATCTACAATTGTTGTATCTTCTTATTGGATTGCCCCTTTTATTATTATATAGTGCTTTTCTTTTTCTCTTGTTATAGTCTTTGTTTTTCTTAAGATTTACTTATTTATGTATTTGTCAGAGAGAGAAGAAGTGGGGAGCAGCGGACAGAGGGAAAAGCAGTCTCCTTCTGAGCAAGGAGCCCAATGTGGGACTTGACTCCAGGACCCTGGGATCACTACCTGAGCTGAAGGAAGAGGCTCAATCAACTGAGCCACGCGGGCATCACTATACTGTTTGTTTTAAAGTCCATTTTTGTCTGATATAAGTATTGCTACTCTGGCTTTCTTTTGACATTCATTTATGTGATAGATATTTATTGATCCCCTCACTTTCAATCTGTAGGTCTCTTTAGGTCTAATGTGAGTTTCTTGTAGGCAGCATACAAATGGGTCTTCTTGTTTTCTCCATTCTGTCACCCTATATCCTTTTATTGGAGTGTATATTCTATTTATATTCAATATGTATTTATTGTCATTTTATTATAGTTTTTTGGTTGTTTCTGAAGATTCTGTCTGATCCTTATTTTTCTCTCTTTCATGGATTGTTGATTTTCTTTTGTGATATACTGGTATTTCTTTCTCTTTATTCTTTGATATTTATTAGTTATTTTTGATATATAGTTACCATTATGTTGGTATGTAAGATCTTCTGCATGTATCAGTCTACAGTAAGTTGAAAGTTGTTTAAGTTTTAACCCATTCTTTACTCCTCTCCTCCCCACACTTTAGGTATATGTTGTATGTTTTGCATCCTTTTATTTTATGATTTTCTTGACTGATTTTTTAGAGAAATATAAAATATAAAAATATTCATTTTTACTACTTTTGTGTTTCCTACCTTTACACGGTCACTTTTGAGTGCTGCTTTTCAATTAAAGAGTCCCTTTTAATATTTCTCACAGAGCTGGTTTAGTGGTCACAAACTCCTTTAGTTTTTGCTTATCTGGGAAAATCTATCTCTCCTTCTATTCTGAATGAATGCCTTGTTGGATAGAATATTCTTGGCTATAGATTTTTCCCTTTCAGCACATAGACTATATCATACCACTCCCTTCTGGCTTGCAAAGTTTCTGTTGAAAAATCTCCAGTTACCCGTATGAGTGTTCCTTTGTAAGTTAACTGTCTTCTATTGTCTTCCTGATTTTAATTTTTTTTTTCATTTATGACTATATTTTGCCAATTTAATTGCAATATGTCTTGTTGTGGGTCCACTTTTGTTGATTTTGATGAGAGTGCTCTTTGCCTCCTGGAACTGGATGTCTGTTTCCTTCCCCAGATTAGGGAATTTTTCAGCTATTATGTATTCCAATAAATGTCTGCTCTCCCTTTATCTCTCTTCTTCTGCAATACCAATAAACCAAATGTTATTACATTTGATGGAGTCACTGGGTTCCCTAAGTCTATCCTCATTTTACACAATTCTTTTTTTCTCTTTTGTTCAGGTTGATTACTTTCCATTACTCTCACTAATTTGTCCATCTGCTTCTTCCATACTGCTGCTCATTCCATCAAGTGTGTTTATTGTACCATTTATCTTTGCTATGTTATTCCTTATCTCTGTATCAAAGGTCTCACTCATGTCTCCCACTCTCTTCTCAAGTCCAGTGTGTAACTTTGTTTGCTTTACATTCTCTATCAGGCATGTTACTTATATCTGTTTCACTCAGATCTCTGGCTGTGGTCTTGTCCTATTTTTTCAATTGGGTTAAATTTCTCTGTCTTGTCATTTTTGTCTAAGATTCTGTACCTGTTCCTGTGTGTTAGGAAAGTCAGCTGTATCTTCTCTTTTTAAGGGTAATGGATGTATGAAGAAGAGGTCCATAGGGCCCTGCTGTGCTTTGTCCCCTGTTCCCCAGGGCCTGGCACTTCGAGGAGTGTCTCCAAAGTTTGTTGCATGTGCTCAGTTATTGTGTCCTGGCCACTTTATCCTTCAGGCAAGTCATCTGAAGAACCTCTGTTTGCCTTTTTTGGGGAGTGTTTGGTCCTTGGTTCCTTTAACTAAGTGTCCTCTGGTCTGTTTATGACATGAGACCTGTCACTACAGTGCCAGAACTGAGGCTCTGCAAACTCCCACATCAGTAAACATGGTGTTGGAAAGATTTTGAGCTATTCTGGGCAAGGGTGCTCACCATGCTGGGGACTGAGGCAAGGCATGACTGGGAAGGGCAGATCCACCTGGGGACAGTGGGAAAGGGCTGGGTTTAAGCAAGTTAGGTAACAAGTGTCTGGGTTGTGTTCATTCTTATCAGTGGCTCTGTGCTTATGCTGTGGGGTAGGGGAGGGAAATGGAACTAGAACTCATTAGTGCCTTTTTTTCTTGAAGGAGTCTCTCCATGAATGTTGCCTCTTGGGATGTGCTCTGAGGTAAGCAAATATCCTTCCCACTGTGTGCTCCAGGTTTTCTTCAGATTGCTATTTCCTTGCTGTATATCCATGGGTTCTTTGCCTACCTTCTCTTAAGAGCAGAACAATGCCTTCTGGGCTCTATCCCAGCCAAGCCCATTGAGCTTTAACACTTTAGGCTTTCAACCTTTCTGTTTGCCAAAAGTTACAAAATTTGGCCCCTCTCGCTTTCCAAATTAGTTGTTATGGGAGTTTGTTTTCCTCACAAACTCCTCTGTATTAGTCTGTCTCTCAGCTTTCTCCATGACCACAGCCCCCTACCCACCATAGCAGTCTTGATCAGTTTCTCTCCTAAACTGTGTCTTCCCACTTCCTACCTTCTTCTATGTGGTCTACTCTCTGCCTTTAGTTGTGGAGTTTATTCTGCCAGTCTTCATGTCAATTTCTGGGTTATTTAGGATAATTTGATAGGTCTGAGTCTGTATTTATGGAATAAGGTGAAATCAGGGACCTCCTACTCTGCTGACATCTTCCCAAATCCTGACCACTTTTTTTTTAAATAGCAAACAGTAGATTCCTGGGCTGCAGAGGTGGTTGAATATCTACAAATAAATCAACATGATACACCACATTAATAAAAGTAAGGATAAGAACTATGATCTTCTCAATAGATACAGAAAAAGCATTTGGCAAAATATAGAATCCTTTCTTGAATAAAAACTCTCAGCAAAGCAGGGATACAGGAAACATACCTCAACATTATAAAGACTATATGTGAAAGGCCAACAGCAAATTTCATCCTCAGTGGGGAAAAACTGAGACCTTTTCCCCTAAATTAAGGAACATGACAGGGATGTCCACTCTCACCACCATTGTTTAACAGTATAGGAAGTTTTAGCTTCATCAATCAGATATTTTTTTAAAAAGCATCCAAATGAGCAAGGAAGAAGTCAAACTTTCACTCTTTGCAGATAATATGATAACCTATGTAGAAAAAGACTCAACCAAAAAAATTGTTAGAACTCATTGAGGAATTCAGCAAATTCACAGGATATATAATTAATGTACAGAAGTCTGTTGCATTCTATACATCAATTATGAAGCTGCAGAAAGAGAAATCAAGGAATTGATCCCATTTACAATTGCACCAGAGACCATAACATACCTGGGAATAAATCTAGCCAAAGAAATAAAGGATCTGTATTCTGAAAGCTACACAACACTTATGAAGGAAATTGAGAAAGACACAAAGAAATGGAAAAACATTCCATGCTCATGGATTGTAAGAACAAATATTGTTAAAATGTCTAAAATGTCTATACTACTCAAAGCAATCTACACATTCAACACAATCCTGATCAAAATAACACCAACATTTTTCATAGAGCTAGAACAAGCAATTCTAAAATTTGTATGGAACAAGAAAAGACCCCAAATAACCAAAGAAATATTGAAAAAGAAAACCAAAACTGGAAGCATCACAATTCCAGACTTCAAGCTATATTGCAAAGCTGTAATCATCAAGGTAGTATGGTACTTGGGGAGCCTGGATGGCTCAGTAAGTTAGGCCTCTGCCTTTGGCTCAAGTCATGATCTCAAAGTCCTGGGATCAAGCCCCACATTGGGCTCTCTGCTCAGCAGGGAGCCTGCTTACCCCGCTCTCTGCCTTCCTCTCTGCCTACTTGTGATCTCTCTCTGTGTCAAATAAATAAATAAAATCTTAAAAAAAAAAAGACAGTATGGTACTGGCACAAAACAGACGCATAGATCAATGGAACAGAATAGAGAACCCAGAAATGAACCCTCAACTATATGGTCAACTAATCTTCAACAAAACAGGAAAAGTTATCCAGTAGAAAACAGTATCTTCAAAAAAAAATGTTGTTGGACATAACATAATAAAAGAATCATTTTAAAAAGGAAAGGAAAAAAAACCACCAAATTAAAAACAAATTCATTACTTGCCTGGTGATTTCTTTATGTGTGTAATAGTTTTGGTGTAAAGGAATAAATTTTTGAAAAATTAAAGAAACGGTGTTGGGAAAAATGGAATAAAAAATAAAATAAATTCAATGGAATAAAAAAATAAATTCAAAGTGGATGAAAAACCTAAATGTGAGACAGAAATCCACCAGAATCCTAGAGGAGAACACAGGCAATGACTTCTTTGACTCCAGCTGCAGCAACTTCTAACTAGACAGGTCTCCAGAGGCAAGGGAAACAGAAGCAAAAATGGACTATTAGGACTTCATCAAGATAAACAGCTTCTGCACAGCAAAGGAAACCATCAACAAAACTCAAAGGCAGCTAGTGGAATGGAAGAAGATATTTGCAAATGACATATTGGATAAAGGGCTAGTATCTAAAATCTATAAAGAACTTACCAAACTCAATCACACACAGTAAAAAGCCCAGTTAAGAAATGGGCAGAAGAGATGAATAGACATTTCTCCAAAGAAAACATACAAATGGCTTACAAACACATGAAAAAATGCTCAATATCACTCATCGTGAGGGAAATACAAATTCAAACCACAATGAGATACCACCTCACAATGGTCATAATGGCTAAATTTAACAACTCAGGAAAGAACAGATGTTGGCAAGGATGCAGAGAAAGGGGAACCCACTAAATTCTATTACTGAAACTGATAATACACTATATGTTAACTAATTTGTATTTAAATAAAATCTTGAAAAATAAAATGAAATAAATAAAATAAAATAATAAAGGGAATGGTGACAGAAAGAACATTTCTGTTCCACATTCAGCCTCTGGGTTCAGATATACTACCTATAACACACCACTTCAGCACTAATTTGTGCATTAGCTTCTTAGTGAATAGCCAGTTTGTATCTCATCAATATATTACTTCTCCCTCCAAGAGATAAACTGTACTATGAAATCCTCAGCTCCAAGTGTTTAAGGAAGAGACTGCATCCCCCTATACAGGCTCTTGCATACTCAAAAATAGATAGCAAATAAATCTTATTTTTAGTTTCTAATATTTATAGAGTACTTTGATATGTTTTTACCTCAGAATACTATTTTTTTATTAACATTCTTCCTCACCATCTTCAGATCACTGTTTATACATCACTTTTGTGTGGTATGGAGAGCACACAAGCAGGGGGAGCAGCAGGGAGAATGAGAGGGAGAAGCAGCTCCCCATAAAGCAGGAAGCCTGATGCAAGTCTTGATCCCAGGACTCTGGAATCATGACCTGAGCCAAAGGCAGTCGCTTAACTGACTCAGCCAACCAGGTGCCCCTATTTTGGGATATCTTAAATTAAATGTAGAATGGGGTATCCAGGCTCATGAAAAAATATAGCTCACCAATTTATTTTAATAAGACAATTTTTCTAGAAATATTATAATCTAATGGCCTTAGTAATTTGATGACACTGCTTCAGAAGTGTTTCAGAAGTAATTGTGGTCATTATTCCCTCCTAAAATGATCACAAAGTATATTAGAGGTGTTAAGGTACATGTTTAGATAACTAATTACCTTTTTCTGTTTGCAGAACACTGTCCATACAAGTAGTAATCATTGGTTTATAAATGATAGTAAGTTATGTTTTGTTGTACTTTTAAAGTTACGGTTTAATAGGACACCAGTTTGAGCAATACATAGATTGTAAATGTTAAAACAAGTGTTAAATATAAACAGGCATATTATGAAAATTTTTAGGGACATGCAATTCTCATATAACAAAAGCTGAATAGTTCTGTTATGTAAATCTGAACAAGAAATGTATAAGAAATAAAATTTAGGGGTTAAGGTTTTATTATTTTATCCATTATACCTATAGATTCAGAGTCTATGTTGTTTATAATTGTTTCCCTACAGTTAATGTGAACCTGTATAAATATACATATCCACACAAGTACCATAAATCCATGATGACAACATTGGCTCTAACCAACTAGGGTGAAATGTACCCAGCTGGCTGTCAGTTCTGTTTGTAAGTTAGGATTCAGTTAACTCTCATTTGGGGATCTTCTAGGATGAACCAAATAGAAACTTCCCTGCAAGCAGTTAAAGCTGAACTATAAATCTGTCTTCTAATGGTCTTTGTTCTGGTATTTTTCCTTCACATTCACTGCCTATCTGTGTACTTTGACTTTGCAGATATTCTTCCCAGTAAACTGCTCAGGTCTGTGATTTCACTTGCTGTCATTAATTTGTATCAGTGCTTTGATGTATTCCTATATTCTTACAAAGTTAGCTTTAGGCTTTTAATTTCCCTTTATTATGTGAATTTGAGTGAAGCAGAGTTATCTTTCAAAGTCAGAGTTTTATTTAGAAAATTCCTTTGCAATGACTTCTTTATTATAGATTCTAGAATTGCCAGACTACAGCCATTTGTAGACTAAAATTCCTACGAAATTTCTTCCACTATTTGAATTATGGGCTATTGGCACTTTTTTTTTCTTGCATGGTAAACAGGAAAAAAAGAGGATTTTTACTTCAAATTTGAGGAAAAAGTATATAGTCTGGTGCCCTGAAATTCAATCTTCAATTAAGGGTACTTGGAATGAAATAAAAATTAAGGACTATGTTTTCACCCTTGATTTTTTTCAGGCTCTTAAATATGGTATGTTTTGTTTTGTTTTGTTTTGTTAAATATTATGAGACTCCACTTTCTGGATAATGCTTACCATGAAAATTTAAAACACAAATGGTATATCCACGATAAAAATAAAGGCAACAACTCAGTAACAGTCTGTCAGAGAGTTAAATTTTATTACTTTATGAGAGTAATTAGAAAAATCAACCATGAAGCTATCTGAGCTACACACAGAAGATAGGCCTGAGAAAATGGCTTTCAGTAGATCTTGTGATCTACAAGATTTAAGTCACACTTCTATGCTCATAGATGCTTATACTTGACAGATTGGTTTGAAAATGGAGAGTCATTACTAATATGACTTGGTGGAAAGCACATAACTTTGTGTTGGATTAAAAAACTAAAAATTCCAAAGACTCTTGGTCTCAATCCTACACTTCACATACAAATGTATATTTCTTTTATTAGAACTATAATTCTATAGACTGAAAATTTCAGTACATTTAATTGGATCCCAGTAATCTATCTTACATCTAATGACACAACTCAGTTACTATTTCACAATAATTCACAGTCTACTGTTTTATTGCACACTAAGCAGATAAAATAAATAATGCAAACATTTTTAATAATCTTTTCCATTATTGTTCAGCTTGATATACAAACTCAACTGTTTATTTAATACTTGAAGTGATGATACCCAGAGTAAAGTTATAGAATCCAAGATTATTATGATTATTAATACTCTCCTATTTTCATACTTTTCCTGTTACCTCTGACTTTCACATCAGATTAGTTCTCAGCACTGTTGTTAACTGAAATTGATTAATCTCATAGCTTCATTATGTAGTACAAGTGTCAACTTATCTTCCCAAATCTCTTCCCTTTAAGTCTGGAATTAATTTTTGTAGAGTGTAAACCTTTTGAATTGTCATATCAGAACAACTTTCCTAAACTCAGATGATGAACTGTCTCAATTTGCCTGAGACTTCCCCAGTTAGGGCACTGGAAAGTACTGCATTTAAGGAAAAGTTCTCAGTTCCAGGCAAACCAAGACAGTTGGCCACCCTAGTGTCTGGCACACCTTTTAAAATATTAGAGAAAAACATGTGTGCTCTCTCTATATAAGTATCTGTGCATCTATATATTGCTTGATGAAATAAAATGAATATGTGCAGGTAACAAAAGAATGAATAGAGTAAAAAAGTGAAATGACTTTAACCTTCCAGAGACACACTTAATCTCAGTATTAGATCCCCTTCCACTTGAAACAGAAATGTAACTTTAAAAAATAATAAGTGAACCTGATATTATCTGTTGTTAATCCGCTATGATAAAGATAAAAACACTTCTTAGTAACCCTTTAAGTTGCAGTAACGTTGCTAGCATGCTGTGTCAGGGAAGTAGGATACAAATTTATCTGAAAATCTAACTAGATCTTAATTAAAACCAACTGTACAACTCGGAATATCTATATTGTAAAGCACTGACCTGTGACCCATTGTCAGGAACTACATTTTAGAAATGTTTTCTTTTATTGCAGCAGAAAACCCGGTATTAGCATTAAAGAAAAATGACTCAAATTTATTATTAAGGTATTCTTTATGGAGGAGATAATTTTACTGAAAGCAAAATAGAGGAAAAAAAAGATGAAGCTGATATTTGAGTAAAATACCTTCTTCTAAGGGCCTTACTAAAAGTGTGGACATTATTTCTCAACACACGCTCTCATCTCAAAACTACTTGAGAAAGACCAGCAAGTTGGAGTTCCCCTTCAGAACATTTTAGGGGAAATTCTTCCCTTAAAGACACTATTTAAGGACAAACAAAAAAAAAATTATAGACACTATTTAAGACACTATTTAAGGACAAACAAAAAAATTAATTTTATGTTAAAAACATCCCCAAATATTTTGAAAATTCTTTATTTTATTCAAATATATGTTGTTTGGGGACCTGGTAATAAATGGAAAACATATTTTAAAATTACATCTAGTTTATAAAATATAGTATTTCATTCTAATGTCTTATTAATAAAAGACCTCCACAAAAGAAGATTGAGTGATTCTAATCAACATTAAACTCATGCCAGACTTTGAGAATTCAGGGCAACTATGCCCATGCCTTCATGGAAAGATGAAGGAGGAACCTGACTGAGCTGTCACCCACAGGGAAAACCAACTTTCTATGGCAGCCTAACCTGTCAAGAACTTGGCCTAGGTGGCATACCAGAGTTACAGTGTTGGAAAAACTCATTGTAAATGAAGTAAGTAAGGGTCTCAGCTATGGTACACAAGAATCAGAGTGGCACCTGTGTGTCTCAGTCAATAAAGCATCTGCCTTTTGCTTAGGTCATGATCCCAGGGTAACTGGGATCCAGACCTGCATCAGGATCCCTGATCAGCAAGGAGTCTGCTTCTCCCTCTTGCCTCTACCCCCTCCATGACTTCATGCTCTCTCTCTATCTTTCTCTCTCAAATAAATAAATAAAATCTTTAAAAAGAAGAATCAGCATTAAGGAGTGTGATAAACAAGATTGGTAACATGCTTGATGCAATGAACAACAGGCTGGAAGAAGGAGAGGAGTGAATTATTGATGTAGAAGACAAAATAATATAAAATAATGAAGCTGAAAAAAAACAGAGAAAGAAGAATTATGGAAAATGAGAATAGACTTAGGGAAATCAGTGACTCCATCAAATGTAAAACATTCTCATTATAGAATCCCAGGAGAAGAGAAAGAAAAGGGGGCAGAAAAATTATTTGAAGAAATCATAGCTGAAAACTTCCATAATCTGGGGAAAGAAACAGTTGTCCAGATCCAGGAGACACAGAGAACTCCTATCAAAATCAACAAAAGCAGACCAACACCAAGACATATTGTAATGAAATTGGCAAAATATACTGATAAAGAAAAAAAAATCTTAAAATCAGCAGGAGAAAAGATGTCTTTAATTTCCAAGGGAAAACCCATAAGACTAGCTTGAGATTTCTCTAGAAATTCAGCAAACCAGAAGAAAGTGCTGTGATATATTTAGTAAGCTGAGTGGGAAAAATCTGCTGCCAAAAATACTCTACACAGAAAGCTATCATTCAGAATATAAGGAGAGATAAAGAGTTTTCAGATAAACAAAAACTAAAGGAGTTCATGACCACTAAACCAACCCCACAAGAAATATTCAAGGGGAATCTTTGAGTGGAAAGACCAAAAGTAACAAAAACAGGAAAGAAGTAAAGAAAATCTCAAAAATAAGAATAAAACAAGTAATAAAATGGTACTAAATCCATATCTATCAATAATTACTCTGAATGTAACTGGGCTAATTGCTCCAATCAGAAGATATAGAGTGTCAGGAATAATCCAACAAGAAGATATAACAATTGTAAATATTTATTCATCCAACATAGGAGCACTTAAGTAAGTCATTTAATAACAAACATAAAGGAATGAATCAATAATAATACAATAATAATAGGGTACCTTAATACACCAGTTACATTCATGGACAGATCATCTAAACCAAATATCAAGAAGTAAAAAAAGGCTTTGAATGACACGCTGGGCCACAGGGACTAAAACAAGAAGAATTTACAAAGTTTAACAGACAAATAACTAGCAAAAAAAGTGAACAGTACTCAAAAATCTCCCAATAAACAAAAGTCCAAGGCCAGATGATGTTACAAGCAAATTCCACCAAATATTTAAAGAAGAGTTAAATGTTCTTCTACTTCTCAAGCTATTCCAAAAAAATAAAGTTAGGAAAACTTCTAAATTCATTTTATAAGGTCAACATTACCCTGATACCAAAACAAGATACAGACTCCACTAAAAAAGAAAACTACAGGCCAATATCATTGATGAATATGGTTGCAAAAATTCTCAATAAAATGCCAGCAAAACAAATCCAACAATACATTAAAAAATCATTCACCGAGATCAAGTGGGATTTATTTCCAGGTTGCCAGGGTGGTTCACTATTTGCAAATTAATCAATGTGATACACCATAATAACAAAATAAAAATAAGAATATGAGCATTTTAATAGATCCTGCAAAAGCTTTTGACAAAGTACAGCATTCATTCATGGGGGAAAAAAATCAACAAAATAGGATTAGAGGGAACATACCTCAACATAACAAAGGCCAAATATGAAAAAAAAAAAAAAACAGCTAATATCATCCTCAATGGTGAAAAACTGAGAGAACAAAACAGGGATATCCACCTCACCACTCTTATTTAACATAACACTAGAAATCTTAGCCACAGCAATCAGAAACAAAAAGAAATAAAAGGCATCCAAAAACAGCATGGAGGAAGTCAAACTTTTACTATATGCAAATGACATGATACTCTATGTAGAAAACCTGAAAGATTCCTCACAAAAAAAAAACTGCCATAACTCATAAACAAATTCAGTAAATTCACAGGGTACCAAATTAATATAAATAAATCTATTGCATTTCTATACACCAAAAATGATACAGCAGAGAAATAGAGTAAGGAATTAATGCATTTTACAATTGCACCAAAACCAGTAAGATACATAGGAATAAACTTACCTAAGGGGGTGAAAGAATTGTTCTCTGAAAACTATGAAACTTTGATGAAAGAAATTGAAGATGACTCAAAGAAATGGAAAGACATTCCATGCTCATGGATTAGAAGAACAAACATTGTTAAAATGTCTATATTACCCAAAGGAATATACACGTTTAATGCAGTCCTTATCAGAATACCACTAGCATTTTTCACAAAGCTACAACAATCCCAAAATTTGTATGGAACTACGAAAGACCTCAAATAACCAAAGCAACCTTGAAAAAGAAAGCAAAGCTGGGGACATCACAATTCTGGACTTCAAGTTATATTACAGAGCTGTAGTAATCAAAACAGTATAGTACTGGCACAAAAATAGACACATAGATCAATAGAAATGAATGGAAAACCCAGAAATAGACTCACAATTATATGGTCAATTAATCTTAGACAAAACAGGAAAGAATATCCAGCAGGGAAAGGAAAAGTGGTGTTGGGAAAACTGGACAAGCTGATGCAAAAAATGAAACTGTACCACTTCCTTATGCCATACACAAAAATAAGTTCAAAATGGATTAAAGACATAAAAGTGAAGCATGAAACCATAAAAATCCTAGAGAAGAACACAGGCAGTAACCTCTTTGACATTGGTGATAGAAACTGCTTTCTAAATATGTGTCAGAGGCAAGGGAAACAAAAGCAAAAATAAACCATTGGAACTTCATCAAAATAAAATATTTCTGTCCGACAAAGGAAAAAGTCCACAAAATTAAAAGGCAACCTACAGAATAGGACACAATTATAAATGATATATCTAATAAAGTGTTAGTACCCAAAATATATAAAGAACTTATAAAACTCAATACCCACAAAAAACAAATAATCCAATTTTAAAATGTTGCAGAAAATAAAAATAAACATTTTTTTTTCCAAATAAGACATACAGATGGCCAACAGACTCATGAAAAGATGCTCAGCATCATTGATCATTCAGGGAAATGCAAATAAAAGCTACAAGGAGATACCTCCTCCCACCTGTCAGAATGGCTGAAATCAACCTCACAAGAAACAATATGTGTTGGTAAGGATGTGGAGAAAGGGGAACCCTCTTACACTATTGGTGGGAATGCAAACTGACACAACCACTGTAGAAAACAGTAGGGCAGTTCCTCAAAATGTTAAAAATAGAACTACCCTATGATCCATCAGCTGCACTACTAGGTATTTACCCAAAAAAATATAAACATACTAATTTGGAGTGATACATGCACCCCAGTGTTTATAGTAGCATTACCTATAATAGCCAAATTATGTAAACAGCCCAAAAGTCCATGGACTAATGAACTGATAAGAAAAAAGTGGTATATATAATATAATGAAATATAATATAATATGTAATATATATAATATGTAATATATATAATATTCCTCTGCCATAGAAAAGAATGAACTCTTGCCATTTGCAATTATGTGGATGGAGTTAGAGAATATTACACTAGGTGAAATAATTCAGTCAGAGAAAAGCAAGTACCATACGATTTCATTCATACATCAAATTTAAGAAACAAAACAAATGAGCCAGGGGAAAAAAGAAGGAGAGGGGAGTGCAAACCAAGAAACAGATTCTTTACTATAGAGAACCATCTAATGGTTGCCAGAATGGAGGTATGTGGAGTAATGAGTTAAATAGGTGATGGGTATTAAGGAGTGGATTTGTTATGAACACCAGGTATTATACAGAAGTGTTGAATCACTATATTGTACACCTGGAACTAATATTACACTGCATCTTAACTAACTGGAATTTAAATAAGAACTTAAAAAATAAAATACAATTTAATGGTCAAAAAAGAAAATTAAAATCATGCCAATCAGAACTAGATTTTAACTGGGATTACTAATTTATTTTATTCGTTCACTGTAATAAGGGGAAAATGACAAGGGTAGTTAATATATTGATGTAGAAAATCATGCTGAGGTAGTACATAATAAGCATAGTGCAAATGTAGGCCAGGTCCAACCATCACCAGTCTAGAGAACCACTAGGTCTTCAGGTCAATTTAGAGCCAGTCTAAAATTTAGGGTCTTAGACAGTATAAAAAACAATGACTAAAAACATGGATTTCATTAGTCACACTGGTCTTGAATTTCAAATTCACCACTATTTCATTGGGCAAGTTACTTATCCTTTTCTTTTTTTTTTTTAAGATTGTATTTATTTATTTGACAGACAGAGATCACAAGTAGGCAGAGAGGCAGGCAGAGAGAGAGGAAGGGAAGCAGGCAGGAAACAGGCTGAGCAGAGAGCTTAATGCGGGGCACAATCCCAGAACCCTGGGATCATGACCTGAGCTGAAGGCAGAGGCTTTAACCCACTGAGCCACCCAGGCACCCCAGTTGCTTTGTTTCTTTTTTTTTTTTCAGCGTAACAGTATTCATTATTTTTGCACCACACCCAGTGCTCCATGCAATCCGTGCCCTCTCCAATACCCACCACCTGGATCCCCCAGCCTCCCACCCCCCGCCCCTTCAAAACCCTCAGGTTGTTTTTCAGAGTCCATAGTCTCTCATGGTTCACCTCTCCTTCCAATTTCCCTCAACTCCCTTCTCCTCTCCATCTCCCCTTGTCCTCCATGCTATTTGTTATGCTCCACAAATAAGTGAAACCATATGATAATTGACTCTCTCAGCTTGACTTATTTCACTCAGCAAAATCTCCTCCAGTCCCGTCCATGTTGCTACAAAAGTTGGGTATTCATCCTTTCTGATGGAGGCATAATACTCCATAGTGTATATGGACCACATCTTCCTTATCCATTCATCTGTTGAAGGGCATCTTGGTTCTTTCCACAGTTTGGCGACCGTGGCCATTGCTGCTATAAACATTGGGGTAGAGATGGCCCTTCTTTTCACTACATCTGTATCTTTGGGGTAAATACCCAGTAGTGCAATGGCAGGGTCAGTTGCTTTGTTTCTGATGTGCAATTGTTTTCATGTATTTAACAATGAAAAGTGTTACTAATAGAAACGTATGTTCCCTTCTTGCACCCAAAACTGACAAATTCTATGAGCACGGTGACTAGTATTTGCTCTTACTACTAGATATAGCAGTATGCTCCCTAGAGGACCCTCTCTTATTGCTCTCCATGGGCACCAGAATCAGGAAAATAAGTCACTGGGCTAACAATACCAAGATGAAGGAAAACTGGTAGATACATGAACATCTGGATATATGGCCTGGCTTTGTTGTTTTTAGTGTCATATCACCAGTTTTGTTTTCACTGGAAATGTGTTAATACTTGGTTGAAAATGAATGACCTTGGTTTTAAGTCTTGGCTGTGACACTAACCAGCTGTATAATCTTAGCCAAACTGTTTCACCTCTGAGAGCCTTGGACTAGAAGAGTCAAATAGATGACCCTTACCAGCATCTCTCAATGACTTTGTTAAAGTCAAAAGTAAAAGTAATTGTTTGAACAATGCTATCTAAGATCAAATCACCCCAACTATTCCAGGTGCACTGAGAGACATAGTATAGAAAAGCACTTACTAATGTGGCTGTGGAACCAGACTGCCTAGATTCATGCATTTCTTCTTAATAGCTGTGTCACCTGGGGCAAGTTTCTTCTCTGTGTCATTTCCTGATCTATAAAATGGAAATGATAGCAATACCTATTCCACAGGGTTATTATGAGGATTAACTGAAATAATTCATTCACAACCCTTTTGAAAGTACTGCTTGTTTAGTCCTAATACAGTCAGTGAGAATTAATAAGTTATTTAAGCTAGGTCCTTTCCAGTAGAAGATGAACTCGGGGCACAAATGAAGAGTGAGTCTTTTAAACTGAAAGAAGGTACTTCTTCCCACTCTAAAATGACATTCATTATTTTACCCTACACTCACACTTCATTTAATTTCCAGCATGGCATTTTTCTAACCCTCTATGGCATCAGAATTGCCTGGATGGCTTCTTCCAGCACAAAATGTTGAAGCCCAACCCCAGAATTTCTGATTCAGTAGGTCTGCAATGCAGTTGAGAATAAGCATTTCTAAAAAGATTCCAGGTGATACTGTTGTTACTGGCTCAAGAATTATACTTTGAGGACTGCTGCACTTAAATTTAACATCTCCCTGATCATTTATTATCAGGAAGCCATTAGGACCTGGATAAATTGGGTGACTTAGGACAACATCTATTTCTTGAACACACCAGTGCAGTTTGCTAGCCTATGTGTGATGACTAAGTTACCTGACCACACTTTGAGAACAACTAATCTATTAAATCACACTAATTATTTGTTCCTTTGCTCACTATGTTTCAGTCACATTGGCCTTTTTTCTATTCTTAAAACTAGCCTAGGACCCTACCTCAGGGTCCTTGTGATTCCTGTGGTATACACTTAAAAATCTGTATCTTCTATATCTTCACATAACTGGCTCTTCATCAGTTCAGTTGTCACCTCCTCTTTATACAGTATATATATTTATAAAGAAACTCAAGGAGAGGTATTATGTTTTATTATTACAGAATTTCATTATAGAGCAAATGTATTTGAGATTAGAAATAAATTATAAATCACACTTTTTAAATATAAAGTATTCCTCACTCCCCTTAGTCATTCTCCAGCTTATTACCTGTTTTAGTTCCTTCATATCAATTATCCAATCTGTAAACATATAATTTACTCATGAATGTATTTTCTTGTCCATCTCCTTCCTCTATTGAATATCATCTCCATGAGTTTGGAGATTTTTTTTAAAGGTTTTATTTATTTATTTGATAGACAGATCACAATTAGGCAGAGAGGGAGGCAGAGAGGGGAGGGGGGGAAGCAGGCTCCTGCTGAGCAGAGAGCCCGATGCAGGGCTCGATCCCAGGTCCCTGGGATCAAGACCTGAGATGGAGGCAGAGGCTTTAACCCACTGAGCCACCCAGGCGCCTAGAGTTTAGAGATTTCTATTAACAACTCTATCTCAAATACCTAAAAGAGTGCTGGAAATCTAGTAAGCACTCAATAAATATTTACCAAATGATTGAGTAAGCCAGAAAGAATGAATCATTTGCATCAGATCTAACATTACTGTTCCATCCCAAGTGATAAAGCACTCTAATTATGATGACTGCCAAATTAGTAGAGGCCCAGCTTTCCATCCAGAAATTATATCATTTCAACCTTCCTTAATCCTGGTTTTGTGAAGACTCTAAAAGCAGATTCAAGAAAATATTATTCTATAAGGGCAGTGTTGTTATGTACTATTTAAATAGAAATAAACTAACTTCTTAGAGTGACCTAAAAGAGAAAATATGCAGGATTATTCTAGTTATACTGTTATATAAGCCAAGAACAGAATGTTACAGTGAGTGGAACTAGTTCTACTAGTTTACTGTGTGAAATCTTCTTCAGTAGTGGTGGAGTTGACAGATTTTGTTGTCAATGAGTATTCAGTTTACAACCACATTCATCAAAGGGTAAAACCCCAGTCTCACTGGGTGAGCCTGAGGAATGGGTCTTAAGGTCAAACACAGTTGGGAAACAGTGCCTACGCTAGCTTCCTCTTCAGGATTCACAAAGCACATGGGAACAGAATAAAAGTTTGGGAAGTCCAAGAGTAATTGAATTTTTTAATTCAATTAATTTTATTTCAATTAAATTAATTGAATTTTTTAACCCATTTTCCCCAAATTTTGATTGAATCATAGAAGCAAAACACACTATGGGAAAATCATGGCAGTCCACAGTATTGATTTATTATTTTTTTTTATTTATAATGAGTGATTCACTCTTAGTGGGGCAGCTAAATAGTACATAAGTTCATTAAGACTGTGCCAGGATCATGGAACGCTGGGTGTGGTGCATAAACAATGAATCTTAGAACACTGAGAAAATAAAATAAAATCTAAATAAATAAATAAAACTATGCCAGGATATGAGCCTTCCCTAAATGAACAATGGGTGGGTCATTTTGCAAGATATTTATCATTATTTAGCTTTTAAGAACAATCTTCTAGCTCCTTAGCACCTCAAAATTGCCTAGGGACTTAATATGGGACTTAATATCTTTATACCTAGTTTGTAACTCTTCAATTAAAGCCATTGGAGACAAGAAGTTGTTTTTAAAATATCAGATAATTTGGATATCAACCCTTTGTCTGTAGAGACATTTGTAAATATCTCCCATTCTGTGGGTTGCCTCATTGTTTTGTTGACTGTTTCCTTTGCAGGCCAAGGGCTGATATCCAAGATCTATAAAGAACTTCTCAAACTCAACACATGCAAAACATATAATCATGTCAAAAAATGGGCAGAAAACATGAACAGACACTTCTCCATAGAAGACATACAAATGGCTAATAGACACGTGAAAAAATGTTCATCCTCGTTAGCCATCAGGGAGATTCAAATCAAAACCAAATTGAGGTACTACCTTACACCAGTTAGAATAGCCAAAATTAACAAGACAGTAAACAACAAGTCTTGGAGTGTTGGTGGGAATGCAAGTTGGTGCAAAATTAACAAGACAGTAAACAAGTGTTCCCACTGTTGGTGGGAATGCAAGTTGATGCAGCCACTTTGGAAAACAGTGTGGAGATTCCTCAAAAAATTAAAAATAGAGCTACCTTATGACCCTGCAATTGAACTACTGGGAATTTACCCCAAAGATAAAGATGCAGTGAAAAGAAGGGCCATCAGTACCCCAATGTTCATAGCAGCAATGGCCACAGTCACCAAACTGTGGGAAGAACCAAAATGTCCTTCAACAGACAAATGGATAAAGAAGATATGGTCCATATATACAATGGAGTATTATGCCTCCATCAGAAAGGATGAATACCCAACTTTTCTATCAATGTGGATGGGACTGGAAGAGATTATGCTGAGTGATATAAGTCAAGCAGAGAGAGTCAAGTATCATATGGTTTTACCTACTTGTGGAGCATAAGAAATAACACAGAGGACATTGGGAGATGGAGAGGAGAAGCGAGATGGGGGATATCGGGGGGGAGACAAATCATGAGGGATTGTGGACTCTGAGAAACAAACTGAGGGTTTTGGAGGGGTAGAGGGTGTGGGGTTGGGTGATCTGGTGATGGGTATTATGGAGGGCATATATTGCATGGAGCACTGGGTGTGGTGCATAAAAAATGAATTTTGGAACACTGAAAAGAAATAAAATAAAACAAAATGGAGAAAATAGTGGACTAAAAGGAAGAAGAAGGAGAAGAAGAAGAAGAAGAATACCTCAAATAGCTAGCCAAATCAACTTTGTCACAACTGAGGTCAATAGGTGACAGATATTGCAGTCAGACTACCCACAAAATCATATAATTTGGCGACTCTTTCTCCCCCTGCCCAGAGAGGGGCTTGTAAGGAACCCACAAATGACAAACTTCTTGGAGTCATCTCTTTAGAGAGAAATATGGTTTTCCTATAAAGAATGCCAAAAGAATTAGTCTTTTGTCACTTGTATTTAGTGTGCTTAAAACTTAAGTTCATGCAAGGGAGTTGTTAGTGACAGGAAAAACTAGAAAGATGAATTGGAGCCAAATCATGGAGAGCCTTGAATGCCAGACTAAACAGAGTAAGCAGACAATGGGGAGTTGCTAAAGGTTTTTTAGGAGGAGTGGTATCTATTTGATGAATTTGAAGATATATCTGACTGTGATGTGGAGGATAACTGAAGTTTAATGAAACACTAAGGCAAGGAGACCACATAAGTGCATATTGCAGGGAAAACAGAAGGAAAAAATTGAATTGCAATCCCACATCAATTAAAATATAACCTGAATACCTCCATGTATCATGTCACATCACCTCTTCCTGCTTAACAGTCTCTATGTAGATGGCTTATGAAGACCTAAAACAAAAACATAATGCTTTGCAAGGTTATTCTTTATAATACAAAAGTGGTCATATGCATAAAAAGTATAATCTTATTTCATAAATTTCACTGCTTAGAACATTAAAAATAGAGGGCATGTAAGGAATTGAACTTAAACTTCTTTACTACATTATGCAAAAGATGAGTCTGGTATCTCCTAAACATTCCAAAAACATTGAAGAAACAGGTTTTTTTTTTTTCCAGACTTCAAAGCTAGCATTCCTCTGTAACCCAGGTTATGAATAAAAACATAAAAATAGTCCTAAGTTTATGCTATCCTACTTTATTTGATGGAAAATTTTTAGTTAAACTCTAAAGCTTATTCTTGAATTTAAAAAAAAAATTAAAACAAAGAAAAAAGAAAGGCAGGAAATGTATTCCCTTGTTGTGAAGCAAAACAGCTACATAATGCCAAAGGGGGGGAATGATTTTAATAGAAAAGTATTGTATTCCAGAAAGCTGTAGATTATTCATACTGTTGGTTCTGAGGGTCACTAAGTGAATCATGTATCAATAGCAGCATGCTCAATGTTATTTTTAAGCCTAAACAAAAATATGCACAATAATTACCTTGAAATGTTCTTTGTCCCTTTTCCCTTTTGTTCTCAGTGGTCTCTTTTTCTTTTTAATCAATTAGGTAAATATGAAGTATAGCATGAATCTGGTCAATGAAATGTATTTTCTGAATGTAGTTCTCAGAAGTAAAAATGAAAAGGCAACATACTATGTAAAAATAAAGTAAGAAGAGGAAAATAAGAATCATATTAAACTTCTGGCATCCTTGTATGTTTATTTAACAGTATCCACTTAAAGAATCAAGCATTATCATTGTCTTTTGCTTTCCTGTTATGGTTTTCAACTCAATAAATCTCTGCTTCCTGATTTTGTCATACTAAGAATTTTGCTGCACTCACTCATCAGTTTACTTTGGGCATCTGTATCCTGTCTCGGTCTCCAAGGGTATATTATCAAATTCTCCAAACTGATTCAGGGTGTCCAGTGACTTTTCAGATAGTTTGGGCAACTCAATGAGACATTTAACCATTTCGGTAAATATACTATAGAACAAACAAGTTATATTCTAATTTTCTGTCTGGAGGCTAGTATTACCATGTTACTCATTTGTCCATATTTTCTTTAGTGGGTGTATAACTACATTTTCAATGTTCATTAGATACTTTCCCCTAAATTCAATCCTTGGGGACGAATGTTCTTTTTAAATAAAAAAGAAGGAAAATATCCTTCAGAGTTAGTGTTCCAACCCTGTGACAACAGAACCTACCCTAGTTTTGTTTTGTTTTGTTTTGTCTTCCAGTAATGGGAATGAGTTATACTGTGTGGTCTTATGTGCTTCTACATATATCCCAATGCTAAAACATGAGATCTTTCACCCAAACAGAAATATGGTTGCATTTATTGTTTTTATTTATATAAATTTGTTCAACAAACATTTATTAAACAACTACTGTATACAACAGACTGATACAATAGATTATAGAGAAGATAGAATGGTGAATGGGACATGGCCCCTGCCCTCAAGAATCTTCTAGTTCTTCCAGGCATGAAGGAGGTGGTGGCATGAAGGAGGTGGTGGTATAAGCTAAGTGTACAAATACAAGATAGACTATGATAAGAACAATAAAGGAAATGTTCTAGAGTGGGGCAAATTATAAGTTGTGGCTAGATCAGGGAAGAATTCAGGAAGATGTAGCAGTAGAGCTATGGAATTTAATAGAGAGAATCTCAACAGAAGAGATAAGAAAGGAAATAGCCTAGAGGTAACAGCATGCAGAGTGGTGTGGAAACAGGAAAAACACATGGCAAGTTTGGTGAAAGGCAAGTGATTCAGTCTGATGGACCATAAAGTGGACATCCTTGGAAAATGGACAATAAAACTGCAAAAGAGAGTTGAGGCCACATCATGGGGGACATCGACTAAATTAAGAACTTCAGAGTTTACTTATACAAAATAGGGAGGCACTGAAATCTTCTGAGAAGGAGAATGATTTACCATATTATGAATCTGCTTATTTTCACCTTTCCATGTTCCAAAAAGAATTTGAGGCAAGCAACAATACACACAATGTAATAGGATAAAATATGTAAAGAGACTAAGATGAAAGGCTAAAACAATAATAAAATGGTCAGATAATACCAGGAGGAGTTAGTGCACAAAAATGTGTAAAAAAAATCCAGCACAATGATTACAAGTGGGGCTCATAGTCAATTATGGGTTTCTAATTCACCAAAGCAAAGGCAGAGATGTAGTATCTATGGACTAACGACAAGATCAAAGCTGTACTTCATAAAGGTTAATCTAGCAGTGGCAGAAAGCATGGATTGGAGTTCCAGGGAATGTAGGAGGAGAGTAGAAGTAGAAGTTATTACAATAGCAAGAATTTCAACAAGGTGATAACAAAAGACTGTCTTGTGGGATTTTATTGCCCTTAATAGAAGTCTGGTGAAAAGGATAAACTATTGCTTTGGTATCTTTGTGGTCCAAAACATGCTGCAAATGACAAACCCCAAAGATGTATAAAACTAATTTGGTCCTTGAAAACACCTTGAATGTTTCCCTTAGGGTGTGTATAGTGCACAATTAATTTCTTTTCTAAGTGTTCCCAGGGATTTGGCAGGTTAAAGACATCCATGTCCTCTCTGTGCAACAATGACATCTTTAACTGTTAGATTGTCTGGTAGTGTTCAAAGTAAATGACCCTTTTGCAGTCTGAACATTAATAAGCCATTTAAGAATAAATGCTAGTTAATAACTTGTTTCTTTCAAAATAAATAGACTATGCTTTTTTTCCCCCTTTGTGTGAATGTTCACTTTCAATATGATGATATGTGATGCTAGCAGCAAGGAAAAGAGATAGCTTGTGAAGGTAACTGCAGTTCCAAAATACCAAAAAAAAAAAAAAAAAAAGGAGTCAAAGTAGTAATGACACAGATTCACGGATTCATTTCATCTTAGAATGCCTGGCCCAGGCAGCAGATATATTTGAATAACAGGAGTTGTGTCCTGCAATGAGAGTAAGTCATTCCCTACTGCGCCTAAGTCATTCAAAAGCAGGGGCAAGTAGAGAAGGGGAATAAATTATCTCTACCAATGGGGCATGCTAACCTTTGCAAGCAAGGTATTGTTCTAAGTACACACACACACACACACACACACGCACACACACACAAATACATGCAAATACATATAAACTTCAAAGTGTATTCTAGGTTTTCAATGACACTCTTATCATAGCATACTACAAAAATAATCCTCTCTTATCCAAACTTCACCTTCCTCCTGAATTACTCCATGCTTCCATTCTGCCTCTTTCCTTTCTTCCTACCATTTGCCCTTCTGACTAAATAGCATGCAAAAATAATAGCTCTCAAATAGTTCTAATATCCTGACAGTTCTTTTTTTCTGGTCAGTCACTATTAAGATGTTTTATTTTATTCTGATTTATGTAATATGGGGGGAAAGGAGAAAAAGAGAGAAAATAATGAGAGAGAGAGAGAGAGAGAGAGAGAGCGAAGCTTATGTGTTCATTATAAATCATAACACTACCATAGTGGTTCTCAAACTTCAGCATACACTAGAATCACCTGGTGAACTGTGTTACAATATGGATTGCTGGATGCGCGCCTCAAAGTTTAATGATTCAATAGGTCTGGATAGGACCTGAAAAATGTGAATTTCTAACAAGACCCCAGGTGATGCTGATGATGGCAGGCTTGAGATCACCCTGAGAAACCCCTGGAATAAATTATTTTAATAATCTTAAATCTACCTGGGGGAGTCTTTCTAATCTTACACCCTGTTTCTTCTCAAGAGGTCATCACTATGCTGATTTAAACAATCACTTTTTTGCTTTTTAAAAATACTCTAATTTTGCCACAAATGCATGTACCCTTAAACTGTAATGAGTAAATTGTGTTATATCCAGATAATGGAAAATTACACAGCAGTGAAAAGGAATGAACTACTGCTACACACAATAACATGCTGGATCTTAGAAACTTAATCCCAGGTTAAAAGAAAAAAAAAACTTACTGAAAATTACATGTAGTAGTTTAGCTATTTTAAGTGTTCCACAAATTTTAATTCCCAGTTCTGGCTGACAATGTCCCCAGAAAACTTTATATTTTTCACAAGTAATATATTGAATATGCAACAAACTTCCTTCCAATGATCTCTAAGCATGTCACAGTTTCTTATTTAATCCAAAAGTTGGGAGATAAATAGAAGAAGACATTTCCTTTTATCTTTAACAAATAAGAAATATGAAGTACATTTGAAAGGGATCATCTAAGGGTGAATATCTTTGGAAAAATAAAGCCTAAATTCCAGATTCTTGAAGACTTTCATCAATGGTAATTGATTAAAAGTTCACAAGCAGCGATATAGCATAATACAGTAAAAAAATCTTCTGGATAGGAATTAGGAGATGTGGATTCTAATCCTGATTCTCCTTCAGACAAAACAATTCATTCTTCTGGGTTTGTTCCCTTGTTTACACAATGATGAGCTTGATGGTTTTAAAACTATGCTCAAAGAAGTCCTAAGGATTCCTCATAGATGCTTCTGGAACTGCACTGAGCAATGACGATGGGCAGGTGTGGGAAGGGAGGAAGAGTACCTAATGATGGAGGCTCAGGTTCTCTACCTCTTCAACATGAGCCATTGAACTTTTATCCAATTTTCATGTGCTCCTTCAATTGCAAACTTTTATCACCTTTCTCAAAGTGATGTATATAACACCACCACCACCAAAACCCTCAGCCTTTTTTCTTTAAAGAGAAATAAATGTCAACCTCCTCAACTTTCCACCTAAATACCCAAAAACCTATTACTCTATCACCCTCACATTCTTTTTATTGCAGTCTCTGAAGTAAAGCTCTCACTTCTTAGCTTCAAAATAAATCTTCCCACTTATGTTTTTGATCCCATTTCCTATATTCTTAAGGCCTTGCATATTTGTTATTCTCATTTTCTCTTTCTCTTCACATTCCCATCTCCCCCACCTCTCCTCTCATTTTCAAGATACTGCTCAAAGGCTACACATATACTCAAGAATCCCTCTTCTTAAAAACAAACAAAACAAAAATCTTCACCAGAGCCTGCCTCCTCCTATAGTTACTGGCCCCTTCTTCACTTTATAGGTGAGGTCCTTAAAAGAATAGCCTGACTAGGAACTGTCGCTTCCATTTTTTCTATTTCATCACTTCTCAATCTACTATAGCTTGCCTTTTGTTCCTGCCGCTGCAATGGAAATGTTCTGACAAGGTCTCCCAAGAAGATATTATCCTCTCATGATTTCAGCTACCACCTGTGTACAAATAATTTTTGGTCTTTTTACTTCAGATTCAGACCCATGTATCCCAATTGCAGCAAGGTATTGACACTTGGGTATCCAATAGGTACCTCAGACTCAGGCTCATGTCCAAACAAAGTCATCATCTTCTCTCTAATAATTGATCCTTCTCTTGATTCCCCTATTTCAGTGAATGACACCCTCTTCTAACCCATCACTTACATTGTTGTCAGAATGATCTTGTAATAAAAGAGAATGAATGAAATAGAGGTACACAACACAGAGTTGAGATCATAGGTATGCCTGTGTCCCCTATTTACGTTGCTCATCTCCATGGATCTGCCTGGACCAAGCTAGAAGTTAAAGTTAATCAGTGATGTCATTAAATCATTTTTGCTACCCCTATATAATAATAAAATAATTCCATAGCTATTATCTAGTGTCTTTTACTCTGAGGAAAACAAATATTTACTTACCAAACTTTCTTACAAGAAAACTTCCCCTAGAATCTTTGAATATTAAGATCTAACACATAAATTACAACCTAAGTGGTCACTAGATTAAGATGTTAAACAAAAGACACTGAATGTCATTCTTTTCAGGATAGCTACCAGTGAATTTCTCTGAATATAAGCCTTGAGCAACTACCCTCCCCCGAAAATAAGATCTGAGACCCTATATGATAATATCCTGGATCAATGCCACAGTTTTTTGCTCCTGACTCTCCATTACCATTGATTTTCTTATTAAACAAAAGTTATTGAAAACCTAAAGTATACTATCAGGTAGCCAAATGATACACCTGTGCTATTTCTTCTTTTTCCCTTATAGGATTCGTTCTCCACCCTTCTCTAGTCTGCCCTATTCCCCAAGAGGATGACCTCTAAGAACTGTTCCATGTGGGCTCCTTGCCAGCTGGCTTCCTGCCCCAGTTTTAACAATACCTGCACTGGTATGAGATTGGAGTATAGAAAGAGAGAATTTGTGATTTCTTCTGCTCCTCCTGACTTCCACGGTTGTGTCTTTCTGTGTCGGTAGTTGATTTCCCCCAAGACCACATCTTTCAGACAATCCCTCCTTCCCAGACCCAGCTCTCACTGGACTTTGCTAACATTTTCTTCTTCCTCTGTTCTTTCAAGTCTAGTTTCAATATACTTTGTTTACCACAGGGTAGGTGGGTGAGGAGATGGGTGAAATAGGTGATGGAGATTAAAGAGTGCACTTTTCGTGAAGAGCACTTGGTGATGTATGGAAGTACACACCTGAAAATAATATAACTAATATAACACTGTATGGTAACTATACTGGAATTAAAATAAAAGAAAAAAAGTCAAAAGAAAGAAAAAATGTCCTCATAACCCTGTCCATACTGCTGGAAATAATCCTTTGACTTCTCTTTATTTGAACCATCTGCAAGGATTTCTGTTTCCTGATGAGACCCTGAAAAGATATAGCCCCAGTACTAATGGATTTCACATTCTATAGTGGCAATTGATGAGGGGGAAAAAAGGGAAACAAAACATCAAACACATGATGACATAATACAATTTCATAGTAATGTGTGCTATGAAGAAAAAGTGAAGCAGGATAAGAGCACTTGGGTTGAAGTAGTTGAGGGTAGACTGTTTTAATAAACTGTAGAGAGAAAACTTTTCTAAAGAAGCAACATTTTAGGGCATCTGGGTGGCTCAGTCGTTAAGTGTCTGCCTTCGGCTTGGGTCATGATCCCAGGGTCCTGGGATCAAGCCCTGCATCAGGCTCCCTGCTCAGCGGGAAGACTGCTTCTCCCTCTCCCACTCCCTCTGCTTGTGTTCCTTCTCTCGCTGTGTCTCTCTGTCAAATAGATAAAAATCTTTAAAAAAAAGTAACATTTTAATATAGTCCTAAATAAAATGAAATTAATCTCATATATATCTAGAGCATTCAAAGCAGAGGAAATAGCAAGGGCAAAAGGCCAGAGATGGGAAATTAATTAGCAGATTTGAGGAAAAACTAGAAGGTCAATATGTCTACTTGGTCATGTTACCTTCATTTGCATTTGTTCCTTCTAAAAATATACATTGAGGATCTATTAAATTTCAAGCACTCTTCTGGATAATGGCAGTGAAAACCATGGTCTTTGCCTTCATGGAACTAAAATGAACAGTAAAGAAGTGTTTTCTTATACTTAAATTAGAAAAAAAGGAAAAAGTATGCTGTAGAATTTGGATTCCTGGAAGGTAGGCCAGCCAGACACTTCCATAAACTTTGTTTTAATATCCACAAGTCAAATTCAAGATCCACTCATTCATTAATTCACACATTCAATAGTCATAGGCTACTAAAATATTTAAAGACAATTGCCAAAATAATAAATATTTAATTATATTTTTTAAAGATTTTATTTATTTATTTTTGCAAGAGAAAGAACAAGCAGGGGGAGAAGCAGAGGGAGAAGCAGACTCCCTGCTGAGCGGGGAGACTGATGTGGGACACGATTCCAGGACCCTGGGATCATGACCTAAGCCAAAGGCAGACAGTTAACTGATTGAGCCACCCAGGTACCCTAACGCTATTTTTAAATAAAATTACTACCTTATGATAGCAAAGCATGTGGCAGTTTTGGTAACCAAATTTGGAAAGGATAAGAAAAAATTGGAAGATGCCTTTTAGAGATGTAAATATTTTTATTCTATGATCAAGTACAAACATAATAAAAGGGATAGAAAAGAAATTTCAGAACAAAAAGAATTAAGAGAAAATGGTTTTGAAAGTAAGATACTGGGAGAACCCTTCCATATGGAGAGTGACAAATAGAGTAGGTCATGGAAGCCTTGGTCTTCTGATTTACTTAAGAAAAGACAACTATCTGTCTTGACTACAACAAACACCAACATACCTAAAGAAAACATAGATTCATCAAGTTATTCATTCATGCAAACAACATTTATCAAGTACATAGTATTTGTATACCATACCGCCTAGCCTAAGGGGAATAGAAAAGATAAGGGAACTATGCTGTCACTCCTTTGAGTGCTTGTAAAGAGATAAGACAAATACACAAAAGATTTCATAGATGCAAGACAAAAGCTTTCTAAAAATTCTAAATTGTCTAGCTCTTAACAAATTTTTAGTCAGGTAATGTCTGTGATTTAAGGACATTCCATTAATACTATACTTTAGAAAAGATTAATAAGTGCACTGGGGAGAGGGTTAAACTCAGTATCACTCTACTCATTCATTCCATGTCAAATCCACATAGAGTTATCTTTCTCTTTACTTTGAGTGTGTTCCATACAGGGTCCAGAACAGAGAAATTACCACCACACATTTCCAGGAATTTTCAGTCTGTTAGTACTGCTGTATTAATTATAAAGACTTCTTGGGGAGGGCATGTGCTATGATGAGTGCTGTGAATTCTATAAGACTGATGAATCACAGACCTGTATCCCTGAACCAAATAATACATGGTATGTTAATTTTAAAAAGACTTCTTTTCTACACATGTTCAGCAACTGACTAAATAGATTGAAAATATACAATGTCACATAGGATCCAAATTTTGTCTAGCCAATATCTATAGTAACAAGTGAACAACATTCAATATTCTTCACAAAGAATTACCAATTATTTCACCCAGTTCATTACTCCAGACTGACGCAATTATCAAACAACTTATAAACCTATGTCGTGAGAGGAAATTTCAAAATGCATTGAGCAGTTCTATATGAACACATTAGCTCATGAGTCCATAATCTGGCTTCTACTATAACTATGTGTTTTGTTTTTCATTCCATGCAGTTATTTCCTCCAGAAATTTACCTTGCTGGTTATATTTTGTTGAATCTAGCTATCCAACTAAGTGGAAGTTTCCAAAGATGACAAAATTGATAGAGAAAAAGGGTGAGGGACTGGGTAGCAAGAAGCTAGCCAGTTATTAAATTTAAAATACATTGTGGGGTGTGAATTATCGATATGTAGATAATCAGAATTTGACTGTATCTTCCAAAATTCTTTTCATTTCCAGGCTTACATAGCAGTTGTATATTTCTGTATTTTCCTCCATTCTGCAACACCAGCTACAAATAACCAAAGCAATTGTTGCAGCTCTTCACCTGCATCAGCAGATGCCATCACTAATTATAAAAAAAAAAAAATCTAGAGCTAGTTTGATCACAACCTCTTAAGTTAGAGATTGATTATTTTCTGCATTTGGATGTGATCCTTTTAAGGTGTAATATTCCTAAGGTTTAAAGCTTTCAATGATACTTTTTCAAAGTTTTTTTTTTACAAAAAGAGTTCTTATAAAAGGAGTTGTTTCTTTATAAAAGGAGGGTTTTTTTAATATAAGGAGTTCTTATAAAAAGTTTATTTTTATAAAAGAAGTTATTATAAAAAAGAGTTCTTTTTATAAAAAGAGTTCCATGTATCAATCTACCAGTTCCAACCTATGATTTACACAATAAATAATACCAAAGTGTGCAAGTCACAGAGCTCCTATATAATGTTTCTACCAAGGAAAAATAACAAAAAGGACTTCCACATCTTTTATTCGACACTAAGTAATCTTGAAAAGTGCTTTTTGCCAATATAGAGGCTATCCAAGGACATTTATGGGCATGTTATACTAATCATTTCTATTAAGCACCTGTAGTATACATGGCAGTTTTCAAGACACTATAGAAGATACAAAACATAGAATAAAGAGAATGCTTGTTCTACACAAGTTTATTATTTAAAATGAGATCTACGATAAACACATGTAAAAGAAAAGAATAAAAATAAATCTGATAATGCATTCAGATTGTATATAAGATGCAATAGATGCAAATAAAAGAAGAAATCAACTGAGATAAAGATAAGGGAAAACTTGAAGTAGATGACTGTTGAGCTGACTTTTTTCCTTGAGAAAATCTGGCCCATCAGTTTTTGAAAAAGTAAATTTTCAGCTTGGTCTGATTTGGGAACTGGGTAAAAACAAGTGAATATGTTCTTTTATAAGAAAAAAGAAACAAAAGCAATCGGGAAATTGGAAGGGGAGGTGAACCATGAGAGACTATGGACTCTGAAAAACAATCTGAGGGGTTTGCAGCAGCAGGGGGTGGGAGGTTGGGGGAACCAGGTGGTGGGTATTAGAGAGGGCACGGATTGCATGGAGCACTGGGTGTGGTGCAAAAACAAGGAATACTGTTATGCTGAAAAAAAAATAAAATAATAAAGCAATCTATCACCTTTCCAGGGAGAAGAAAAACTATATTTCATCTTTAGGCCCTCCTCTTCTCCAGAATACAATTCATGCCTTCCACCACAGAATATTTTGTTTTGCTTTCCATTGCTCTACTGAATGATGGAGTAAGATGATAAAGCATTTCATCTGAGGATGCAAAACAGTGACAGGTTAGCTTATACAATGAGGTTCTGGGATACAAATGTGATTGCTCAGGGCACCTTTTTCAGGAAAAGAAAACTAATAATCTTTTATATTTCTTGTAGAAAGCAGCAAGTTTGTACCTGTAAGTCTTCTCCAGACCTAGTAAAAAGACATGAAGTCCCATTATTTAGAAAAAAAAAAAAAGGTTCTTATCAAGTTCTTTTGGGTTCCATTAACAAAAAAGATTCATCTCTGACCTCAGCAGACTGCTCCACATTGAAGGTCTTTGAAAAATTATTCTACATGATTATTGGCTTTTCATGAAGGAAAAAGTCATGTAGCTGATTCAACCAACTATCTGTAATTAGAGCTGACTTGTTAGTCACTGTAAGATATGATTATGTCTAAAGGAATAGTAACTTTTCTGGCAATGATAATCTGCATCTATTTAAAATCAGAGGCATAGATCTGCTGCCATTGGTATGACAGCATGATTTTTCTTTGCTCCATCTTTATCCAGAGTTAGATTTCCTAAATTTAGAGAGAATGTTAGACTCTGAGCCAAAATACTGTTTTTGAATTACCAGAAGCTGCTTCTCAATTTTCCCATGTTCTTATAAATTCAATTACAAGCTGAAGCTTAAATCAAATTAAAATGACTTGCTTCATTATCAAACATTCAGCCTTCCAGCTGTTCATGATATTAGTGTTAATACATTTCATGTACAATAGTATTTTCTAATGTTCTCTGTAGGTTCCCTCATGTCTGCAGTCAATTAATTACTTGTTATGTGTGTGCTTATGCAGTCTGGCTCCCTTTTTCCACTACACCTTCTACTCTCACAAAGCCCTAAAACACTTAAATCCTGACATTTATGAATCATAACTAAATGCAATATCCTTTCTTTTCTTTTCTCTGGAAACAGGTCTCATACTAGAAAGGAGTGAAATCTAACATCTCTAAAAAACTTAAATAGAATTTTTCTATTATCTATTGTCTAGAATTTTATCTATTATCAAACACTATGACCACAATTCATCTATCAATATATGCCTATAATGACAGACAATTGGCATCAGGACAAAAATCATAGCTCCAAATGTGAATAAGGGAGATGGCAAAATATGCTGCTTTCTTTAGCTAAAGATTGAAAAAAAGTAGTGATAATTGAAATAGCTGAGAAGCATAATATTTTTTATTTGCAGAATGATTAAAAATAAATACTTTGACTGGAATCCAAAGATGTGTGTCTACCTGGTAAAAAGTACCATACCATTCAGTCAATAACCAGTAACCTTTATTAATGCACAGTAAAGTGCTCCTGAAACAGACCCATTTAGGTGTGAAAATTAATCAAAAAGGAATGAAATTCTTACTGACAAACAAGCAAATCAAATTCAATGATAAGCAAAATTCATTGAGGTGAAAAAGTATCTTGGAAACTGAGTACAATTTCAACTGCTTCACTTCCTCGTAATAATCCCTTCCTGAATTGCTATATAACTATGACTTCTTGGATCACTTGAGTACTTCTGAACCTGCCTTGGAATTTTAGGCTCTTTAGTAACCTGTTTCAGACTGACAAATACTATTCCTGTCCCATCAACTACACATCCATACATACTTTACCAGCCTCAGTCATTGTCCATTTAGCTAAAAAAATAATTATGCCCATTCCAAACCACCCATACACAATTATACTTAACAGGGAACAAATTAGCCAGGGGAAGAAACAAGGAAAAGGACATTTTAGACCAAGGAAATAGTGTGAACAGAGGCATGAGGCACAAAATACCATGCTATGTGTAGAAGACTGCAATCATTGCTGAAAAAAGAAGTACAAGTTGAAGTTCACTAGAGAAGGGGCATCTTCACTGCATTCAGTTACATGACACATAATCTAAAGTGCAGATTACACAAATATTTTAAGGTAATAGTGAATCAGTTAGTCCATTCTTGGCATGTGAGTATTAAAGATAACTACTGGGGCACCTGGGTGGCTCAGTGGTTTAGGCCTCTGCCTTCGGCTCAGGTCATGGTCTCAGGGTCCTGGGATCAAGCCCCACATCGGGCTCTCTGCTCAGCGGGGAGCCTGATTCCCTTCCTCTCTCTCTGCCTGCCTGTCTGCCTACTTGTGATCTCTGCCTGTCAAATAAATAATAAATAAAATCTCTAAAAAAAATTGTTTAAAGATAACTACTATATAAGTCAAGTGAATGTGGAGTCTTTATGCATACCTAATTGCCTTTTTGTCAATAAACTTTCATAATGGCTCAGTTTCTTTATTTATGTAATGTTAGTCACCATACAATACATCATTAGTTTTTTTTTTTAATTTTTTTATTTCTTTCCAGTGTTCCAGAATTCATTGTTTATGCGCCACACCCGGTGCTCCATGCAATACATGCCCTCCATAATATCCACCACCAGACTCACCCAACCTCCCACTCTCCTCCCCTCCAAAACCCTCAGTTCCTCAGAGTCCACAGTCTCTCACGGTTCATCTTCCCCTCCAATTTCCCCCAACTCCCTTCTCCTCTCCAACTCCCCATGTCCTCTGTGTTATTCCTTATGCTCCACAAATAAGTGAAACCTTATAATTGACTCTCTCTGCTTGACTTATTTCACTCAACATAATCTCTTCCAGTCCCATCCATTGATACAAAAGTTGGGTATTCATCCTTTCTGATGGAGGCATAATACTCCATAGTGTATATGGACCACATCTTTTTTTTTTTAATTTTTTATTTTTTCAGTGTAACAGTATTCATTATTTTTGCACCACACCCAGTGCTCCATGCAATACGTGCCCTCTCCAATACCCATCACCTGGATCCCCCAACCTCCCACCCCCCACCCCTTCAGCACCCTCAGATTGTTTTTCAGAGTCCATAGTCTCTCATGGTTCACCTCCCTTTCCAATTTCCCTCAACTCCCTTCTCCTCTCCATCTCCCCATGTCCTCCATGTTATTTGTTATGCTCCACAAATAAGTGAAACCATATGATAATTGACTCTCTCTGCTAGACTTATTTCACTCAGCATAATCTCTTCCAGTCCTGTCCATGTTGCTAAAAAAGTTGGGTATTCATGCTTTCTGATGGAGGCATAATACTCCATAGTGTATATGGACCACATCTTCCTTAACCATTCGTCCGTTGAAGGGCATCTTGGTTCTTTCCACAGTTTGGCGACCGTGGCCATTGTTGCTATAAACATTAAACAATCATCAGAAGTTATTATCAACAGTTATATGCCAATAAGCTAAGCAACCTAGATGAAATGGGTGCATTCCTGGAAAACTATAAACTCCCAAAATTGAACCAGGAAGAAATTGACAACCTGAATAGGCCGATATCTAGTAATAAGATTGAAGCAGTGATCAAAAACCTCCCAAAAAACAAGAGCCCAGGACCTGATGGATTCCCTGGGGAATTCTACCAAACTTTCAAAGAAGAAATAACACCTATTCTCCTGAAGCTGTTTCAAAAAATTGAAGCAGAAGGAAAACTTCCAGACTCTTTCGATGAAGCCAGCATTACCTTGATCCCCAAACCAGGCCAAGACCCTACCTCTCATAAAGGAGAATTTCAGACCAATATCACAGATGAATATGGATGCTAAGATTCTAAACAAGATCCTACCAAACAGGATCCAACAGCACATTAAAAAGGTTATCCACCATGACCAGGTGGGATTCATCCTTGGGCTACAAGGATGGTTCAACATTCACAAAGTAATCAATGTGATAGAACAAATCAATAAGAGAAGAGAGAAGAACCACATGGTCCTCTCAATTGATGCAGAAAAAGCATTTGACAAAATCCAGCATCCATTCCTGATTAAAACGCTTCAAAGTATAGGGATAGAGGGAACATTCCTGAACTTCATAAAATCTATCTATGAAAGACCCACAGCAAATATCACCCTCAACGGGAAAAAGCTTGCAGCCTTCCCGTTGAGATCAGGAACACGACAAGGATGCCCACTCTCATCACTCTTGTTCAACATAGTATTAGAAGTCCTAGAAACAGTAATCAGACAACAAAGAGAAATAAAAGGTATCCAAATTGGCAATGGACCACATCTTCTTTTTCCATTCATTCATTGAAGGGCATCTTGGTTCTTTCCAGAGTTTGGCGACTGTTGCCATTGCTGCTATGAACATCAGGGTACAGATGGCCCTTCTTTTCACTACACCTGTATCTTTGGGGTAAATACCCAGTAGTACAATTGCAGTTTTTGAGGTAGTGTTCCAAGATTCATTGTTTGTGTATAACACCCAGTGCTACATGCAATACATGCCCTCTTCCTTAATACCCAACAACAGACTCACCCATCTTCCCCGCCGCTAAAACCCTCAGTTTGTTTGTTTCACAAAGTCCACAGTCTCTTCTGGCTCATTTCCCCCTCCAAATTCCCCCCTTCACTTTTCCCTTCTTTCTCCTGATGTCCTCCTTGTTATTCCTTACATTCCACAAGTAAGTGAAACCATATAATTGACTTTCTCTGCTTGACTTATTTCACTCAGCATAATCTCCTCCAGTCCCATCCACGTTGATATAAAAGTTGGGTATTCATCTCTTCTAATTGCTGAGTAATATTCCTTGTACATATGGACCACATCTTCTTTATCCATTCCTCTGTTGAAGGGCATCTTGACTCTTTCCAGAGTTTGGATATCATGGCCATTGCTGCTATGAACATTGGGGTACAGATAGCCCTTCTTTTCACTACATCTATGTCTTTGGGGTAAATACCCAGTAGTACAATTGCCAGGTCATAGGGTAGCTCTATTTTCAATTTTTTAAGGAACCTTCACACTGTTTTCCAAAGTGGCTGCACCAACTTGCATTCCCTCCAAAAGTGTAAGAATGTTCCCCTTTCTCCACATCCTTGCCAACATTTGCTGTTTCTTGTCTTGTTAATTTTAGCCATTCTAACTGATATAAGGTGGTATCTCATTGTTTTTTTAATTTGTATTTTCCTGATGGCTAGTAATGTTAACATTTTTTCATGTTTGTGTTAGGCATTTGTATGTCTTTTTTGGAGAAGTGTCTGTTCATGTCTTCTGCCCTTTTTTGACTTGATTATTTGTTTTTTGGATGTTGAGTTTGTGAAATTCTTTATAGATCTTGAATATCAGCCTTCTGCCTGTAAGGTCATTTGCAAATATCTTCCATTCTGTGGGTTGCCCCTTTGTTTTATTGACTGTTCCCTTTGCTGTGCAGAAGCTTTTGATCTTGATGGAGTCCCAAAACTTCATTTCTGCTTTTGTTTCCCTTGCATAATGGCCCAGTTTCAACATGTAATGTCAGTGACTAATGTTAAGACACGACAGTTGTTTGGGGGGGGGGATTGTTGTTATTTTTTGTTTTGTAATGCAAGTGCACTACCAGCCACATGTAGTTAAAGAGCCAGGCTGCCTCTTCACATCATCCCCAAACTAAGTCTCCTTCATTTTATGAGATCTTGGTTGATTGTGATAATACCACGTGAGCCACTTACTTTTTCTCTTTCCGTGTTTTTTTCCTAATCTTATGTTTTCAATCTGCCAATAAAGAATTGATCCCGTGAAACCCTTGGCCCACACCCTCAACCCCAATAAAAGCAGAAACTTCAGCCCAACGTGCTCTCTTTCTCTACCTGTGACTTTGTTGTGTGGGTCCAGATGTGCTGCGTAATCTTCCAGTAAGTAATAAACCACTATTTTTTCAAAGTTTCCTGATGGTTATTGCTGAAGTAATCTTGCAATCATAATAAAACCACAAAGGCTAATCCAACCACAACATTCATTACTGATGGGTTGAGACCAACACAAAACGCAATATCATTAAACCTCGAGTTTTGTATCAACATGGACAGGACTGGAAGAGATTATGCTGAGCAAAATAAGTCAAACAGAGAGTCAATTATCATATGGTTTCACTTACTTGTGAAGCATAAGGAATAACACAGAAGACATTGGAGATGGAGAGAAGTGAGTGGGGAGAAGTCGGAGGGGGAGACAAACCATGAGAGTCTGTGAACTCTGAGAAACAAACCAAAGGTTTTGGAGTGGAGGGGGGTGGGGTGTTGGGTGAGCCTGGTGATGGGTATTAAGGAGGGCACGTATTGCATGGAGCACTGGGTGTGGTGCATAAACAATGAATTTTAGAACACTGAAAAAAATTAAATTAAATTAAATTTTAAACAAAACCTCAAGTTACCAGATTATATAATGAATACATTCATCTTTTCTTATTTATTAATTGACCCAAGCTTTGTAATATGGTGCCCCTCAAAGTATACACTATAGACACCTACAACAGAAAACTCACTTGATGTTTGGTAAAATGTAGATTACTGAAACTCAGACTATATCTGCTAAATGAAAGTAGAGTTTAGGAATCTGAATTTTGATAAACATCTCCAGCTAAATCTAATGCATAATAACATCTAACTTTATCACTAACATGACACCTCTCTGTGGTGAGTTAGACAAGAGTAACCGCTGATAGAAAGTTAGTACGTACTGATACATGTCTGCTGAAAGTTGTGTCAGTGTTTTCCAATTAACAGTCCTGAGGGCCCTTCTTGCTGGAGCTGCTATAGAAAAAAATTTCTGTGCTCAAATACCTTTGTGATACAACCAAATTATTTACTTATCTTAGACAATAACAGTGAATATTAACATATTAAAGGTTCTGAGTAGTCCTGCATTAAAAGAAAACCTTTAACCCAGCATTTCCTAAATTATTTAACTATGAAACCCTTTATTATCATAAACCTATTAATACACTATAGAATGAATATGTTAATATGAGGACATTTAGGAAATAATGTTCTAATGTTTTACTGTTAAATATTGTGTTGGCATTTATCATATTATTGAATTATTTTCCATTTTTAGTTTATTAAGATTTATTTATTTATTTATTTATTTTAAAAGATTTTTTTTTAAAAATCAGAGATCTATTGGAATATATTTTAAAATGAGGGATGTAACTCATTTACATAACATATATTTATAACTCATATAACTCATGTAAACAAAAAACATTGAGATTCCATGTTTTTCATTGAATTACTCAATTTATTGTGTTATTATTTATTATCTAAATAACTTTATAATAAATCCCCCAACAAAACTTAGTTGACAAATTGTAAGTTATAAAACAGTAAAATACAGCTTAGTTCTCCTGTTAGAATGTTAAAAAATTTTATTTGATAACCACGTGAGAAATAATTGGACATGATACTAGCAGATCAATGTGACTTATAAAACAACCATCAACAATTATAATTCAGATTCTCTTTTCAATGACTTCCTCATTAACGTGGCATTCCACTTATCACACATGTGAAGTATTCTCCATTATCTGGTATTGGATTCACTGCACTGTGGATTTATTTGTGAGATTCTGAGCCCAGCTTTGTCACCTCACACCAGACTGCTGAGCTGGCCCCTGATCCTAGGACACTGGGAACACACCGAAAACATCTAAGTATCTGCTCAAATTTTACCCAAGTAGCATTGCTTCTACCTAATTACAAATAGCAGCCTGGGAAACAAACTTTCACCTTTATAGAGATAATGTTTCCAGAAAGTACAATTTACTATATTTATCAATTCACTTGACCTTACTGATACTACTTTTACCTGTTTTTCCATCATAACATCCTTATTATCTTAGAAACCTCTAACTTCTCTCGAGAGTTTTAAATAAAAGCAAGCCCATTTATGAAAGTACAGATATGGAATCTTTTTAAAGCTGAGAATGAGTATATTACAAGAAGTAATAATATAAGGTAGAAATAATTTGTTTTAAAGACTATATCAAATATCATAGAATGCCCCATTGTGAAAAGCAGTTTAGCACAGAACTAGCAATCAAGGCTTTTTGCCAGCCTCCTTAGGAGCTAGCTATTAAAAATTGTTTGGAACCTTAGCATGAGAAAGGCTACAGTAACTTAAACTACTGTGGTTCATCTGAAATACATTTATAGTTATGAAAAGCACAGCTAAATATCTGCAGAGGAAAGAAAGCAGTAGAGGTTTAGAAGGGCAAGTTAGTAAAGCTTCCCAGAATTATCTCAGGGCCTGTCAGGGAATTTAAAAAAGATGTTTCCCCAAAAGCTACCAGAAAAAGAACTGGAGCTGCCAAGAGTTAAAGGAAGCAAACACAGGGTGGAAGGACTCAAGGGATTTCTATCTTGTAAGCTCCAAGCGAGGAAATGTGGATAGGCGCTAACCTCTGAAATAGAAGAATATAGAAGGAAATAGAATGGGTTGAGCCTTGTATGATCAGCACAGTCTGTACACAAACAAGAGGATCTATTCCATAATATGCAAAGTACTCATTACAGTGATTTCCGAAGAGTAGTTTCTTAGTTGCTACTTTAGATGGGATAAAACTAAGTTTACACATGTGTTAATAAATCAGGAGTTTGATCAGAAAGTTTCAAAAATGCATTTGCAAAAGAAAACAGAATATATGAGTGCTTGCTTTGGCAGTGTATATACTAAAATTAGAATGTTACAGAGAAGATTAGCATGGTTCCTGCACAAGGATGACACCAAATTTGTGAAGCATTTCTGAGAGAAAGAAAGAAAGAAAGAAAGAGATAGAATATATGAGTGAAAAGTCAAAAAAGGCAGCACAGAAAAGCCCAAGTAATTAGTACTCTTAAAGATTAACAAGCAGTTGAGTCAAGTTCATGATAAATTCAGAAAGCATATTCAGGAATTTAAGAAGACATCAACTATTATTGATGGGTTATTTTTGTTTCAATTTATCCTAGCCAAGTCATTTATCCTCTCTCATTCCTCTTTCTTATAAACTTCTAAGTCACTCATAGTCCAAATATATGTTAAATGGAAATTTACAGAGATTTATGTTAAAAAAAAACTTTACAATAAAATGTAAATCTATGTTGCTTATACTTCCATCATTAAGTGTTTAGTAGTAATTTTAGACACACTGTAGAAATAATGTATAGAATGTTCAATGCATTTATTCTATGAGGAGTTATAAATCTAAGATTGTACCAGATAGCTGTCACTATCTCCTAATGTATTATAAGACAGTGTTGGTAACTGCTATGCATTTTAAAGGTTGTTTTTTTTTTTACCAAAAATCTGGATAACTGTATATTAGAGAGCTTATTTAAAGCCACAATCTCTGAACTCAATAAAATATACAAACATTTTTTAGGTTCTAATATAGTTCATACTACTTTCTACATTTTAATGTTAGATAAAACTGGATGTCTAACTAAATAAATGAATTGAATGAAAAATCTTAATAGGGTGACGATAATGTGTTAACATCAGGATATTTATCCAAGAGGAAGTCAGAACAAAGTAAAAACCCTTGTGATATACATTTTTATTGTGTGTTTCTAGAGAACATTCCTCTTTTTTTAAACTTTATTTTATTTTTTCAGTTTCCAAGATTCATTGTTTATGCACCACACCCAGTGGAGAGCATTCCTTAAGGATGTTTATCCTGGGGGCTCTTGGATGGCTCAGTCAGTTTGGTGTCTGCATTCGGCTCAAGTTATGACCCCAGGGCCCTGGGATCAAGCCCCACATTGGGATCAAGCTCAGTGGGGAGCCTGCTTCTCCCTCTCCTTCTGCCACTCCCCCTGCTTGTGCTTGCTCTCTCTCCCTCTCTCTCTCTCTCTCTCTCTGTCAAATAAATAAATAAATAAAATATTTAAAAAAAAAACAATATTTATCCTGTACTTATACAACAGTTTTCCCTAACATTAGCACCTCCATGCTCCAAATTACACCATAACAGTTCAATCTACTACCATCAACTAAACTTCTCATAGTCAATGCTTTCTATGCACTTTTGCACAGAGTCCCACTACTTTAAATATTCTCACAGTGCCTTCCCAAAGAAAGCAAAAACACCCCAATCTCTTTATAATTCAGATGAATTTTAATGTAGTTTATCAAGACATCTGATGAATCCCAGTCTGTACTTAACTCTCCACAACTTTGAATTACTCCAGCACATATTAACAGTTTATATCACAAGAGCATAATTTTGTCATATGTAGGAATTATTATCCAGGAATGATATAAAAAATAAAGCTTCTTCTTGCAACAAGATCTCAAATTCCTTCAGGAGAGGGCTCAAACACTGCAGTTGATCTCCCATAGTATCTACTTCAGTGTTGTCATTCGACCAGAAGGACTTACTGGATATTTCTTTGTACTCTTAGCATTGTACAATGTATTATGGATATAGATTGAGTAAAGATTGTTGTCTATGTATAGAGCAGACTATAAATAAATGTCTCTTGTACAAATGAGTACATGCAGTAATGGACTGTGTTTTCTCACTCTGTGCATGTTTCTTGGATTTGAGTATCTTTTCCTTGGCTCTACAATTTCTGTGGAAGGACCACCTTTCCAAACATACTCTTTTAAATACATCTTCTAATGTAAACAGAAATTTGCAACACTTACCATTAAATTACAAACATTTAAGTCCAACAATTATAAGCAATGTGTGGGTGATACCTAAGCCAAATAATAAATAAACTCTGATCTTCAGAGTATTGTGAAGGAATAGAAGGGGCACTGGGCTAAGAGTCAGAGTTTTGGGCTCTATCTTTAGTTTTTGTCTATTATACTGGACCAGTTACTTGGCCTCTTTAGACCTGCTTCTCATATAGTCATATTTAAACCTTGTGTCTCAAAGTGTGGTCTGTGGACCAGCAGCTTGAGCATTGCCTAGGAACTTGTTAGAAATGCAGAATCTCAAGCCCCAAACCTAGACCTACTGAATCATGGATTAAAGTCTACATTTTAATAGGATTTCCAAGCTGATCTGTATACTAATTGAAGTTTGAAGGTATTTCCCTGGATTGTGAGATTTTTGATTACAAAGACTGTCATATTCACCAGTGTATCCCCTAACTTTTATTAATGAGCCTAATACGTAGTAGGTATTCAATAATTTGTCCAAAGGATGAATGAAAATATAAAAAGAAAAGGCCAAGATTGATTGTTTCTCTGGTCCTATCCATCCATGTCTAATACTCTGTAATTGTAGCCCAAGTTTAAACTGGTTTATTTTAAGATAGCCAAATTGGGACTGAGGCTAAATCCTGCATGGGGAATAATGTCTCTGACCTATTTTTCCATCTGCTAAATAATAAATTATATGCAAACTCATAGCACAATATTCTAGATCACTTGTATAAATCCACTGGGATCCTGGATCTTGGCATTAAAAATGTTCAGTAAGTTTTTAGAAGGGGGAACAAAAAAGGTTGTCCTTGTCAGCTGTATTTATAGCTCCAGTCTACTAGCCAGCTTTAAATAATAACAGAAAGAGAATGTATACAATTATTTATAGATACTGTCAAACGGTGTGCACTGAACTTCTTGTCCCTCTTCCACTACTTGTCTCTTGCTTTCGGAGAGTTTAAATAATCTCAGACCCACTCCTGGACTGCCCCAACTCACTTGGCTTTCACTTTTTACCAAACATAAAATTCATAGCTCACATATTCTCTAACAAGACTCAGTTGTTACAACAACATTCTAAGTAAAAATGCAGAAATGTTTATCTTGCAAAAATATCTTCTTATATTTTGTTGCCATTGAAGTTTGAAAATGTAGGTGTTGTTATCTGATTACTAATAATGTTGAGCAGAAAATACATTTGACCCATGAACAACAGGGGTTTGAATTGTGTAGGTCGACTTATATGCATATTTGTTTTCAACAAATATAGAACAGTACTGTAACTGTATAGTTACTTCCTTAGAATTTTATTCATAAAATTTTCTTTTCTCTGGCTTATTTTATGAGAAAAATGCAGTATATAATATATAACATACAAAATATGTGTAATTGACTGTTATTGGTAAGGCTTCCAGCCAACAGTAAGCTATTAGTAGTTGAGTTTTGAGGGTGTCAAAAGTTATATGCAGATTTTTTATTGTATAGGGGGGTCAGCATCCCATCCCCAGGATTGTTCAAGGATCAACTGTATCTATATCTGAGAGTATCAGATTTGCATAATCCAAAATACAAATGGCTTTGTAGTAAAGCTTGAAATCCAGCAATGTGATGCCCCCATTTTTGTTTTTCTTTTTCAATCTTTCCTTAGCAATGCAGGGTCTTTTCTGGCTCCATACAAATTTTAGGATTATTTGTTCCAGCACTTTGAAAAATGCTGGTGGAATTTTAATCAGGATGGTATTGAAAGTATAGATTGATCTAGGCAGTATAGACATTTTAACAACGTTTATTGTTCTGATCCATGAGCATGGAATGCTTTTCTATCTTTTTCTATCTTCTTCAATTTCTTTCATGAGTGTTCTGTAGTACCTCGAGTACAGATCCTTTACCTCTTTGGTTAGGTTTATCCCCAGGTGTCTTATGGTTCTTGGTGCTATAGTAAATGGAATCAACTCTCTAATTTCCCTTTCTATATTTTCATTGTTAGTGTATAAGAAAGCAACTGATTTCTGTACATTGATTTTGTATCCGGCCACATTACTGAATTGCTGTACCACTTCTAGTAGTTTGGGGTTAGAGTCTTTTGGGTTTTCCATATAAAGTATCATGTCATCTGCAAAGAGGGAGAGTTTGATTTCTTCTTTGTCAATATGAATACTTTTTATTTCTTTGTGTTGTCTGATTGCTGTTGCTAGGACTTCCAGTACTATGTTGAACAATAGTGGAGAGAGTGGGCATCCTTGACTTGTTCCTGATCTCAAAGGGATGTCTGTCAGCTTTTCCCCATTGAGAATGGCATTTGCTGTGCATTTTTCATAGATAGATTTTATGAAGTTGAGGAAGGTTCCCTCTATTCCTATACTTTGAAGAGTTTTAATCAGGAATGGAAGCTTTATTTTGTCAAATTTTTTTCTGCATCAATTGAGAGGACCATGCTGTTCTTCTCTTTTCTCTTATTGATTTGTTCTATCACATTGATTGATTTGTGAACATTGAACCACGCTTGCATCCCATGGATAAATCTCACCTGGTCATGGTGGATAATCTTTGTAATGCACTGTTGGATCCTATTAGCTAGAATCTTGTTGAGAATCTTGGCATCTATATTCATCAGGGATACTGGTCTGAAATTCTCCTTTTTGATGGGGTCTTTGCCTGGTTTGGTGATCAGGATAATGCTGGCATCAGAGAAAGAGTCTGAAAGTTTTCCTTCTGTTTCTATTTTTTTGAAACCGCTCAGGACAATAGGTGTTATTTCCTCTTTGAATGTTTGATATAATTCCCCAAGGAATCTGTCAGGTCCTGGGCTATTGGTTTTTGGGAAGTTTTTGATCACTGCTTCAATCTCGTTAGTAGATATTGGTCTATTTGGGTGTCAATTTCTTCCTGTTTCAGTATTGGAAGTTTATACGTTTCCAGAAATGCATCCATTTCTTCTAGGTTGCTTAACTTATTGGCATATAAGTATTGATAATAATTTCTGATGATTGTTTCTATTTCCTTGGTGTTATATCACCAAGACAACATGGTCCTCTCACAAAAATAGACACATAGACGAGTGGAACAGAGTAGAGAGCCCAGATATGGACCCACAACTCTATGGTCAAATAAACTTTGACAAAGCAGGAAAAATATACAGTGGAAAAAAGACAGTCTCATCAATAAATGGTGCTGGGAAAATTGGACAGCTATGTGTAGAAGAATGAAAGTTGACCATTCTCTTACACCATACACAAAGATAAACTCAAAATGGATAAAAGACCTCAATGTGAGGCAGGAATCTAACAAAATCCTTGAGGAGAACATAGGCAGTAACTTCTTCAACATTGGCCACAGCAACTTCTTTCAAGACATATCTCCAAAGGCAAAAAGTGAAACAAATTTTTGGGACTTATCAAGATCAAAAGCTTCTGCACGGCAAAGGAAACAGTCAACAAAACAAAGAGGCAACCCACGGAATGGGAGAAGATATTCACAAATGACACTACAGACAAAGGGCTGATATCCAAGATCTATAAAGAACTCCTTAAACTCAACACCTAAAAAACAAATAATCACGTCAAAAAATGGGCAGAAGACATGCACAGACACTTCTCCAAAGAAGACATACAAATGGCTAACAGACACATCAAAAAATATTCATCTTCACTATCCATCAGAGAGATTCAAATCAAAACCACATTGAGATACCACCTTACACCAGTTAGAATGGCAAAAAATTATCAGGACAGGAAACAACAAGTGTTGGAGAGGATGTGGAGAAAGGGCAACCCTCTTACACTGTTGGTGGGAATGCAAGTTGGTGCAGCCACTTTGGAAAACAGTGTGGAGATTCCTCAAAAAATTAAAAATAGAGCTATCCTATGATGCTGCAATTGCACTACTGGGTATTTGTCCCAAAGATACAGATGTAATGAAAAGAAGCATCATCTGTACCCCAATGTTCATAACAGCAATGGCCACAGTAGCCAAACTGAGGAAAGAGCCAAGATGACCTTCAACAGATGAATTGATAAAGAAGATATGGTCCATATATACAATAGAATATTACACCTCCATCAGAAATGATGAGTACTCAACTTGTGTATCAACGTGGATGGGACTGGAGATTATGCTGAGTGAAATAAATCAAGCAGAGAGAGTCAATTATCATATGGTCTTACTTACTTGTGGAGCATAAGGAATAACTTGGAGGATATTTTAGAAGGAAAGGAAAAGTGAATTGGGGGAAATCAGAGGGGGAGACAAAGCATGAGAAACTATGGGCTCTGAGAAACAAACTGAGAGTTTTGGAAGGGAGGGGGTGGGAGAATGTGTTATCCTGGTGGTGGGTGTTAAGGAGGGCATATAATGCATGGAGCACTAGGTGTGGTGCATAAACAATGAATTTTGGAATACTGAAAAAAGTTTTAGAAAAAAAAACTTGCTGGGAGAAAAATACAACCTGGATTACCACAAATGGTTTGAAATTTGGCTAAAAAGCAAACTATATAACTAATTCCACACATAACATTATTCTCACATTTTAAATTGGTTGATAGTGAACATAACCATAATAACTGAAAAGTCTGACTTTCCTCTTTTGACACCTGAATTATTCTGAGATATACATAAACAAAATATTTAAAAAAAAACCCTGGTGCCCAAAAAAGAAAAGAAAACAGGCATTCACCCAAGAAACATTACTAGGTGCTTTGAGTTATTCAAGTACAGTTTTTCTGTACATGATTTTATGTGGTAGTTTAGTTGCCTATGGCTTCCCTATTCCTGTAAGTCAAACCCCAAACTCACCAGTAACCAAATATCTTAAAAACTGCTTGGCATGCTCTAAAATCTATTGACCCTGTTTAAGTACAATCCTGATAATCGATATAAAGCAGTGTATTCATTTCCAAGGTCTGTTGTTTTTAAAAAATTCCATTAACTGAGTGGCTTAAACCATAGACTTATTCTTTCACATTTCTGGAGGCTGGAAGTTTGAAATCATGGTCTTTGCAAGGTCACCCTCCCTCTGTAGCCTCTACAGGTGGATCCTTCCCTGCTTCTTCCAACTTCTGGTAGCCCCAGGTTTTCTTTGGTTTATGGCAGCATAATTCTAACCTCTACCTCTGTCTTCACATGGCCATCTTCCTTATGTCTGCTTATGCCAAGTTTTTCTTATTATAATGTGACAACAGTCACATTGGAGTAGGACCCACCCTCACCCATTATGATCTCATCTTAACTTAGTTACATCTCCAAAAACCCCGTTTGCAAAGAAGGTCACATTTACAGGTACCAGGGATTAAGCTTCAAAATATCTTTTGTGGGACACAATTCAACCCACAACACTGGGCAAAATGTTGTCTGGATGCCCCTTCAGGTTCTATTCAAAGTTGAACAAGAAATCTAATTACATTCTATATTATTAACTTTAATACATTATTTTTAAAATACTGACTAAATGTGGTACACAGAAAATGCAAGCAGAGATTCAATTTACTTATCTTAATATCACTTAAGTATCTTCCAGATCCCACTCTGGATTAATAAATACACATCTTGGAACTAAGATCAAATACACAGTCATTAAAAACCAAAACCACAGATGTCTCAGACTCTGTGTGGTCAATGCCTTTAAGCAGACTGTCTATTACAACCTGTTCCAACTTCTACTTCCAGGTGGTGGACAAACCAAGCCTCAGGGAAGCTGCATTGCTTCAATCTAGCTACAGGGTAAAGAAATCACCTTTAAAAAAATTTCTCCCTCAGGCAATGTAGGTGATTCTTAATTGCCTTCCTTCTTCTCCTTAAATATTTCCTTGGGAAAAGTGAGTAGCACATAATTTCTTTTATTTGGAGAGACTCTAGTATTTATATGGATGCTGATGGTAGAGGAAATTGCTATTCCTACTGTGGAAGGATAATAAGTCACAGGGGCAGGATTGGATAAGAGTGTCTTAAGGAAAGTACAAGCTCTATTAGAGATTAGCATTACACTCTTGTAAAAGAAAATGATTTAATCCAACACTGCAGAACAACACTTTTTTGGAAGAATTTTTGGAATATTTTGCTGCTAGACCTGATTAACTTTTTTTATTTAGATATAATGTATTATTTGTTTCAGGGGTACAAGTCTGTGAATCATCAGTCTTACTCAATTCACAGGGCTCACCATAGCACATACCCTCCCCAGTGTCCATCACCCATCCACCCTAACCCTCCCAGATCCCTGCCCCTCTCCAGCAGCCCTCAGTTTGTTTTCTGAGATTTAGTATATGATTTGTCTCTCTCCCTTCCCCCCAAGACCATCCACCCTGCCTCTCAAATTCCTCATATCAGAGAATATATGATAATTTAGACCTGATTAACTCAATTTTTTTAAAAGAAGGTGGAAATGACATTTGCTATCCTATAGAGAAGAATGGTGTACCAGCTCCCTTGCACCTAAGTCTTTCTGAGCCTTTTAATTCTTGAATCTAGTTCTAAAGTTATCCCAAACTCTGAGATCAATTATGCTCCTAGGCAGGAGGAAGACAGGGAACCCTAGGCCTGCCAGGAGCTTACCTGATCTGAATCAAGATACCCTGCTGGTGTTCCTATGGTGGCTTTTACTCTGGTTCTCATCCTGGTTTTTTGTGTATCACATTTTAATAGGTGGCCTATCTCCTATAACTAGATCGTGTTCTTCTGCCTGAAACTCTCTCTAGATTCCTACACCATCTTTCCAAGTCTGAGTTTATGACTGACCAGTCACTGAGTCCTGGCAGAACCTCAGCACCATCTTAAATTCCAGTACATATTGCTGGCTTAGGATGCCTACTAAAGGCTTACCTGAGGCCAATTTTCTGCTGTTCAGGTCTATATTGCCTGTCAGAACTTAGTGGCAGACCTCCTTGGATCTCAGTTTATATTCTTGTGTCTCATATTTCTAACCTGCTCTTCTAGTACTCAGTCAATTATGGGTTCCAGTCCACCTTGATCTGACCCATTCTAAACGCCAATTATGAATTGGGATGACAGTTTATTAAAAAGTGATAACTCTGAATAGGCAATCTGTCAAAATATAAGCACTTCCTTGAAATAGAAATATAGTCACATATTAACTTGCTTTAGAGATGAATTAGGGCACTTGACATTTTCTACTATTATTTATTTTGTATTTTGAAGGATTGGGACTTCTATTTCCCCCTAGGTAATCTAGGTGCTTCTTACGTCCTTCTTTCTTCTTTTTCTTTCTAACAATGCAAGTAGGATCAAGCTTTTATTTATATATTTATTAGGAGTATTTATTTCAAACATTGTTTCAAGGTTAAGCCTTCATGGAATTTATACAGGTATTACTATAAGAGTTTCATACTGATGTTGAGAACTTTTTAAATTTGACAACTCTCAGATCCATCAGATGAATGAATATTTGCTTAATAAGAAACCTCTGTTGTGGACTGAGTTGTGTCCTTCCAAATGTCGTATGTTGAAATTCTAACCCCTAGTAGCTCAGAAGGTGACTATGTTTTGAAACAGGGTCTGTAAAGAGGTAAATAAGTTACTGAAGACATAAGGGTAGGATCCTAATCTGTTAAGATTGATGTCCTCATAAGAAGAGGACAAAACAACAGACATGTACACTCACAGAGAAAAGACCATGGGAAGAGGACAAGAAGAAAGCCATCTGCAAGCTAAGGAGAAAGGCCTCTGAAGAAGGAACCTGCTGGCCCTTGATCTTGGACTTTTAGCTTCCAAAATATTAGAAAGTAATTACCTGTTGTTGAAACCACTCAGTCTGGAGTATTTTATTACACCAGACTTAGCAAACTAATACACATGCCTTGAGGTCACAGTTCTCAAGTAAAGAACAAAGAGAGGGGAGAGGAGCAAGGTGGTGGAGGAGTAGGAGACCTAAATTTCGTCTGGTTCCAGAAAATCAGCTACATAGTTATTAAACCATTCTGAACACCTACAAACTGAACAGGAGGTTGAAGAGAAGAATAGTAGCAATTATATGAACAGAAAAGCAACCAATTTCTGGAAGGTAGGATGTGCAGAGAAGTGAATCTGAGACAATATACTAGAAGATAGACCATGGGAGGAGGGGCCAGCTCCTGAGCAGCAGAGCACAAAATTAGAGTTAGCAGCAGAAAACAAAATTAGAACTTTTAGAAGTCTACTCCACTGAGGGACAACACTCAGAGGCTAAGTGGGGGGTGGATCCCTCACTCTCAGGACCTACAGGATCACAGAAGGACCTGGGGTGTCTGTGTGCAGCAGAGCTCCCAAGTATTAGAGCAGGGAAGCCAGCTGCAGAGATGGAGCTGAGGAGTAGGCTTTCATCTTGGGGTTACTTTAAACCATGATCCAAAGCACAGTTGGACCATTGCTCTTCAAGCAGGGACCCCACAAGTGGCAGATCTGGGAAGAACCCCCTTTCTCCACCAGGAGAAGCAGTGCAGGAGCACACTGCAGGAATCTGCAGTGTTTGGAAACTCCAAATGGGCCCATGTGCCAGAGACAGAAATGCTCAGTAACAGACTGGGTGAGCATGGAGCACAGCTGGAGATGAGTGAGTCAGGAGTGATTGACTATTTTTCTCTGAGGGTGCACGGAGGAGCAGCACACCGAGCTCTCAATTCTTCCAGGTCAGAGATTGGCGGGGGGGCACCATTTTCATTCTTGTCCTCCAAAGCTGTACCAAAAGTATTCAGGGAACAGAAGTGACTGAGAGCAAATCCAAGCAGATTGCTTAGCCTGGCCCCTGGCAAGGGTGGTACAATTCCACCTCCGGCAAAGACATTTGAGAATCACTGCAATGGGGCCCTCCCCTAGAAGATCAGCAAGAATGTCCAGCCAAGACCAAGTTCACTTATCAATGAGAACTGCAATATATCAGTGCTAGGGGAATACAGCTCATAGAAATCACGGCTTTTTCCCCATGATTCTTTAGTATTTCAAAGTTACACTTTTAAAATTTTCATCATTTTTTTTGTTTTTCTGTTTTTTTCTGAATGTTATCTATTTCCTATTTTAACCTATTTTAACTATTTTATCTTATCAATGCCTTCTTAAAAATCCTTTTAAATTTTTCTTTTTATACTCATATTCTATCTTTTCACTGTATTTAACCTTATTTTTTGTATACATATAAGTTTTTCTTTCTTTAAAACTTTGGGATATAATTTCTTCCAACAGACTAAAATATACTCTAAATCTAGCATACGGTTTTGTTCTAGTCTCCAGCCTGATCACATTCTTTTTTTTTTTTCTCTTTTCAACCAACTTCTTATCAAATCAATACGTTTTTTATAAATATTTTTTAATTTTCATCTTTACAGTTATATCCCATCCCTTCATTGTGTCTATATAGATATATAGATGTAGATATATAAAGTTTTTCTGTCTTTAAAATTTTGGGAGGTTGTTTCTTCTAATAGACCAAAATACACTCAAAATCAAGTGTGTGGCTCTGTTCTATTCACCACTCTAATCATATTTTTTCCTTTCTTCTTCCCCCAGTTTTGGGTCTCTTCTGAATTGGTTAGTGTATACTTTTCTGGGATCATTATTACCCTTTTAGCATTTTCTTCTCTCATTCATCTATTACTTTCTGTATAAAATGACAAAGCTGAAAAAAATCACCTAAAAAAAATAACAAGAGGGTGCCTGGGGGCCTCAGTTGGGTAAGAGACTTCCTTCAGCTCAGGTCATGATCCTGGAGTCCCAGGATCAAGTCCTGTATCACAATCCATGCTCAGCTGGGAGTCTGCTTTTCCCCCTGCCTGCTGCTCCTTCCTCTTGTGTGCATTCGCTCTCAAATGAATAAATAAAATCTTAAAAAAAAAAAAAAAAGAACAAGAGGCAGTATTAACTTCTGGGGACCTAATCAATATGGATATTCATAAGATGTAAGAACTACAAATCAGAATGATGATTATAAAGGTGCTAGCTGGGTTTGAAAAAGGCATAGAAGATTCTAGAGAATCCTTTCTGGAGAAATACAATCTCTTTCAGGAGAAATAAAAGAACTAAAATCTAATCAACTTGAAATTTTAAAAAGCTACTAATAAAGTGTATTAAAAAAAACTGAGGATCTTACTGCTAGGATAAAGGAGACAGGAGAAAGAATTAGTGACAGAAAAGACCAAATGATGGAGAAAAAAGAAGCTGGAGAAAAGAGAGATAAATAACTGCTAGACCATGAGGGGAGAATTCAAGAGATAAGTGATACCATAAGATGAAACAACATCAGAATAATAGGGATCCCAGAAGAAGAAGATAGAGAAAGGGGGGCAGAAGGTGTATTGGAGGAAATTATAGCAGAGAATTTCCCTAATTTGGGGAAGGGAATAAGCACCAAAATTCAGAAGGCACAGAGAATTCCCTTCAAAATCAATAAAAATAGGTCAACAACCTTTCATCTAATAGTAAAACTTACAAGTCTCAGAGACAAAGAGAAAATCCTGGAAGAACTTCGAGATGAGAGGTGTGTAACCTACAATGGTAGAAATATTAGAATGGCAGGACCTATCCACAGAGATCTGGCAGGCCTGAAAGGACTGGCGTGATATATTTAGAGCACTAAACAAGAAAAATATGCAGCCAAGAATACTATATACAGCTAAGCTGTCAATGAAAATAGAAGGAGAGATGAAAAGATTCCAGGAAAAAAAAAAAAAAAACTAAAAGAATTTGCAAACACCAAACTAGTCCTGCAGGAAATATTGAAAGGAGTCCTCTAAGAAAAGAGAGAACAGAAAAGTAACATAGACCAGAAAGGAACAGAGACAATATACATTAAGAGTCACCTTACAGGCAATACAATGGCACTAAATTCATATCTTTTGACAGTTACCCTGAATGTAAATGGATTAAATGCTCCAATCAAAAAACATAGGGTATCAGAATGAATAAAAAAAGAACCATTGATATGCTGTCTTCAAGAAACTCATTTTAAACCAAAAGACACCCCCAGATTTAAAGTGACAGAGTGGAAAACCATTTATCATGCTAATAGCCATCAAAAGAAAGTTGGGGTGGCAATCCTTATATCAGACAAGTTAGATTTTAAGCCAAAGAGTATAATTAGAGATGAGAAAGGACACTATATCATGCTTAAAGAGTCTGTCCAACAAGAAGATCTAACATATTTTAAATATTTATGCCCCTAACATGGGAGAAGACAACTATATATAGCAATTAATAACAAAATCAAAGAAACACATCAATAGTAATACAATAATACTAGGGGAGTTTAACACCCCCCTCACTGAAATGGACAGATCATCTAAGCAAAAGATCCAGAAGGAAATAAAAGTGTTAAATTACACACGGGACCAGATGGACATCACAGGTCTATTCAGAACATTCCATCCGGAAGCAACAGGATACACATTCTTCTCTAGTGTACATGGAACATTCTCCAGAATAGACCACATCCTGGGTCACAAATCAGGTCTCAACCAGTACCAAAGGATTGGGATCATTCCCTGCATACTGTCAGACCACAATGCTCTGAAGCTAGAACTCAATCACAAGAGGAAAGTTGGAAAGAACCCAAATACATGGAGGCTAAAGAGCATCCTACTAAAGAATGAATGGGTCAACCAGGAAATTAAAGAAGAATTGAAAAAGTTCATGAAAAAAAAGATAATGAAAACACAGCTGTTCAAAGTCAATGGGACACAGCAAAGGCAGTCCTGAGAGGAAAATCTATAGCTATACAAGCCTTTCTCAAGAAACAAGAAAGGTCTCAGGGGCACCTGGGGGGCTCAGTGGGTTAAGCCTCTGCCTTCAGCTCAGGTCCTGATCTCAGGGTCTTGGGATCGAGCCCTGCATCAGGCTCTCTGTTCAGCAAGGAATTTGCTTTCTCTCTCTCTCTCTCTCTCTCTCTCTCTCTCTCTCTCTCTCTGCTTGACTCTCTGCCTACTTATCTCTGTCTGTCAAGTAAATAAATAAAATCTTAAAAAAAAAAAGAAACAAGAAAGATCTCAAGTATACAACCTAACCCTACACCTAAAGGAGCTGGAGAAAGAACAGCAAAGAAAGCCTAAACCCAGCAGGAGAAGAGAAATCATAATGATCAGAGCAGAAATCAATGAAATAGAAACCAAAAAAAAAAAAAAACAGTAGAACAAATCAATGAAACTAGGACCTGGGTCTTCAAAAGAATTAATAAGATTGATAAACCCCTGGCCAGACTTATCAAAAAGAAAAGAGAAAGGACCCAAATAAATAAATTCATGAATGAAAGGGGAGAGATCACAACCAACACCAAGGAAATACAAACAACTATAAGAACATATTATGACCAACTCTGTGCCAGCAAAGTTGACTATCTGGAAGAAATGGATGCATTCCAAGAGACATATAAACTGTCAAAACTGAACCAGAAAAAAATATAAAACCTGAATAGACCCATAACCATTAAGGAAATTGAAGCAGTACCCAAAAATCTCCCAAAAAACAAGACCCCAGAGCCAGATGGCTTTCCAGGAGAATTCTACCAAACATTTAAAGAAGAATTAATACCTATTCTCCTGAAACTGTTCCCAAAAAAAATAGAAATGGAAGGAAAACTTCCAAACTCATTTTATGAGGCCAGCATCACCTTGATCCCAGAATCAGACAAAGACCCTATCAAAAAAGAGAATTACAGACCAGTATCCCTAATGAACATGGATGCAAAAATTCTCTCCAAAATACTAGTAACAGAATCCAACAGTACATTGAAAGGATTATTCACCACAACCAAGTGGGATTTATTTCTGGGCTGCAAGGTTGTTTCAACATCTGCAAATCAATCAATGTGATACAATACATTAATAAAAGAAAGAACAAGAACCATAAGATACTCTCAATAGATGCTAAAAAAGCATTTGACAAAGTACAGCATCCTTTCCTGATCAATACTCTTCACAGTGTAGGGAGAGAGGGTACATACCTCAATATCATCAAAGCCATCTGTGAAAAACCCACAGCAAATATCATCTTCGATGGGGAAAAACTGAGTGCTTTTCCCCTAAGGTCAGGAACATGACAAGGCTGTCCACTCTCACCACAGCTATTCAACATAGTACTAGAAGTTTTAGCCTCAGCAGTCAGACAACAAAAAGAAATAAAAGACATTTGAATTGGCAAAGAAGAAGTCAAACTCTCACTCTTTGCAGATGATATGATATTTTATGTGGAAAACCCAAAAGACTCCACTCCAAAACTGCAAGAACTCATACAGGAATTGAGAAAAGTGTCAGGATATAAAATCAATGCACAGAAATCAGTTGCATTTCTATATGCCAACAAGACAGAAGAAAGAGAAATTAAGGAGTCAATCCCTTTTACAATAGCACCCAAAACCATAAGATACCTAGGAATAAATCTAACCAAAGAGATAAAGAATCTGTACTCCAAAAACTATAGAATACTCATGAAAGAAATTGAGGAGGACACAAAAAAATGGAAAAACATTCCATGCTCATGGATTGGAAGAACAAATATGTAAAAATATCTATGCTACCCAGAGCAATCTACACATTTAATGTAATCCCTATCAAAATGTATTTTTCAAAGAAATGGAACAAATAATCCTGAAATTTATATGGAACCATAAAAGACCCCAAACAGCCAGAGAAATGTTGAAAAAGAAATCCAAAGTTGGTGGCATCACAATCTCAGACTTCAAGCTCTATTACAAAGCTGTAATCATCAAGACAGTGTGGTCCTGCCACAAAAACAGACACATATATCAATGGAAAATAATAGAGAGCCCAGAAATGGACCCTCAACTCTACGGTCAACTAACCTTCAATAAAGCAGGAAAGAATATCCAGAGGAAGAAAGACGGCCTCTTCAACAAATGGTGTTGGGAAAATTGGACAGCCACATGCAGAAGAAAGAAACTGGACCATTTCCTTAGACCACACACAAAAATAGACTCTAAATGGTTGAAAGACCTCAATGTGAGACAGGAATCCATCAGAATCCTTGAGAATAACACAGGTAGCAACCTCTTTGACCTTAGCCACAGCAATTTCTTCCTAGAAACTTCACAAAGTCAAGGGAACCTAGGGCAAAAAAAATGAACTGTTGGGATTTCATCAAGATCAAAACTTTTTCACAGCAAAGTAAGCAGTCAACAAAACCAAAGACAACCGACAGAATGAGAGAAGATATTTGCAAATGACATATCAGATAAAGGGCCAATATCCAAAATGTATAAAGAACTTATCAAACTCAACACCCAAAGAACAAATAATCCAATCAAGAAATGGGCAGAAGACATAAACAGACATTTCTCCAAAGAAGACATCCAAATGGCCAACACACACATGAAAAAGTGCTCAACATCCGTTGGCATCAGGGAATTACAAATCAAAACCACAGTGAAATACCACCTCACACCAGTCCAAATGGCTAAAATTAACCAGTCAGGAAACAATAGGTATTGATGATGATGGGGAGAAAGGGGAATCCTCCTACGCTCTTGGTGGGAATGCAAGCTGGTACAGCCACTCTGGAAAACAGTATGTAGGTTCCTCAAAAAGTTGAAAATAAAGCTACCCTATAACCTATCAATTGCACTACTGGTTATTTACCCCAAAGATACAAATGTAGTGATCCAAAAGGGCACATGTTCCCCAATGTTTATAGCAGAAATCTCCACAATAGCCAAATTGTGGAAAGAGCGGAGATGACCATCAACAGATGAATGGATAAAGAAGATGTGAGATTATATATATTTTTTGATGGCTATATATATACATACATATGTATTCATATATACATATATATGAATACATATGCAGCCATCAAAAAAATCTTGCCATTTGCAATGATGTGTATGGAACTAGAGGGTATTATGCTAATGAAATAAGTCAATTAGAGAAAGACAATTATCATATGATCTCACTAATATGAGGTATTTGAGAAACAAGACAGAGGATCATAGGAAAGGGAGGGAAAAATGAAACTAGATGAAACCAGAGAGGGAGACAAACCATAAAATGTTCTTAATCTCAGGAAACAGATTAAGGGTTGCTGTGGGAGGCCACAATAAGGCTTGAGATGAGGATGAAACCAGGCCCTGACTTGTGCCTCCTTTAAAGTCCGAATAACCTAACAAAATGTTTAGGAACAAAAAGTTGAGTAGCACTGAGAAAGGGTCTGTGCTATGTGTTGTGCTCTCGCCTACGCGATTTCCCACATTCTTGCTAAACAAATGAGAACAATTCAGTTGGGGTCAAAAGTTCATTGCTGGTCCTTGCTGCCCTGGTACTGCTCCTAAATTACCTTCAGATTTGCTGTATCAATACAGAACAATTGTACTAGCATCAGCCGTTTGGCGTCATGAGGTCTGCTTATAGTTAAATGTGAAACTTATTATGGGAACTCGGGGTTGTTTAACTAGGCACAGGTGTATTGCTTTTCCTATCACTATATATATGGCCTTAGTGCTTTGAATAAACTTGGCACTGTTGGACAACCTCCTCAGTGCTCCTCCTGCCCCCATCTCTTTGTCTCTTAAGTTCTTTTCACCATCCTCTTACCCTTACGTTCCTGGTTGATTTGTTGCTCCGGCTGTGACAGGTTGCTGGAGGGGAGGGGGATAGTTGGATGGGGTGGTTTGGTGATGGACACTGGGAAAGGTATGTGCTATGGTGAGAATCAATAAATTAATTAATTGAATTAAATTAAATTAATTTTTTTAAAAAGAACAAAGTGAAAAGAGAATGATCTCTGATACTTTGTTAATATCTTACTCTTGCTAATTGGTGCTTTCCTAGAAAGTAAGTTGCAAGCCAGTACAATTTGTATTAAAAATAATATAGTCTAACAATAATTTTCAAAGACAAATTTTAGCTAGAAGTTCCAGAAAGCAATTAATAGTCAAGAAACCTGATTATAATTTGTCTTGTCAGTTTACCAGTCATGAGAACTTGTGCAAGGCACTTAAGTTCTTTGAACCTTGGTTTATTTATTTAGAAAAAGGGGATAACAAGCCTTGTCTTCCTCACCACAAAGTGTTATTAGGATCAAAATTAACAGGATGTAAAAGTATTTTGAATTTGCAACGTTCTATATAAAGTCTTTGTTTTAGTAAAGGGCAAGGATTGCTGAACATTCACAAAGAGGTCTTTTTGTCTTTCCATATTTATCAAATGTGAGAGAATAAGTGTAAGGTAATACATTGTATACTCAACAAAAACTGCATGGGAGAACAGATCTAAGGAGCCTATTGTCTTGTGATACACTTTGGAAGTTAAAAGTATCAGCTTTGACACAGAAAAGACTAAGTCTAAGCTCTGCTACTTTCAGACTCATGCAATGCTTTAAACATTCATTTCCCCATTTGTAATGTGGGGAAAATAACATTTACCTCATGTTATTTACCATAGTAATTGAGATAACAAATGTAAAGGAGGCAACACAACATTAGCACAATATATGGTAAGCACAAAATAAGTGTTTGTTACTATTATTATTAATAATATTATAATTATTTCTAAAAACCTAAAAATTATTCAGGAAACTGTGAGTGTTCTCAAACCTTCCCAAACCACAAATACATTACATCTTACTGCCCTCAACTCTGACAGATAAGCCTTGCAGAATAACTAAAGAAAGCAAAACTTAGAAAGTGATAATGGAAAGGAAATGAAAGGTGCATGTGGTTTTCATTATCCTGAAAAAGAAGCAAAAGCCCAAGTTTGTAGTGTCAGGACAAATTGAATGATACAACCCAATGCTGGATTCTACATTAGAGGATTGTGCAGGTGGGCAGGCATAAACTATAGTGAATCTGATCAGATTGTCACAGGTCAACATTTGAATGTGGAAGTTCAAACTGGGTTAAAATAAAGAAGCAAAATTAAGGCCAGAAAATGAGGAAAAGGAGAGCAAATGAGGTGGTTTACACAGAAGAATAGCTAGGGTAGGACACAAAAGATGCCTGTTTAATGGCCTGCTTTCTTTGCTAATTCTAACATCTTTGTGAGTACAAGTAATAAGGACCAGTAAGAGTGTGCGTATGGGTAAATGGGACAGTGTTCTCTAGGTACTGTTGAATACAGAAGGGATCCTTGATCAACAGGGAGTCCTCAGAGTTCTAAAGCCCTCTTAGCTATGTTTGCATGTATATGTGAGTCTGAAAAATTCTAGATATCTAGATTGTGTGTTGATCAGGCACAGCAGTAGGAACAGGCCTGAGGTTCTAGATTATCTGCATTTTGATCTTGGTATATGATATATATGCTAACTGTGCTCATCATGAATTTTATAGATATTCTTTCCTATTAATGTTAGGATTAGCTAAGGGAGAAGGCACAATGGGAAGGAAAAGAGAGGCCTTGATAAAAAATAATGAGGAACATACAGTGTTTATCACGTTGTTCTAAATATTTTATACATGATTATCCCATTTAATCCTCCCAAAATGCCTGTGTGGTAGGTATTATTATTGTCTTTATTTTCCAGGTAACCCAACTCATCATGGGATTGACTAGTAAGTAGTGAATCCAGGGTTCAAAATTAAGCAGTTAATCCCCAATTTCCTTAGCATCCATATTGAGAATCTTATAGTGACTCAATAAATATTTGTCTAATCAGTGAGCAAATAAATGCTGAATGTTATAAAAGGTTAATTGTATGTGTACACTCTGAGCATCTTAGTTTACAAGTACACTGGCTATAAAGAAATATTTTCTACAGTTCTTGTACCTACTACCTCCTGCCCACAGCCAGTGCTTACAGATCATTGGTACTGATTATGGAAATAAGAATTAGATTTAATGTCTAATGGCCAAATCACATTTATCATATCCATAGCAGCACTCTTTATTTTATTCCCCAAATCTCCACCTACAGTCTTTCTGATCTCAATTAATCCTGTTGACTTTATTTTCAAAATACTTCTAAATCTGACCACTTCTCACTATTCCTGCTGCCACCACCAATGATCTCCTGGGTTATTGCAATGACTAGATTCCCTGCTTCTTACCTGGTCTCTTTTCAGCAACCAGTTAACCCATTAATAATCTAAGTCAGATCATGTTATTCCCTTCTTCACTTTAATGGCTCCCCTTCTCACTCTAAGTAAAAGAAAAGGACCTTACAAATCGTTGATAAGTCTCTGCAGGATTGTCTCTCTGACCACATCCTCTAAATCTCTATCCTTCCCATGCTCACTCCAACCACACCAGATTCTGTGCTTGTCCTCTAACTCACGAGGAATACTCCCCAAAAAAGAACTGTTCTCTGCCTAAAATTGTCTTTCTCCCATACCTGTATGGCTCAATTCTCACCAACTTTGAGTCTTTTGGTGTATGTCACTTTAGTGAGGTATATCTTGACCACCCTATTTAAAATCAAACCCTCACTCTCCTATATTTCAGATGCCCTTACCCTGCTTTATTCATTTTTTTCTAAAGTCCTTAGCCTTAGTACAATAAAATTTATTAATGTTTTCTGTTTGATGCATGTCTCCCTCCACTAGAATGTTAACTCCACAAGAGCAAGTCTTTTTGTCTGGTCTATGCACTGATGTATCCCAAGCATCTAGAGGAGAGCACAGAACAGAATTACCACAAAATTAATATGTTTGTTGAATTAGATAGGAGATTCTCCTGTGGAATACTGATGAATAGGCCTCAAGTTAGGGAAAATCTATGTGGTTGCACTTAAAGAATATTTCAAGATAATTTAAGTTAATGAGAGTTGTTTAAGCAGGTAAAACCCACTCCAACGCCCACCTAGTTTTATCTATTTGTTTGTTTTTATTTAATTTTATTTTTTGTGTATGTTCCAAAATTCATTGTTTATGCACCACACCCAGTGCTCCATGTAATACATGGCCTCCTTAATACCCACCACCAGGCTCACACTACCCCCCACCTCCCTCCCCTCCAAAACCCTCAGTTGGATTCTCAGAGTCCACAGTCTCTCATGGTTTGTCTCCCTCTCCAATTTCCCCCAACTCACTTCTCCTCTCCATCTCCCAGTGTCTTCCGTGTTATTCCTTATGCTCCACAAGTAAGTGAAACCATATGATAATCGACTCTCTTCTGTATAGGTATATTCAAGCTTTACTGTCATATTCCGTTCTTATTCAACAAGCCTATAGTATGTACAAAGCAAACTCATCATCCAGAACAAAATGTAAACCAGCACTCGAAAATGTCAAAATAAAATAGTACTTCTAAAAGTCTGCCCTGTAAACGAGCAAATTAAAATAGACTCTTCCAAATGTTAGCAGTAAGACAAAAAATTTATGAAAATTGATACACTTCCTAAACTCATAAAATCATTTTTAAAATATGAGATTTTGAGGTTTTTTCCTCATTGTTGGTAAAAAAAAAAAACTAAATCAGAGAGGGAGATAAAAAATGAGAGACTGGGGACACTGAGAAACAAACTGAAAGTTTTGGAAGGGAGGGTGTGGGGGTATGGGTGAAGGACACTGAAAAAAGAAAATTAAAAAAAAAAAACTAAATCATGTCCTTCAGTAGGTGAGTGGATAAATAAACTGTGTTCATTCAGACAATGGAGTATTTTTCAGCATAAAAAGATATGAGCTATCAAGCCATGAAAATACATGGAGGAACATAAGTGCATATTACTAAGTAAGAAAAGAAATTTGAAAAGGCCACATATTGTATGATTCTAACTATATGACATTGTAGAAAAGGCAATACTATGGAGACATTAAAAACAAAATATATCAGTGGTTGCCAAAGGTTGTGGAGGAGGGATAAACAGGAGGAGCACAGAGGAATTTTGGTACAGGAAAATACGCTATGATACTAAAATGAGGAACACATGTTATTATGATTTGTCCACACCCATAGAAGGTACACAAGGAGTGAACCCCAATGTAAACTATGCATATTGAGTGATTATGCCTTGTCAATATAAGCTCATCAGTTATAAAAAATGTACCACTCTGGTGGGAAATGTTGATAGTAGGGGAAACTTTGCATGTGTGGGAGGAGAGATGTACACTGGAAATGTCTGTATTTTCCTCTCAATTTTTTTTATTTCTTTTCAGCAAAATGGAATTTATTGTTTTTGCACCACATCCAGTGCTCCATGCAATGCATGCCCTCCATAATACCCACCACCTGGCTCCCTAAACCTTGCACCCCCCGCCCCTTCAAAACCCTCAGATTGTTTTTCAGAGTCCATAGTCTCTCATGGTTCATCTCCATCTCGAATTTCGCTCAATTCCCTTTTCCTCTCCATCTCCCCATGTCCTCTGTGTTATTTGTTATGCTCCACAAGTGAAACCATACGATAATTGACTCTCTCTTTTGACTTATTTCACTCAGCATAATATCTTCCAGTCCCGGCCATGTTGCTACAAAAGTTGGGTATTCATCCTTTCTGATGGAGGCATAATACTCCATAGTGTATATGGACCACATCTTCCTTATCCATTCGTCCGCGGAAGGGCATCTTGGTTCTTTCCATAGTTTGGCGACCGTGGCCATTGCTGCTATAAGCATTGGGGTACAGATGGCCCTTCTTTTCACTACATCTGTATCTTTGGGTTAAATACCCAGTAGTACAATTGCAGGGTCATAGGGAAGCTCTATTCTTAATTTCTGCAGGAGTATCCACAATGTTCTCCAAAGTAGCTGCACCAACTTGCATTTCTACCAACAGTGTAAGAGGGTTCCCCTTTCTCTACATCCTCTCCAACACTTGTTGTTTACTATCTTGTTAATTTTCACCATTCTAACAGGTGTAAGGTGGTATCTCAATGTGGTTTTAATTTGAATCTCCCTAATGGCTAGTGATGATGAACATTTTTTCATGTGTCTGATAGCCACTTGTATGTCTTCATTGGAGAAGCGTCTGTACATGTCTTCTGCCCATTTTTTGACATGATTATCTGTTTTCTATGTGTTGAGTTTGAGAAGTTCTTTATAGATCCTGCATATCAACCTTTTGTCTGTGCTGTCATTTGCAAATATCTTCTCCCATTCCCTGGGTTGCGTCTTTGTTTTGTTGACTGTTCCCTTTGCTGTGCAGAAGCTTTTGATCTTGAGGAAGTCCCACAAGTTCATTTTCGCTTTTGTTTCCTTTGCCTTTGGAGACATATCTTGAAAGAAGTTGCTGTGGCTGATATTGAAAAGGTTACTGCCTAGGTTCTCCTCTAGGATTCTGATGGATTCTTGTCTCACGTTAAGGTCTTCTATCCATTTCGAGTTTATCTTTGTGTACGGTGTAAGAGAATGGTCCAGTTTCATTTTTCTACATATAGCTGTCCAATTTCCCCAGCACCATTTACTGAAGAGACTGGCCTTTTTCCACTGGATATTTTTTCCTGCTTTGTCAAGGATTAATTGCCCATAGAGTTGAGGGTCCATATCTGGGCTCTCTACTCTGTTCCACTGGTCTATGTGTCTGTTTTTATGCCACTACCATGCTGTCATGGTGATCACAGATTTGTAGTAAAGCTTGAAATCAGGTAACGTGATGCCGCCAGTTTTATTTTTGTTTTCCAACATTTCCTTAGCGATTCAGGGTCTCTTCTGATTCCATACAAATTTTAGGATTATTTGCTCCAGCTCTTTGAAAAATATCCGTGGAATTTTGATCAAAATAGCATTAAAAGTATAGACTGCTCTAGGCAGTATAGACATTTTAACAATGTTTATTCTTCTGATACAAGAGCATTGAATGGTCTTCCATCTTTTTGTGTCTTCTTCGATTTCTTTCAGGAGTGTTCTGTAGTTCCTTGAGTACAGTTCCTTTACCTCTTTGGTTAGATTTATTCCCAGGTATCTTATGGTTCTTGGTGCTATAGTAAATGGAATTGATTCTCTAATTTCCCTTTCTGTACTTTCATTGTTAGTGTATAAGAAAGCAACTGATTTCTGTACATTGACTTTGTATCCTGCCACATTACTGAATTGCTATATGAGTTCTAGTAGTTTGGGGGTGGAGTCTTTTAGATTTTCCATATAAAGTATCATGTCATCTGCGAAGAGAGAGACTTTGACTTCTTCAAGCCAATTTGGATACATTTTCTTTCTCTTTGTTGTCTGATTGCTGTTGCTAGGACTTCTAATACTATGTTGAACAAGAGTGGTGACAGTGGGCATCCTTGTCATGTTCCTGATCTCAACGGGAAGGCTGTGAGCTTTTTCTCATTGGGGATAATATTTGCTGTGGGTCTTTCATAGATAGATTTTATGAAGTTCAGGAATGTTCCCTCTATCCCTATACTTTGAAGCGTTTTAATCAGGAACGGATGCTGGATTTTGTCAAATGCTTTTTCTGCATCAATTGAGAGGACCATGTGGTTCTTCTCTCTTCTCTTATTGATTCGTTCTAGCACATTGATTGATTTGTGAATGTTGAACCATCTCTGCAACCCAGGGTTGAATCCCACCTGGTCATGGTGGATAATCTTTTTAATGTGCTGCTGGATCTTATTTGCTAGGATCTTGTTGAGAATCTTAGCATCCATATTCATCAGGGGTATTGGTCAGAAATTCTCCTTTTTGGTAGGGTCTTTGCCTGGTTTGGTGATCAGGGTAATGCTGGCTTCATAAAAAGAGTCTGGAAGTTTTCCTTTTCCTTCAATTTTTTGAAACAGCTTCAGGAGAATAGGTGTTATTGCTTCTTTGAAAGTTTGGTAGAATACCCAGGGAATCCATCAGGTCCTGGGCTCTTGCTTTTTGGGAGGTTTTGATCATTGCTTCAATCTCATTACTAGGTATCAGTCAATTCAGGTTGTCAATTCCTTCCTGTTTCAATTTTGGGAGTTTATAGTTTTCCAGGAATGCATCCATTTCCTCTAGGTTTCTTAACTTATTGGCATATAACTGTTGATAATAACTTCTGATGATTGTTTCTACTTCCTTGGTGTTAGTTATGATCTCTCCCTTTTCATTCATAATTTTATTAATTTGAGCTTTCTCTCTTTTCTTTTGGATTAGTGTGTCCAATGGTTTATTGATCTTAGTGATTCTTTCAAAAAAAGAGCTTCTAGTTTCATTGATATGTTCTACTGTATCTCTAATTTCTACTTCTGCTCTAATCTTTTTTATTTCCCTTCTTGTTTGTGGAGTTCGTTTAATTAGTTGTTGGTTCTCCAGTTCTTTAAGGTGTAGAGAAAGCTGGTGTATTCTGTATTTTTCAATTTTTTTGAGGGAAGCTTGGATGGCTATGTATTTCCCCCTTAGGACCGCCTTTGCTGTATCCCATAGGTTTTGGACCAAAGTGTCTTCATTCTCTGGTTTCCATGAATTGTTTCAGTTCTTCTTTGATCTCCTGGTTGATCCAAGCATTCCTAAGCAAGGTGGTCTTTAGCTTCCAGGTGTTTGTGTTCCTTCCAAACTTTTCCTTATGGTTTAGCTCCAGTTTCAAAGCATTGTGATCTGAGAATATGCAGGGAATAATCTCAGTCTTTTGGTATCGGTTGAGTACTGATTTGTGACCCAGTATGTGGTCTATTCTGGAAAAAGTTCCATGTGCACTTGAGAAGAATGAGTATTCTGTTGTTTTAGGGTAGAATGTTCTGTATATATCTATGAGGTCCCTCTGGTCCAATGTGTCATTCAATGCTCTTGTTTCTTTATTGATTTTCTGCTTCGATGATCTGTCTATTACTGAGAGAGGCATGTTAAGATCTCCTACTATAATGTATTCATATCAATAAGCCTCTTTATCTTGATTAATAGTTTTCTTATGTAATTGGCTGCTCCCATATTGGGGTCATAGATATTTACAATTGTTAGATCATCTTGATGGATAGTCCCTTTAAGAATTATGTAGCGTCTTTATTTTAAAATCTAATTTATCTGATATGAGAATCGCTACCCCAGCCTTCTTTTGAGGCCCATTGGCATGAAAGATGCTTCTCCATCCCTTCACTTTCAGTGTTGGTGTATCCTTAGTTTCGAAATGGGACTCTTGTAAACAACATATGGATGGGTCCTGTTGTTTTATCCAATCTGCAATGCTGTGTCATTTTATGGGTGGATTTAGGCCATTCACATTGAGAATGATTATTGAGAGATACGTTTTTATTGACATCATGTTACCTTTGAAGTCTTTCTTTCTGTAGATTGTCTCTATATTTCTGTTCCATGCTATTCTTAGGATTTTTCCTCTTTAATAGAACCCCCCTTAATATTTCCTGCAGTATCAGCTTGGTGGTCACATACGCTTTTAAGCCTTGCCAGTCTTGAAAACTCTGTATCTCTCCATCCATTTTGAATGTCAGTCTTGCTGGATAAAGTATTCTTGGCTGCATGTTCTTCTCATTTAGTGCCCTGAATATATCTTGCCAGCCCATTCTGCCTTGCCAGGTTTCTGTGGACAGGTCTGACGTTATTCTGATGGGCTTTCCTCTGTATGTAAGGAGCTTCTTTGTCCTAGCTGCCTTCAAGAGAGTTTCTCTACAATTATAATTCCTCATTCTTACTATCAGGTGTCTCGAGGACTTTTGAGTATCTATAATCTTGGGGGGAGACCATTCTGCCTCTAGTACATCAGCACTGGTTCCATTTGCAAGATTGGGAAATTTTTCATGGAGAACTTGTTCCACTATATCTTCTAGACATCTTTCTTTCTCCTCCCCTTCAGGGATTCCAGTAAGTCTGACGTTGGAAAGTTGCATGACATCATTTATTTCCCTAATTCTGTTTTCGTGGGTTCTAAGCTATTTGTTCCAGGCTTCCTCCCTATCCTTTCTCTCTATCTGTTTGTCCTCCAGATCACTAATTCTATCTTCTGTCAACTTACCCTAGGTTTTAGGGAATTTAGATTAGATTGGAACTCATTGAGAACATTGTGAACATCATCCATGGTGGCTTTCAGTCTGCCCTAACATTGTGAACATCATCCCTGGTGGCTTTCAGTTCTGCCCTAATCAATTCTGTTTGGTCATCCATGGCTTTCTCCAACCTAGCTATTGCCAGGATAATTGTTAGCCTGAATTCCCTTTCTGACATATAGTCTATGTTGGTAGCCATTAGCTTTGTTGCAGAAGGCCCATCCTCTGAATTTTTCTTCTGTTGGGCATTCCTCCTCCTAGTCATTTGGTGAGAGATCGCTGAATGGATGTAGCTCGATGTATCGACCTTGATGAAGTCAAGGTGCACCCTGGAACACTTCTGAGCAATCAAGAGTCCCCACCCAAACTAAAGAAAAAAAAGAAAGAGAGAAAAAGGAAAAGAGAAAGACAGGAAAAAAAAAAGGAAGATAAAAGAGAAGGCTCAGCCCAAATGGGCCCCAAGGTAAGATTTATGAAGTATACAAAGAAATGCAGACAAAAAGACTGATAAAAGTATATGACAAGAGAAAAATATATATATACATATATATATATGTATATATATATATATACATATATATATATGCAAAACAAACAAACAAAAAAAGAACCTCGTCAAAAAGAACCCCAAGTATAAGATTTATATACTACCAGGACAAACACAAATACACAGAAACACTGGTGGAAGAAAAAGATGGAAGAGTGGTTATAAATTCTCAGTGTGGGCAAGGAAGGTTATTTTGATTCTTCCTGGATGTATCTTGATATCTTTGTTAAAGGACTCAACTTTCCTAAGATAATGGGGGATTAAAATTTGGTTTACATATAGGGGTAGCATTGATTGGGGAAAGGGGATTACCTTGAAGTTTAACTCTCTATGAATATTAAAAAATATTAAAAAAAAGAATTGAACCAAGCTAAAATAAAATAAAATTTTAAAAATTTTTAAAAAATAGAAAAGCAAAAGAAAAACACGGGTATGTGTATCATAAAGTTTAGGTTAAAAGGTTATTATGGAATTTGATGTAATGGACATCTCACTGTGATGGTATATAGGCTAAAAAATTATTTATATAAAAAATAAAAATACTTTAAAAATATACCAGAATAGTGGGAATGAGTTAAAAATAAAAGTTGTATCTATGAAGTAGTGGTGGTTGTTCTCTTGTCATCTTTTTTTTTTTTTTCCGGTTGGCTTTCTGGGGGTGGGGCTTGCCACGTGGTTTTTTAGGCAGTGTTTCCTGAGTTAAGTCCTCCCGCCCCCCTTAAGGGGGTGGGCTCTGAGGAAACCAGTTTTTCAGGCTTTTGTTCTCTGGAGGTTTTTTTGTTTGTTCATTTGTTTTCTCTCCCCTTGGTGGCTTTTGATGGTTTTTGGAGGTTTAGAGGAAAGCAAACTGCACCCAGACCTCCCTTTCAGAGAGAAGCCTCAGTCTGTTCCCCTCTGGGTGCTTCAGAGCACAGAAATTCCCCCTTGGCCACTGGCAGAGCACGTTCCCAGTCACGGTCCCTGGGGACACAGGAACTCCTGCTTGTACCCAAAACCAGGACAGCGACTGCTGTCTGGGCAGCTCCAGACTGCCAGAGAGGTTACAAACAGTGATTGCACACTGAGCTTTCCCCACGGGTGGACAGGGAGTACTCAGTCTTTCCGGGACTGAGAGCTCCCAGCTGGCGCCTGCATGCACCTCTCTCAGGGGGGGGTGTGGGGCACGACTCAGGCTCTGATAGCACAGCATGGCGCATGCATGGGGACTGCAAAAAGGCTGTGCTTATGCTGGCTGGCGAGGCTCCCAGCCCCTCACGGGAGCCGTACCCCATGCACCCTCAGGCGCGCTTGTGGCTCAGGGACCAAGACCTAGTTTCTTCGCCACACACTCTCTGGCTCAGTGCCACAGGTGGCTGTCCTTGGTCTGGGGACTTAAGCCCCTGTCCCTAACCACCCCGATTCCCACAACTTCCCCCCACGATCCTTTGCTCTTTTTGAGTGCTTTCAACCAGACTCCAAGTTAATGCTGGTCCCCAGTCGCAGGGCACTCTTGTACTGGGGTATTACATTCCAATGGGTCACTTCTGGTGGCTCCCTCCCCCTTTTGTTTATCTTCCAATACCAGTACAATGTTCCCAGTCCACTTTACCTGCCCACTGGTGTCTTCTGCCCCCGTAGAGATCCAGACGTGTATAATTCTAATCTCAGGCTGATTTCATGGGTGATCAGAGTTCTTTGGTAGGTAGTCAGCTCACCTTAGGGTAGAGGTTGAAAAGGTGCCTTCTCCTACGTCTCCACCATCTTGTCTCCATTTTTCCCCTTTTATTTTGCTATGAACCTAAAACTGCACTAAAAAAAATAGTCTGACTTAAAAAAAAACCTGACATCTGAGCAGCATATGTTCTGTACATTTCTATTCACAATAACCATAAAAATACCACTTATTATTACAGAAGTAGTATATATGCACTATAGAAAATTAGAAATACAAGAAAGCAAAATGCTAAAAACTCACTTTCCACATTGCCATCACCAGAGATACCCTATGTTAAATCTAGTGCATATATTTCTTTATTTTCTTTAAGGATATACAATATGTGGGCTTATATATTTTTTACCAAAATAATATTAAACTGTTTAGCACCTACTTTTCTTAAATTGGTGGTCTTCATCTTTCCATTTCAGTAAGACTTCATCTCATCTAATATCCAAACTACATTGAAATTCCCCTCAATTGAATGGAAAATGACATTTACACTTAGAAAAAAACAGTATCCAGTCCATAAATATACACTGAAAAATCACTTTTACAGTGCTAGTAACCCAAGCTTCTCTAATCATATCATTCTACTTTAAAAATACTTCCAACTGGTGAAGGAGATTAAGAGTACACTTATTGTGATGAGCACTGAGTAATGTACATAATTTTTGAATCATTATATTGTACACCTGAAACTAAAAGAACAATGCATGTTGATTGTACTGGAATTAAAATTTAAAAATATTTCCAGGACGCCTGGGTGGCTCAGTGGGTTAAAGCCTCTGCCTTCGACTCAGGTCGTGATCTCGGGGTCCTGGGATCAAGCCCCGCATCAGGCTCTCTGCTCAGCAGGGAGCCTGCTTCCTCCTCTCTCTCTGTCTACTTGAGATCTCTCTTTGTCAAATAAATGAAATCTTAAAAAATTTTAAAAATATTTCTAACTGGGGGAACATTCTCTTATCTAAAAATATTTATTTTTATTGCTTTTATCTGAATATTATTTAAACTTTCCAGTATACATTCATCAGTGATTTGTTGAATAAAATTGTAGAATACATATTAAAATGTATAAAATCTTCAAATGTAAAATTAGAGGGACCTCATTTCATAATAAGAATAAGCTTTAGATCATTGTAACTGTTCAAGAAAATATTTGGTACCATAGGAAAACTCATTTTTGCTGAGTTTTTATTAGCATGGTCATTACTCATTTGAAATTGATTTTTAATTGCCTTTTCTCTCTTTATTATATACTAATTGCTCAGATTCTATGGCATTTCATGAAGCTCTTTCAGTCAAAAGAAGTGAATCCTATTTCTATTACTTTCAGTGATAACAAAGAGTTGTGTGATAAAATGACAAAGACCCTGGAATTAATGGAAAACAATTAGTTGCTGATATTCAAACCTTTTTCTTCAGCATCCCTTAAATTTCAATATTATTATCCTTAAAAACAATGGAATACTTATCATGTTGATTTTCTGAATGAATTCTCTGACTAAATATAAAGTACGAGCATATAACATTTGTAAAATTAATAAATTCATACATCTGTACAGGTTCTAATCAGTCCTTGTGTGTTTGAGGTTTGGGTATTATGTAAAGAAAACTGAAGACAGATTTTTTATAATGTTTTTAAACATTCTAGAACTGTGGTCTCAACATCTTTTTTAAACTAAGAGGTTATCTCCAAAGATTAAACTAACATGTGGTTAGTTTAAAATGCTGTTTATTAGAAAATAGTATGGCAGTTTCTTATAAAACTAAAAATGTAACTATTTACACCCCAGCAATCACACCACTTGGCATTTATCCCATGACTGAAAACTTATTTTCATACACAAAGCCTATACACAAATGCTCATAACTTAATTTGTAATAGTCAAAAAGTTGAAACCACCCAAATGTTCTTCAGTGGGTGACTGGATAAACAAACTAATTATTCCATACAGTTGAATACTATCAGCAATAGAAAGGAAAAAACTATTGGTATAAAAAACAATCTGGATGACTCTCCAGAGAAATATACTGAGTAAAAAGAGTCAAGACTAAAAGGTTATGTGCTCTCTATTATTCCTTTTACACAATATTTTTGAAATGACAAAATTATAGAGATGGAAATCAGATTAATGGTTGACAGGGTTTAGGGACAGAGCAAGCGAGTGGGAAAACTAGGAATGATTATAAACAGGAGGGATCCATGTAGCAATGGAACTATTTTATATCTTGTCTGTGGTAGTGGATACAGGAATCTATTCATGGGATACAATTGTGTAGAAATACACAGAGAAATTAGTACAAGTGAAAGGGGAAATTTGAATAAGATCACTGGATTGTGTAATCACAAAATCCTGTCTGTGATATTGCAAAACAATAGTTTTGCAAGATGCTAGTTACTATTTGGGGAAACTAAAAAAAGTATACATGAGATCTCTATTATTTATTAAAACTGCATGTAAATCTACAATTATTCCAAAATACTCACAATTGAATATTCACTATAAACTTTTTCGACAATGGGAAAAAATGAGTTATTTATTGTCTCATTAAAGATGTTTGTTTCTGGATGAGGTAGTTGTGCTGTTTGATCCCTAAGTGTCTCTGAAGGAGTACAGGGGGAAAACCATATGTTTATTGGAAATACTATGTGGACGTGACTGGCACTGTTTTTCTCCTAAAATGCAATGTGGTTAAGAAAAATAAGAGTGTAAGACAGTCTCCTAATGTGAAGAAAATACCAGCACCAAAACGGCATGGTCCTCTCACAAAAACAGACACATAGACCAGTGGAACAGAGTAGAGAGCCCAGATATGGACCCACAACTCTATGGTCAAATAATCTTTGACAAAGCAGGAAAAATATACAGTGGAAAAAAGACAGTCTCGTCAATAAATGGTGCTGGGAAAATTGGACAGCTATGTGTAGAAGAATGAAACGACCATTCTCTTACACCATACACAAAGATAAACTCAAAATGGATAAAAGACCTCAATGTGAGGCAGGAATCTATCAAAATCCTAGAGAAGAACATGGGCAGTAACCTCTTTGACATCGGCCACAGCAACTTCTTTCAAGATATATCTCCAAAGGCAAAGGAAACAAAAGCAAAAATAAATTTTGGGGACTTATCAAGATCAAAAGCTTCTGCACAGCAAAGGAGACAGTCAACAAAAGAAAGAGGCAACCCACGGAATGGGAGAAGATATTCGCAAGGGACACTACAGACAAAGTGCTGATATCCAAGATCTATAAAGAAGTTCTCAAACTCAATACCCAAAAAATGGATAATCATGCCAAAAAATGGGCAGAAGACATGCACAGACACTTCTCCAAACAAGACATACAAATGGCTAACAGACACATGGAAAAATGTTCATCATCATTGGCAATCAGGGAAATTCAAATCAAAAACACATTGAGATACCACCTTACACCAAATAGAATGGCAAAAATTAACAAGACATGAAACAACAAGTGTTGGAGAGGATGTGGAGAAAGGGGAACCCTCTTACACTGTTGGTGGGAATGCAAGTTGGTGTAGCCACTTTGGAAAACAGTGTGGATATTCTTTAAGAAATTAAAAATAGAGCTACCCTATGACCCTGCAATCACACTACTGGGTATTTACCCCAAATATACAGATGTAGTGAAAAGAAGGGCCATCTGTACCCCAATGGTCATAGCAGCAATGGCCACAGTCACCAAACTGTGGAAAGAGCCAAGGTGCCTTTCAATGGATGAATGGATAAAGAAGATATGGTCCATATATACAATGGAGTATTATGCCTCCATCAGAAAGGATGAATACCTAACTTTTGTATCAACATGGATGGAACTGGGAGAGATTTTGCTCAGTGAAATAAGTCAAGCAGAGAAAGTCAATTATCATATAGTTTCACTTACTTGTGGAGCATAAGGAATAACACAGAGGACATTGGTAGATGGAGAGGAGAAGTGAGTTGGGGGAAATTGGAGGGGGAGACAAACCATGAGAGACTGAGGGTTTTGGAAGGGAGGGGGGTTGGGGGGCTGGGTAAGCCAGGTAGTGGGCATTATGGAGGGCACATATTGTATGGAGCACTGGGTGCAATACAAAAACAATGAATTCTGGAACACTGAAAAGAAATTAAATTTAATTTAATTTTTAAAAAAATACCAGGCATGATGGAAGCAAGTTATAACAAAAAAATATCATGTAAGTTTTATCCCAGATTAATGGTCAATACTAATTATTCTGGGTCAATGAAAAAGAAAGTGAGCAACTAAAATGGGGAAGGAATTCCAATACAGTAGTTAATAAACAAAAATTCTGTCAGTAGATTGCAAAGTTCGACTACAACAGATAAAAACTCTACAATCTTAGTGGAAAGGAAAATGGACAACTATATAGCCAGGGAATCTAGTTCATGGACAAGCACCACCAGAAACCTCATAGTAGAAAGGAATAAAGGCAGCCAGGAGAGGGCAGTGAATACTAGAAAGTCAGAAAATATTGAACAGATCTTGAAATGAATAAAAATACATTCAGGAAGTAGCTAACCAACCATGACGTAAAAGGTCTACAGTATAGAGACAAAGTTTTTGAAGGGTGCCTGGGTAGCTCAGTCAGTTAAGAATCTGCTTTCAGCCCAAGTCATGACCCCATAGTCCTGTGATCTAGCCCCCTTTTAGGGTCCCTGCACAGTGGGGAGTTTTCTTCTCCCTCTGCCTGCTCCTGCATGCATGCTCTCTCTCTCTCTCTCCCTCTCTCAAATAAATAAATAAATAAATAATCTTTAGAGGCAAAGATGTTAAAGACTGGACTACTGCTAGCCTTTTGACAGAAGTGCCAGTGAGTTTTTAGAACCCTGCGCCTAACCTCTGGGTGAAAGCAGCTATAGAAGAATTAGAAGCTTAACTGGAAACTGAAGATTTTCTACAGATGGGCAAGACCTCAAAATGTAAATTAAATTTATTATGATGATCTTAGTATTTGGGGAGAATTTGGAATTGTGTTACATTATTCTAAGTATTATATACTCATAAGATAGCATTTGGAAGGCACCAAGGAAAAGAAATCAAGCTCTGTTGAATCATGCCATGACTTTTCTCATGGTAGCAAGAGGATGGGACTTGAAATATTAATAATGAAAACTAACAGTAAGCATTGTCAGCCCAGAGAAATTTTTCTACAGGGAAGCATTTTTGCATTCAATAATTTTCTAGAAATGGCATTGCTAACCATATATTGAGTGTAAACATTACTATTTCTTAAGGTGTCTCATTAAAAACAGGGTGAAATCTCATTCCAAAATGTATCTGAAAGGGAATTCTGCTTTAACATACTTCCTGGTTGAGTATTGTATTATATAGGAGGTCAGTGCTTTCCCAGCCATTTAAAGAACAATCTAGGGTTATGTATACATAGGTGTGCTAGAAAAATATCTCACAAATGCATTGCTGAGACTCTCTGGATGGTACACTCAACTTAACCCAACATATCTATTATGCGAGAAGAAAAAAAATTACAGTGCTCTTTTCCTAAGGGAAAGACTCTTGTAATCTCACACTTAAGGGGTTTTTTGGAGACAAGATGGCATTTGGAGGCAAGGACCCCATTTCAACTGGTCCCGAGAATTTAGCTGAATATCTACCAAACCATTTTTAATACAAATGAAATCAGTCTGAGATATAAGAATATACACCTAGATCTCTGCAAGCAGATAACTGATTAGTTTTTGCAATGTAGAACGTGTGGAGTCATGAATCTGTGGGGAGATATCAAGAGATAAAGAGAAGGGTGAGGGAGCCTCCATAAGCTGGTTCCTGGAAAGTGATATAACACCGGAATGCAAAATCAGAACCCTTATAAAACTGCTCTAGGGAGAGACATCCTTCTCTGAAAAGGGCTCTGGAAATGAAAAGGCAAAATTCTAAGTAGGGCATTGCGGTCTCAGGCTACAAGAAGCTGCAGAGCAAATGGGGAATCCCTGAAGCAGTAGAGTACCTGAGTAGTGGAGCCAGGAAGCAGGATATTGTCACCGAGCCCAGGAAGGGGCTCAGCTCCAATCACCATAAAATGTAAGCTGGACTGGTCAATAATCTCTCTTCTATTGGGTAGCCTGAAAAATATCTGGAACCTGCACCCGCGACCAGGCAAAAACTCACAGAGCAATAGCAGCCCACAAAGGCCTTAAAAGTAGCACCCAGACATGATCCAGAAGTTTTGAATGTGCGCAACAGATTTAGAATCACAAATCCCGGGACCCTGGGACTACATCCAAAAGAGTTGCATGGGCACACACCATGAGAGGCTGTGGTTTTTGGCACCCCATATAGAAGTAAAAACTATTTGTCCTAGAGGGTTTATTAAAGAACAGACTGAATTTCCTGCTCTGGGCCAGATGTTCGGCTGCAGCCATTTTTGCCCTGATCCTCTGAAGAGGAGCAGAAAGTCCCCAGGGAAGAAAAGCCACACAGAAGACCAGACTGAGCTCAACTCCTGACAGGGGGTGGAGCAACTCCACACAGGCAGGGATACCTGAAAAACACCAGGGCAGGCCCCTCCCCAAGAAGACAGGCTGGAAGACTAGGTAGACAACAATTCTATGGATCCCACAAGACTGTAAAATACCCACACCAAGGGAAAATTATGTATTGAGCTCCAGGTGTGGCCTCATGGCTTGTGTTGGGTTTTTTGTTTGTTTTGTTTTCTTTTTTTTTTCCCAGATAAAACTCTCCTCATTTTCTTTTTCTTATCCCTTTTCTCTATTTGTTTGTTTTTTACCTTCTCATTTTAACTAGGTATTTATTATATCAACTTCTATTTCATAGTATCTTTTTAAATTGTATTTTTCACACCTATGTTTTCTATAGAGATACATGCTTTATTTTAGTCCTTTTTTCACTATTCAATTTTACCTTTATATAGATACAAGTTTTACTTCCCTTAAAATTCGACACACAGTGTCCTTTAACACAAAGACCAAAATATATCTAGGAAAAACTAAAAACCAGATTTTGTCCACACTGGGAGATTATAGCCCCCTTCACCTCCTCCCATTTTTTCTTTTTTAATTTTGGAATTTTAAAAAATTTTTTGTGTTTCATTTTGGCTTTTTTTTGTTTTGTTTTTTGTTTTTTGTTTTGTTTTTGTTTTTGTGGTGGCTTCAGACAGCTCCAGATTTCTCTAGGGTACATCTTGCTTGGGTCATGGTTGAGATTTTGGACTCTGCTCATTCACTCAACCATTCCTTGAGAAAATGACTGGGAGAAGGAACGCTCAACAAAGGAAAGAAACAGAGACAATGTCACTGCTACAGACCTAATGGATATGGATAGAAGCAAGATGTCACATAAATTCGAGATAGCAATCATAAAGTCAATAGCTAAGCTTGAAAAAAAATTAGTGACAATATAGAATCTATAAAAGCAGAAATGAAATCTAATCAGGCTGAACTGAAAAATGTTATGAATGAGATGAAGTCTAAACTGGATACTCTAACAGCCGGGGTAAAGGAGGGAGAAGAACAAATCAGTGATCTAGAAGATAAGGTGATACAAGGAAAGGAAGCTGAATAACACAGGGATAAGTAGTTAGTAGTCCATGAAAATAGACTTAGAGAGATCAAAAATGTCATAAAACATTCCAGTGTCAGAATTATTGGAATCCCCAAGAGGGTGGAGAGAGAAAGGACTAGAAGTTATCTTTGAGCAATAACTGAGAACTTCCTTAATCTGGGGAAGAAAATGAGCATTCTAGTCTGAGAGACAGAGAAAACCCCTCCCAAAATCAATAAAAATAGATCAATACCATAACATATCAGAGGGAAGCTTGTAAATTTTACAGCCAATGAAACTATCTTGAGAGTAGCCACGGAGAAGAGGTTCCTTACATATGGAGGGAGGAATATAGGAATAATGAAAGACTTGTTCCCAGAGACCTGGCAACCCAAAAAGGGCTGGCAAGACATATTAAGGGTATGGAATGAAAAAAACATGCAGCCAAGAATACTTATCCAGAAAGACTGTCATTAAGGATGGATGGATAGATAAAGAGCTTTCAGGATAGGCAGAAACTGAAAGAATATGTGACCACCAAGCCAGAGCTCAAAAAAATATTAAGGGGGATTCTATAAGTGAAGAGAGACCCCAAGAATCACATAGAACAGAAAGAAACAGGGAAAATACATAGGAACAGGGATTTATAGGCAATTCAATGGCACTAATCTCATATCTCTCAATAGTTATTCTGAATGTAAAGGGGATGAATGCTCCAGTGAAAAGACACAGAGTTTCAGATTGGACAAAAAAGCAGGACCCATCCATCTGCTGTCTAAAAGATACTCATTTTGAACCTAAAGTCACCTCCAGGTTGAAAATGAGGGGATGGAGAACCATTTGCCATGCTAATGGACCTCAAAAGAAAGCTAGAGTAACAGTCCTCATATTAGACAAATTAGATTTTAACCCAAAGAATGTAGAGAGAGATGTAGAGGGACTCTATATCGTACTTAAGGTGTCTATCCAAAAAGAAGATCTAACAATTTGAAATATCTATGACCCCAATATGGGAGTAGCTAAATAAATAAATCAGTTAACAACCAAAATAAAGAAACATATTGATAATAATACATTAATAGTAGAAGATCTCTCAACACTCCACTCACAGCAGTGGAAAGATCATCTAAGCAGATGATCAAAAAACAAACAAACAAAAACAAAAACAAAAACAAAACAAGAGCTTTGAATGACCCATTGGAACAGATGGACTTTGAAGATATATACAGAACATTCCACCCTAAAACAAGAGAGTACAAATTCTTCTCAGGTGCACATGGAACATTCTCCAGAAAAGATCACATACTGGGTCACAAATCAAGTCTTAACTGATACCAAAAGATTGAGATTTTTCCCTACATATTTTCAGACCATGACACTTTGACACTGGAATTCAACCAAAAGAAGAGATTTGGAAGGAACTCAAACACTTGGACGTTAAAAAGCACCATGCTAAGGAATGATTGGGTCAACCAGGAAATGAAAGATGAACTCAAGCAATTCACTGAAACTATAAGGATGAAAACCCATCAGTCCAAAACCTATGAGATACTGCACAGGTGGTCCTCAGAGGGGAATACATAGCCATCCAAGCCTCTCTCAAAAAGAAAGAAAGAAAGAAAGAAAGAAAGAAAGAAAGAAAGAAAGAAAGAAAGAAAGAAAGAAAAAGAAAGAAAGAGAAAGAAAGAAAGAAAGAAAGAAAGAAAGAAAGATCCCAATGCACATGCTAACCTTAGACCAAAATGACCTGGAGAAAGAACAACCTTCTCCTAAACCAAGCAGGAGAAGAGAAATAATCAAGATTAGAGCAGAAATCAGTGAAATAGAAACCAGGAAAACAGTAGAACAGGTCAACAAAACTAGAAGCTGGTTTTTTGAAAGAATTAATAAGATTGAAAGACCTCCAGCCAGACTTATCCAAAGGAAAAGGAAGGACCCAATTAATAAAATCATGAATAAAAGGGGAGAGATCACGATTAACACCAAGGAAATAAGAACAAATATTAAAAATTAGTACCAGCAACTATATGCTAAAAAATTAACCAATCTAGAAGAAATGGACGCATTCCTGGAAACTTATAAACTAGCAAGACTGAAACAGGAAGAAATAGACAATATGAATAAACCAATATCCAGAAAGGAAATTGAAGCAGTAATCAAAAACCTCCAAAAAACCAGAGTCCAGGGCCCGATGGCTTCCCAGGCAAGTTCTACCAAACATTTAAAGAATTAACACCTATTCTACTAAAGCAGTTTAAAAAAATAGAAATAGAAGGAAAACTTCCAAACTTGTTCTATGAGGCCAGGATTATCCTGACCCTAAAAACAGACAGAGACTGAACCAAAAAGAGGAATTACAGACTAATATCCCTGATGAATATGGATGCCAAAATACTGAACAAGATCCTAGACAATAAGATCCAATAGTACATTAAAAATATTATCCTCCATGACCAAGGGGATTTATTCCAGAGATGCAAGTCTGGTTCAACATTCTCAAATCAATCAGCATGATAGATCATATGAATAAAAGAAAAGACAAGAACCATAGGATCCTCTCAATTGATGCAAAAAAGACATTTGGCAAAATACAGCATCATTTTCTGATTAAAACTCTTCAAAGTATAGGGATAGCGGGAACATATCTCAATATCATAAAAGCCATTTATGAAAAGGCCATGGTGAATATCAATATCAATTGGGAAAAACTGAGAGCTTTTCCCTTAAAGTCAGAACATGAGAGGGATGCCCACTCTCACCACTATTGTTCAACATAGTGCTAGAAGTCCAAGCATCAGCAATCAAACAAAAAAGAAATAAAAGGCATTCAAATTGACAAAGAAGAAGTAAACTCACTTTGCAGGTGACATGGTACTTAATGTGGAAAACCCAAAAGCCTCCACCCCCAAATTACTAGAATTCATACAGCAATTCAGCAATGTGGCAAGATACAAAATCAATGCATAGAAATCCATTACATTTCTATACATTAACAATGTGATTATAGAAAGAGAAATAAGGAACAATTCCATTTACAATAGCACCAAAAACCTAGGAATAAACCTAACCAAAGAGGTAAAGGATGTATACTCTAGAAACTATAGAACACTTATGAAAGAAATTGAGGCAGACACATTAATATGAAAACATTCCATGCTCATGGATTGGAAGAATAAGCATTGTGAAAATGTCTATTCTGCCCAGAGCAATACTTTCAATGCCATCCCTATTAAAATACCACTGGCATTTTTCAAAGAGCTGGAACAGACAATCCTAAGATTTGTATGGAAGCAGAAAAGACCCCAAATTACTAAGGAAATGTTGAAAAAAAAAAACAAAACTGGGGCCATCAAGTTGCCTGATTTCAAGCTTTACTACAAGCTGCAATCACCAAGATAGCACGGTACTGACACAAAAAGAGACATATAAACCATGATGTTAAAAGTAGAGATAGCCTATGACCCAGCAATTGCACTAGTAGGCATTTACCCCAAAGATACAGATGTAGTGAAAATAAGGGGCATATGCACCCCATGTTCATAGCAACAATGTCCACAATAGCTAAATTGTGGAAGGAGCTGAGATGTCCTTCAACAGATGAACGGATAAAGAAGATGTGGTCCATATATACAATGGAATATTACTCAGCCATCAGAAAGGATGAATACCCACCATTTACATTGACATGGACGGAACTGGAGGGGATTGTGTTAAGTAAAATAAATCAAGCAGAGAAAGACAATTAGCATATGGTTTCCCTCATATGTGGAACATAAGGAATAGAATGGAGGACCACAGGGGAAGGGAAGGAAAACTGAAAGGAAAGAAATCAGAGAGGGAGAGAAACTGTGAGAGACTATAGACTCTAGGAAACAAACTGAGGGTTTCAGAGGGAAGGCTGGTGGGGGGATGGGGTAGCTGGGTGATGGGTATTGAGGAGGCCATGTGTTGTGATGAGCACTGGGTGTTATATGCAACTAACAAATCATTGAACACTACATCAAAATCTAATGATGTACTATACCATGGCTAACTGAGTGTAATTTACAAAAACAAAAGGAAAGAAAAAGAAAAAAGAAAAGAGAAGTATCTCACAAATAATGGATTCTCAGAATAGAAATGACTATATCTGTAGTTAAAATTTATATTTAAAAAAATTTGGAGTACTACTTTATCTTAACCTTGGAGCTTTCAACTACAGTTAATTCTTTGTGAAAAGCATTTAAACTTTATCCTCTAGCTCCAACAGGAGGTAATGCTACTAAAACTCAATTTATTAAAGACTTAGAGACAGAACTTGAAGAAAATTGAGCTGTCACAAACATGCTCTCAGGGAACAGACTTAACTGATTTGCTCAAGGACATAGTAAAATAAATTAGCAGAGCTGGGACTAACCAACATCTAGGTTCCAGCTCAATTCTCTTTCCATTATCCATATGGATTGAAATATAAAGATAATTATATGATGTAAGAAAGTGGTCCAGTTTCATTCCTTAGTATGTTGTTGTCCAGGTTTTCCAACACCATTTTTTGAAAAGGCTGTCCTTTCCCACTGGATATCCTTTCCTGCATTGTCAAAGAATAATTTGCCATTTAGTTGTGGATTAATTTCTGGGTTTTCCAATCTGTTATATTGCTCTATGTGTCTATTTTTATTCCAGTACCATGCTGTTTTGGTCACTACAGTGTTGTAATATAACTTGAAGCCCAGAATTTTGATGTCTCCAGTTTTCCTTTGCTTTCTTGAAGTTGCTTTGACTATTCAGGGTCTTTTGTGGTCCCATACAAATTTTAGGGTTGTTGTTCTACCTCTGTAAGAAATGCTGTCAGTATTTTGAGATTGCATTAAATGTGTAGATTACTTTGGGTAATATAGAAATTTTGAGAATATTTGTTCTTCCAATCCATAAACATAAAATAAATTAAAATGTATTAAAGGTCTAAATGTGAGAACTGAAACCGTAAAAATCCCAGAGGAGAACATATGCAGTAGTTTCTTTAAGATTGGCCACCACAACTTCTTTCTAGATATGTCTCTTGAGGAAAGAAAAACAAAAACAAAAATAAACTACAGGAACTTCATCAAAATAAAAAGCTTCTGCACAGAGAAGGAAACAATCAACAAAACTAAAAGACAGCTTACTGAATGGGAGAAGATATTTGTAAATGACATATCTGACAGATATTTAATATCTAAAATCTATAAAGAACTTATCAAACTGAACACCCAGAGAACAATCCAATCAAGAAATGGGCAGAGGACATGAATAGACATTTCTCCAAAGAAGACATGCAGATGGCCAACAGATACATGAAAAGATGCTCAACATCACTGATCATCAGGGAAATGCATATCAAAACTACCATGAGATATCACCTCACACCAGTCAGAATGCCTAAAATCAATGACAAAAGACACAAGTGTTGGTGAGAATGTGGAGGAATGGGAAAATATATAAACCGGTGCAGCCTCACTGGAAAACAGTATGTATATTCCTCAGAAAGTTAGAAATAGAATTTCTTTGTGATCCAGGAATTGCACTACAAGTTATTTACCTAAGAATACAAAAATACTAATTTGAAGTGATACATGCACCCCCATGTCTATAGCAGCATTATCTACAATAGCCAAATTGTCCAAATAGCCCATATGTCCAGTGACTGATGAATGGATATATTTATATTTATATTTATATTTATATTTAGTGTGTGTGTGTGTGTGTATATATATATATATACCATAGAATATTATATAGCCATATAAAAGAACAAAATCTTGCCATTTGCAACAACATGGATTGACTTAATGTGTATTATATTACAAAAAAAAGTCAGTCAGAAAAAGACAAATATCATGATTTCACTCATATGAGGAATTTAAGAAACAAAACGAATGACCAAACGGGAAAAAAGAAAGATAGAAACTAAGAAATAGCCTCTTAACTGTAGAAAACAAAGTGATGGTGACCAGAGAGCAGATGGCGGTGGTGGGGAGATGGGTTAAGTAGGTGATAGGGATTCAGGAGTGCACTTGTGATGAGCACCAGCTGCTGCATGGGATTGTTGAAGCACTATATTGTACATCTGAAACTAATATTACACTGTATGCTAACTAACTGAAATTTAAAATAAAAGCTTTTAAAAATTAATTAATTAATTAAGATAAGGAGAACTACAACACAGCAAACTTTGCTAAGATATTAATAATTTTCTAGATAGTATTGCTGCCAAAGTTGGCTTTGATATCCTATTGGCATGGTGATAAGTAATAGTATAAGTTGAATTACAGAGGTGGAAAATTAAGCTTTAGCAAGATAATAGACATTTTCTGGATAGAGTTGCAGAGTTTGTTGGCTTTGCTTTCAGGTAGGCACTAACGTTAACTGGAAGTTTTTGGCTTTCTGTGCACACTGCTTTCTTAAAGAGTTCTCTGCTGCTTACTTTACTTAAAGCAATTTTTTAATGAAAATAACAAAATGTCTAGAATTTGTTTCAAAATAATCCAGTAATAAAGAGGATTAGATATGTGTATAGATTAAACAAGATCAGTCATGCATTGATAATTATTGAGGCTGCAAGATGAGTAGATGGAGATCTACTATACTACAATATCTACTTCTGTATATACCTGAAACTTTCCATCAACAAAAGTTTAAAAATGAAACTATTTGTATTATAAAGACAAGCTGAATGGGTAATAGAAATGAGCTAGTAACAAAATAAGGAAGCTAAGGGCAAGTTAAAAATCTGGTAAATTTTCCTTTCTTTTACATGGTCTTTCTTCTATATTAGTACATGTGGACATAATTGAACTTATTTTTGATGATCTAATTTTATATGATATTGAAGAAATAGTTATATATAGATATATATATCTATATAGATATATAGATATATATATCTAACATGTTTCTGGAGACACCTGGGTGGCTTATTCAGTTAAGCCTCTGGCTCTTGAATTTGGCTTAGGTCATGATCTCAGGGTTGTGAGATCAAGACTCAGGTCAGGCTCTGTGGTCAACAAGGAGTCTGCTTGAGATTCTCTCTCTCCCTCTGCCCTTACCCCCATTTAAAATAAATAAATAAATAAATATTATTTAAAAGAAACATTTCTGATCTCTTAAAGTGAGACAGAATTGCAGATTCTATGTTAAAATGCTGATTTTCGTGAAGGGTTGACCGATTTATAAGTATAAAATTTACTGATATTTTAAATCATAACTCTGATTACTAGGGAGGAAACCGCATTTATAAAAGAAATAATGAAAGAGATGACACTTATAGTGGACAAAAAATGAAGGACTGTGCTTTTTAGGACTTTCTTTTGCTCCAGAATATTGCGTAATCCCTGAGGTATCTTTATTTCCTAAGCAATTAGAACAATCTAGCCCTGCCCTCTATGTCCCTGCAGTAAAATTATGCATATCAAGTTGGTGTTAATGTCTCATTACTGGAAAAAAAAAGATAACCAGTGTGAAACAATAACGTGTTTTTTTTTTAAAAAGCTCTTTATTTTAAAATACATATAGAAAACTGCATAAAACAAATGTATAGTATAAGGAATTTTTATGAAGCAAATACCCTTATAATCAACCATCTAGGTTACAAATCATGTTTAAAAATTAAATTTGCCTGCTACCCCAGAAAGCCATTCTAATTACAAACATCTCCAACTCCTCAAAGGTAATGTCTATTCTGACCTTTCTGGTAATCAATTCTTTATAAGATTATCACCTAAATATTAATTCATAAACATTGTTTTAGTTATGCCTACCCCTGATAATTTCTATGACTCATTTTAAAAATTTTAATTACACTCAACATACATTGTTATATAAGTTTCAGGTGTACAATATAGTGATTCAACAACTCCATATATTACTCAGTGTTCATTAAGATAGATGTACTCTTAATCCCCTTTACCTATTTCACTCATCCTCTCACCTACCTCCCCTCTGATGGTTACCATCAGTTTTTCTCTATACTTAAGAGTCTTCTTGTTTGTTTGTTTGTTTGTTTTTCTTGTCTCTCTTTTCTTTATTTCCTTTATTCATTTGTTTTATTTCTTAAATTTCTTCCACATATGAGTGAAATCATATGGTATTTAATTTTTCTCTGACTGGCTTATTTCTGTTACCATTATCCCCTCTAACTTCATCTATCTTGTTGCAAATGGCAAGATTTCATTCTTTATGATTGAATAATATTCCATTCTGTGTGTGTGTGTGTGTGTGTGTGTGTGTGTGTGTGATATACATATCTCATCTCTTCTCTATTCATTCATCAATCAATGGACACTTGGGCTGCTTCTATATTTTGGTTATTGTAAATAATGCTGCAATAAACATAAGGGTACATATATCCCTTCCAATTAGTCTTTTTGTATTTTGGAGGTAAACACCCAGTAGTATAACTCCTGCATCATAGGGTAGTTCTGTTTTGAATTTTTTAAAGATTTTTTTATTTCACAGAGTGGGAGGGGCAGAGGGAGAATCAGACTCCCTGCCAAGCAGGGAGACCAATGTGGGGCTGGATCCCAGGATCCTGGGATCATGACCTGAGCCGAAAGCAGATGCTTAACCAACTGAGCCACCCAGGCGCCCCTATTTTTAATTTTTTGAAGAGTCTCCATACTATCTGCACAGTGGCTGCACAAGTTAGCATTCCCACTGACAGTGTGCAAAGGTTCTTTTTCTCCACGTCCTTCCTATCCTTGTTGTTTTCTTAGGTTTTTATTTTAACCATTCTGGCAGGTGTGAGATGATATCTCATTATTCTTTTGATTTACATTTCACTGATGATGAGTGATGTTGAGCATATTTTCATGTGTCCGTTGGCCATGTGTATGTCTGCTTTGGAGAAATATCTGTTCCTGTCTTCTGCCCATTTTTCAATTGGATCATTTGTTTTTCAGTGTTGAGTTTTACAAGTTCTTTATATATTTTGGATACTAACCCTTCATTAGATATGACATTGGCAAGTATCTTCTCCCATTCAGTAGGTTACCTTTTAGTTTTGTTGTTGTCCTTTGCTGTGCAGAAACTTTTTATTTTGTTTTGACGTAGTCCCAAAAGTTTATTTTTGCCGGTGTTTCACTTTAGCTATGTTACCCTTTCCTAGACATACCTGATGTCAGAGAAATTACTGCCAGGGCTCTCTGCTAGGATTTTTGTAGTTTCAATTATCACATTTAAGTCTTTAAACCATTTTGAATTTATTTTTCTATATGATCTAATAAGGTGGTCCAGTTTTGTGCTTTTGCAGGGAACTCTTCAGTTTTTCCAACATTTGTTGAGGAGACTTTCTCCTTATTTTTGCCTCCTTGGTCTTACAATCATGGGTATATTTCTGGGCTTTCTATTCTGTTCCATTGATCTATGTGTTTATTTATCTTCCAGAACCATACTATTTTGATTACTACAGCACAGTAATATAACTTGAAGTCAAAATTGTGATGCCAAGAGCTTTTCTTTTCTTTTTCAGGATTGTTTTGGCTATTCAGGGTCTTTTGTGGTTCCTTATAAATTTTGGGATCGTCCTTTGTAGTTCTGTGAAAAATCCTATTGGTATTTTTCATAGGGATAGCATTATGTACATTGCATTCCATAGCATAGACGTTTTGGCAATATTTATTCTTTCAATCCATAAGCATGAAATATCTTTCCATTTCTTTGTGTCATCTTTAATTTCTTTCATCGGTATTTTTTTAGATTATTTATCTTGAAAAGAGAGTGCATGAGTTGGGGAAGGGGCAGAGGAAGATGGAGAAGGAAAGCAGGATCCTTGCTGAGGACAGAGCCCAATGATGGGCTCAATCTCACAACCCTGAGATCATGACCTGAGACAAAACCAAGAGTCAGACACTTAACCAACTGAACTGCCCAGGCACCCCATCTTTCATTAGTTTTTTCTCATTTTCAGAGTACAGGTCTTTCATGTCTTTGGTTAAGTTTATTCCCAGGTATTTTACTATTTTGGTGCAATTATAAATAGGATTATTTTCTTAATTTCTCTTTCTGCTGCTGAATTATTAGTGTATAGAAATGCAACAGATTTCTGTATATTGATTTTGTATCCTGCAACCATACTGAATTAATTTATCTTTTCTAGTAGTCTTTTGGTAGAGTCTTTTGTGTTTTCTTTTTTTTTCTATTTCTTTTTTTTTAATTAATTAATTTATTTATTTATTTATAAACATATAATATATTTTTTCCCCAGGGGTACAGGTCTGTGAGTCACCAGGTTTACACACTTCACAGCACTCACCATAGCCCATACCCACCCCAATGTCCATAACCCCACCCCCATCTCCCAACCCCCCTCCCCCGAGCAACCCTCAGTTTGTTTTGTGAGATTAAGAGTCACTTATGGTTTGTCTCCCTCCCAATCCCATCTTGTTTAATTTATTCTTCTCCTACCCCCTTAACCCCCCATGATGCATCTCCACTTCCCCATATCAAGGAGATCATACGATAGTTGTCTTTCTCCGATTGACTTATTTCGCTAAGCATGATACCCTCTAGTTCCAACCACGTTACCACAAATGGCAAGACTTCATTGCTTTTGATGGCTGCATAGAATTCCATTGTGTATATATACCACATCTTCCTTATCCATTCATCTGTTGATGGACAGCTAGGTTCTTTCCATAGTTCGGCTATTGTAGACATTGCTGCTATAAACATTCGGGTGCACATGCCCCTTCAGATCACTACATTTGTATTTTAGGGTAAATACCCAGTAGTGCAATTGCTGGGTCTTAGGGTAGTTCTATTTTCAACATTTTGAGGATCCTCCATGCTGTTTTCCAGAGTGGTTGCACCAGTTTCCATTCCCATGAACAGTGTAGGAGGATTCCCCTTTCTTCGCATCCTCGCCAGCATCTGTCATTTCCTGACTTGTTAATTTTAGCCATTCTGACTGGTGTGAGGTGATATCTCATTGTGGTTTTGATTTGTATTTCCCTGATGCCGAGTGATATGGAGCACTTTTTCATCTGTCTGTTGGCCATTTGGATGTCTTCTTTGCAGAAATGTCGGTTCTTGTCTTCTGCCCCTTTCTTGATTGGATTATTTGTTCTTTCAGAGTTGAGTTTGCTAAGCTCTTTATAGATTTTGGACACTAGCCCTTTATCTGATATGTCGTTTGCAAATATCATCTCCCTTTTTGTCAGTTGTCTTTTGGTTTTGTTAATTGTTTCCTTTGCTGTGCAAAAGCTTTTGATCTTGATAAAATCTCAATAGTTCATTTTTGTCCTTGCTTCCCTTGTCTTTGGAGATGTTCCTAGGAAGATGTTGCTGCAGCTGAGGTCAAAGAGGTTGCTGCCTGTGCTCTCCTCAAGGATTTTGGTGGATTCCTTTCTCACATTGAGGTCCTTCATCCATTTTGAGTCTATTTTCGTGTGTGGTGTAAGGAAATGATCCAATTTCATTTTTCTGCATGTGGTTGTCCAATTTTCCCAACACCATTTATTGAAGAGGCTGTCTTTTTTTCCATTTGGACATTCTTCCCTGCTTTGTCCAAGATTAGTTGACCATAGAGTTGAGGGTCTATTTCTGGGCTCTCTATCCTGTTCCATTGATCTATGTGTCTGTTTTTGTGCCAGTACCATGCTGTCTTGGTAATGACAGCTTTGTAATAGAGCTTGAGGTCCAGAATTGTGATGCCACCAACTTTGGCTTTCTTTTTCAATATTACTTTGGCTATTCGAGTTCTTTTCTGGTTCCATATAAATTTTAGGATTATTTGTTCTATTTCTTTGAAAAAAATGGATGGCATTTTGATAGGAATTGCATTAAATGTGTAGATTGCTTTAGGTCGCATAGACATTTTCACAATATTTATTCTTCCAATCCAGGAGCATGGAACATTTTTTCATTTCTTTGTGTCTTCCTTAATTTCTTTCATGAGTACTTTATAGTATTCTGAGTATAGATTCTTGGCCTCTTTGGTTAGGTTTATTCCTAGGTATCTTATAGTTTTGGGTGCAATTGTAAATGGGATTGACTCCTTAATTTCTCTTTCTTCTATCTTGTTGTTGGTGTAGAGAAATGCAACTGATTTCTGTGCATTGATTTTATATCCTGACACATTACTGAATTCCTGTACAAGATCTAGCAGTTTTGGAGTGTAGTCTTTTGGGGTTTTCCACATACAGTAGCATATCATCTGTGAAGAGTGATAGTTTGACTTCTTCTTTGCCGATTTGTATGCCCTTAATTTCTTTTTGTTGTTTGATTGTTGAGGCTAGGATTTCTAGTACTATGTTGAATAGCAGTGCTGATAATGCACATTCCTGCTGTGTTCCTCACCTTAGCGGAAAAGTTTTCAGTTTTTCTCCATTTAGAATGATATTTGCGGTGGGTTTTTCATAGACAGCTTTGATAATATTGAGGTATGTGCCCTCTATCCTTACACTTTGAAGAGTTTTGATGAGGAAGGGATGCTGTACTTTATCAAATGCTTTTTCAGCATCTATTGAGAGTATCATATGGTTCTTGTTCTTTCTATTATTAATGTGTTGTATCACATTGATTGATTTGCAGATGTTGAACCAACCTTGTAGCACTTGGTCGTGGTGAATAATCCTTTTAATGAACTGTTGAATCCTATTGGCTAGTATTTTGGTGAGAATTTTTGCATCTGTGTTCATCAAGGATATTGGTCTGTAGTTCTCTTTTTTGGTGGATCCTTGTCTGGTTTTGGGATCAAGGTGATGCTGGCCTCATAAAATGAGTTTGGATGTTTTCCTTCCATTTCTATTTTTTGGAACAGTTTCAGGAGAATAGGAAATAGATCTTTAAATGTTTGGTAGAATTCCCCCGGGAAGCCATCTGGCCCTGGGCTTTTGTTTGTTTGGAGAGTTTTGATGACTGTTTCAATCTCCTTACTGGTTATGAGTCTGTTAAGGCTTTCTATTTCTTCCTGGTTCAGTTGTGGTAGTTTATATGTCTCTCGGAATGCATCCATTTCTTCCAGATTGTCAAATTTGTTGGTGTAGAGTTGCTCATAGTATGTTCTAATAATTGTCTGTATTTCTTTAGTGTTAGTTGTGATCTCTCCTCTTTCATTCATGATTGTATTTATTTGGGTCCTTTCTCTTTTATTTTTGATAAGTCTGGCCAGGGGTTTATCAATCTTATTAATTCTTTCAAAGAACCAGCTCCTAGTTTTGTTGATTTGTTCTATTGTTCTTTTGGTTTCTATTTCATTGATTTCTGCTCTGATCTTTATGATTGCTCTTCTCCTGCTGGGTTTAGGGTTTCTTTCTTGTTCTTTCTCCAGCTCCTTTAGGTGTAGGGTTAGGTTGTGTACTTGAAACCTTTCTTCTTTCTTGAGAAAGGCTTGTACCGCTATATATTTTCCTCTCAGGACTGCTTTTGTTGTGTCCCACAGATTTTGAACCATTGTGTTTTCATTATCATTTGTTTCCATGAATTTTTTCCATTCTTCTTTAATTTCCTGGTTGACCCATTCATTCTTTAGAAGGATGCTATTTGTCTCCATGTATTTGGGTTCTTTCCAAATTTCCTCCTGTGATTGTGTTCTAGCTTCAGAGCATTGTGGTCTGAAAATATTTAGGGAATGATCCCAATCTTTTGACATCAGTTGAGACCTGATTTAGGACCGAGGATGTGATCTATTCTGGAGAATGTTCCATGTGCACTAGAGAAGAATGTGTATTCTGTTGCTCTGGGATGGAATGTTCTGAATATATCTGTTATGTCCACCTGGTCCAGTGTGTCATTTAAGGCCTTTATTTCCTTGTTGATGTTTTGCTTGGATGATCTGTCCATTTCAGTGAGGGGAGTGTTAAAGTCCGCTACTATTATTGTATTATTGTTGATGTGTTTCTTTGATTTTGTTATTAATTGGTTTATATAGTTGGCTGCTCCCATGTTAGGGGCATAGATATTTAGAATTGTTAGATCTTCTTGTTGGACAGATCCTTTGAGTATGATATAGTGTCCTTCCTCATCTCTTATTATAGTCTTTGTCTTAAAATCTAACTGATCTGATATAAGGATTGCCACTCCTGCTTTCTTCTGATGTCCATTAGCATGGTAAATTGTTTTCCACCCCCTCACTTTAAATCTGGAGGTGTCTCGGGTTTAAAATGAGTTTCTTGTAGGCAACATATAGATGGGTTTTGTTTTTTTATCCATTCTGATACCCTGTGTCTTTTGATTGGAGCACTTAGCCCATTAACATTCAGGGTAACTATTGAGAGATATGAATTTAGTGCCATTGTATTGCCTGTAAGGTGACTGTTACTGTATATTGTCTCTGTTCCTTTCTGATCTACTACTTTTAGGGTCCCTCTTTGCTTAGAGGGCCCCCTTTCAATATTTCCTGTAGAGCTGGTTTGGTGATTGCAAATTCTTTCAGTTTTTGTTTGTCCTGGAAGCTTTTTCTCTCTCCTTCTATTTTCAATGATATTCTAGCTGGATATAGTATTCTTGGCTGCATGTTTTTCTTGTTTAGTGCTCTGAATATATCATGCCAGCTCTTTCTGGCCTGCCAGGTCTCTGTGGATAGGTCTGCTGCCAATCTAATATTTTTACCATTGTATGTTACAGACTTCTTTTCCCGGGCTGCTTTCAGGATTTTCTCTTTGTCACTAAGACTTGCAAATTTTACTATTAGGTGATGGGGTGTGGACCTATTCTTATTGATTTTGAGGGGGGTTCTCTGCACCTCCTGGATTTTGATGCTTGTTCCCTTTGCCATATTAGGGAAATTCTCTCCAATAATTCTCTCCAATATACCTTCTGCTCCCTCTCTCTTTCTTCTTCTTCTGGAATCCCAATTATTCTAATGTTGTTTTGTCTTTTGGTGTCACTTATCTCTCGAATTCTCCCCTCATGGTCCAGTAGGTGTTTGTCTCTCTTTTGCTCAGCTTCTTTATTCTCTGTCATTTGGTCTTCTATATCGCTAATTCTTTCTTCTGCCTCATTTATCCTAGCAGTGAGAGCCTCCATTTTTGATTGCACCTCATTAATAGCTTTTTTTATTTCAACTTGCTTAGATTTTAGTTCTTTTATTTCTCCAGAAAGAGCTTTTACATCTCCCGAGAGGGTTTCTCTAATATCTTCCATGCCTTTTTCGAGCCCGTCTAGCACCTTGAGAATCGTCATTCTGAACTCTAGATCTGACATATTACCAATGTCTGTATTGATTAGTTCCCTAGCCTTCAGTACTGCCTCTTATTCTTTTTTTTGTGGTGAATTTTTCTGCCTTGTCATTTTGTCCAGATAAGAGTATATGAAGGAGCAAGTAAAATACTAAACAGGTGGCAAAGACCCCAGGAAATTATGCTTTAACCAAATCAGAAGAGATCCCAAATCGTGGGGGGGGAGAAAGGGGATAAAAAGAGGTTCAGAAAAAAAAAAGAAACAACTAAAAAAAAGAAAATGAATAAAGAAAAAATATAAAAAAGAAAAAATATATATATATATTAGATAAACTAGTTAAAAAACGTTAAGAGAAAAGGGTAAAAATTAAAAAAAAATTAGCAGAAGAAGAAAAAAAAATTGAAAAAGAAAAGAAAATTAAATTAAATTACCTGCAAGACTAAAGAATCATGGGGAGAAAGCCATGAGTTCCGTGCTTTGCTTTCTCCTCCTCTGGAATTCCGCTGCTCTCCTTGGTATTGAAACTGCACTCCTTGGTAGGTGAACTTCGTCCTGGCTGGATTTCTTGCCGATCTTCTGGGGGAGGGGCCTGTTGTAGTGATTCTCAAGTGTCTTTGCCCCAGGCGGAATTGCACCACCCTTACCAGGGGCCGGGCTGAGTAATCAGCTCGGATTTGCTTTCAGGAGCTTTTGTTCCCTGAATGCTTTCCGTAGAGTTCTGGAGGACGGGAATGAAAATGGCGGTCTCCCAGTTTCCAGCCCAGAGGAGCCCAGAGCTCGGGGCCCTACTCCTCAGTGCGCCCTCAGAGAATAGCTCCCAATTACTCCCGTCTCCCTGGCCTCTGGCCACGCTCCGAGCTCACCGAGCCTGTGACCGGTTCAAGGTAACCCCGAGCTGAGAGCTCGCTCCTCGGCTCTGTCTCTGTAGCCGGCTTCCCCATTCTAATACCTGCAAGCTCTGCAACACTCAAACACCCCCAATCTTTCTGTGACCCTGCGGGACCCGAGGACACGCTGACCCCCTGTGGGCTTCACCCGGTTAAGCCTCTGGAGCGATGTGCCTCAGCAGAACAGACTTTTAAAAGTCCTGATTTTCTGCTCCATTGCTCCACTGCTTGCTGGGAACCAGCCCCTCCCCCCGCGGTCTATCTTCCCGTCGCTTTGGATTCACTTCTACGCCAGTCCTACCTTTCAGAAAGTGGTTGATTTTCTGTTTCTAGAATTGCTGTTCTACTCTTCGATCTGCCATTGGATTTGTAGGTGTTTGCAGTCTTTAGATAAGCTATCTAGCTGATCTCCTACTACCTGAAGTAGTCTCAGCCTGCTACTTCTCCACCATCTTGACTCCTCCAGCCTCTCTTTTGGGTTTTCTAAATATAGTATTGTGTCATCTGCAAAGACTGAAAGTTTTACTTCTTCCTTAGTGGTTTTGATTCCTTTTATTTCTTTTTGTTGTATGATTCCCGTGGCTAGGACTTCCAGTATTATGTTGAATAGAAGTGGTGGGAGTCATCATCCCTGTCTTGTTCCTGACTTTAGGGGAAAACCTCTCAGTTTTTCCCATTGAGAAAGATGTTTACTGTGGATTTTTCATATAACTCCTCCATTATGTTGAGGTGTGTTTCCTCTAGACCTACTTTGTTGAGGACACTTATCATAAATGGATATTGTATTTTGTCTAAAGTTTTTCCTGCATCTATTGAAGGCATCATATGATTTTTATCCTTTCCCTTATTGATGTGATATATCACATTGAATGATTTGCAAATATTGAACTAGTCTTGCATACTAAGAATAAATCCCACTTGATCATGATGAATGATTTTTTAAGTATTTTTAGATTCAATTTGTTAACATTTTGTTGAGGATTTTTGCATCTATGTTCACCAGAGATATTGGTCTGTAGTTCTCTTTTTTTGTGGTATTTTTATCCAGTTTTGGTATCAGGGTAATGGTGGTCTTATAGAATAAATTTGAAGTGTTCCTCCCTCTTCTATTTCTGAATTGTTTGTGAAGAATAGATATTAACTCTTCTTTAAATGTCTGGTGGAAATTATCCTTTGAATCCATCGGGTCCTGGACTTTTGTTTTTGGGGAATTTTTCTTATTACTGATTCAATTTCCTTTCTGATAATCAGTCTGTTCAAATTTTCTATGTCTTCCTGCTTCCCTTTGGGTAAGTTATATGTTTCTTGGAATTTATTCATTTCTTCTAGGTTGTCCAATTTTTGGCTTATAATTTTTCATGCAATTTTACATTCAGTGTAATTACTGATAGATGTGTATTTGTTGTCATTTTGTTACTTGTTTATTTTTTGTGGTAGTTTTTGTAGTTTTTCTCTGATTCTTTCTTCTCTTGCTCTCTTTCATGGTTTTCTTGCTTTCTTTAGTGATATACTTGGATTCCTTTTGCTTTATTTTTTTTGCATTGTCTATTACTGGTTTTTGATTTGTGATTACCATTAGGTTTGTATATCACCTCTTCTGCATATAGCAGTCTACATTAAGTTGATGGTCACTTAAGTTTGAACCTATTCTTTATTCCTTTCCTCACCATATTTCATGCATGTGGTGTCATATTTTATATCCTTTTATTTTGTTAATTCTTTCACTGTTTCCTACCTTTTATACTCTTTGTGTTTCCTACTTTTTATACACTTAATTACAGTCTTCCTGTTCCAATAAAAAAAAGTCTCCTATAACATTTCTTGTAGGCCTGTTTAGTGATCATGAACTCCTTTAACTTTTTTGTTTATCTGAGAAAATCTTTATCTCTCCTGAATGAGAGCCTTGCTGGATAGAGTATTCTTGGCCACATATTTTTCCCTTTTAACATTTTCAATATCTCATGTCATGCCTTCTGGCCTGCAAAATTGTGCTGAAAATCTCCTGATAGCCTTATCAGGTTTCTTTGTATGTAACTCTTCTTTTCTCCTGCTGCTTTTAAAACTTTTTATCACTACTTTTTGCCATTTTAATTACAATGTGTCTTGGTATGGACGTCCTTTGGTTGATTTTGTGGGGATATTTGTGCCTCCTGGATCTGGATATCTGTTTACTTCCCCAGATTAATAAAGTTTTCAGCTATTATTTATTCAAATAAATTTCTTGCCCCCTTTTCTCTCTTCTTCTTCTGGGATCCTTATAACACAAATATCATTACACTTGATGGAGTCACTGTGTTCTCTAAGTCTATTCTCATTTTGTGTATTTTTTTCCTCCCACCTGCTTATCTTCTTTTTTTAAATTTTTTTTATTTTTTATAAACATATATTTTTATCCCCAGTGATACAGGTCCGTGAATCGCCAGGTTGCCACACTTCACAGCACTCACCATAGCACATACCCTCCCCAGTGTCCATAGCCCCACCCCCATCTCCCAACCCCCCTCCCCCCAGCAACCCTCAGTTTGTTTTGTGAGATTAAGAGTCACTTATGGGGGCACCTGGGTGGCTCAGTGGTTTAAGCCTCTGCCTTCAGCTCAGGTCATGATCTCAGGGTCCTGGGATCAAGCCCCACATCGGGCTCTCTGCTCAGCAGGGAGCCTGCTTCCCCCCTCTCTCTGCTTGCTTCTCTGCCTACTTGTGATCTCTGTCTGTCAAATAAATAAATAAAATTAAAAAAAAAGAGTCACTTATGGTTTGTCCACCTGCTTATCTTGATTAATTTCCATTAATCTGTCTTTTATGTCACTCATTCTTTCCCCAGCTTCTTCTAGCTTGCTGTTTATTCCATATAGTGTATTTTAAATCTCACTTATTGTATTATTCATTCCTGATTGGTTCTTTATCACTTTGTTAGGAGTCTCCCCTTTTCCTCAAATCCAGTGAGTATCTTTATGACCATTACTTTAAATTCTCTATCATACATATTTCTTATATTCATTTCATTTAGGTCTCTTGCTGTAATTTTTTCTTGTTCTTTCACTTGGGACACACTCCTCTATCTTCTTATTTTGTCTAATTCTCTGTCTGTTTCTGTGTATTAGGAAAGTCGGGTAATCTCCTTCTCATGAAAATAATAGCCTCATGAAGAATAGGTCTTGTAGCGTTCTGCCTTGCACTGAAGTGTCCCCTTTTCTCCAGAACCTGGCATGTCTTCTATGTGTGGTGCATATGACCTGCTATAGTGTCCTAGTCACTTTTTTATTCAGTCCAGTTGTCTGCAGAGGCTCCCCATGCCTGTTTTGGGCAGTGTTTTGTTCCCAGCCAGGGTCGGACATACAGTTTTAACAAGGTACATGAGGGTCTGCTTGCAAAGTGATTCCTGCAGCTGTGGCTGCAGAGACCAGGGCTGTGCAGGTGAGGCACACAGTTTTACCAAGATGTGCCTTGGACTTCCACAGGGCCTGCCACAACAACTACTGCCAGGAAGGAGACCCCACGAAGCACACTAATCAAGAGATATGGTGCTAGAAATGTTTGTGCCAGTCTTCCGGGGTAAGAGATCTACAATGCTGGGGCTGAGGCAATTATGATTTGATAGGGTGAATTTGCTAAAGCATGGGAGGAAGGGGCTTGGTGTAAGCAAGGTAGGTGGTGAGTGTTGGTGCTTCACTGGTTCTCACATGGAAATAGCACATGCCAGTTCTTTTGTTTCTAGAAATGCTCTTCCTAACAACACTGCTCTTCTGGGATATGCTCTGAGATGAGTAAATAGCTCTTCCTCCCATATTCCCCAGGCATTTTTGAAACTGCTACTTCTACACTTTATCTTTGTGGGCTCTTTGTCATGCTCTCTCTATAAGGGCTGGGACTCACCTTCCTATTGCCTTCTGGGCTTTCCCAAAACAAAGCCCACTTATTTTTTAAATTCTTGGCTTTAAGTTCCTATAGTTGTAAGAACTCATGAAATTTGGCCCCTTTCATTTTCAAAACCAAGTGTTATGAAGATTCATCTTCCTCATGTGGGCTCCCCAGTGTGACAGTTTCTTGCCCTTCTCTGTATCTGTGGCTCCCTCCCCACCCTCTGTGGACAGTCAATACCTGTTTTGCTCCCCACCATATCTCTGCCCTTCCTGCCCTCTTCAATGTTCCCTCTTCACTACTTTTAGTTGTGAAATTTATTCTGCCAGTCTTTATGTCATTTTTTGGGTTATTTATGCTGATGTGAGTGTTACCTTGTTGTATTCATGGGATGAGATGAGCTTAGGGTCCTCTTACTCCACCAACTTCCCAACCTAAGAATTTTATAACTCTTAATCTGAAGTTTCTCTTCCATCCTATTCTCCTTGCAATTATTTGTTGAAGAAACCATGTCTTTTGTTCTCTAGATTTTCCACAGTCTTGATTTCGCTCTGCTCTGAATTTACTATATATTCATAGTTGGTTCCATAGACTTGATCAAATTTTAGTTGATTGTTTCTTTCTTTGACTTCCTAGATGGTGCTGTGCTCCTCTATTTGGAGGTATGAATTATTTGGCTGCCTCTCTTGTCTATGGTATTAAATGTTCTCAGTGGTTCAATACCATCAGGCTTAGTTTGAGGACATCTCTCCGGATATTTGGGTGGTCAGAAGCTCATTCTCTAAAATGTAAAAGACTTCATGAGAACAATATTCCCTAAGTTCTCGAGTATTGATAAATTTGTCTGTCTTTTTTTTTTTTTTTTAATTTGAAGGTCAACCTGGATATAAAAACTGAGCTCTCATTTCCTTTCCTTGGGTGTGCTAAGGGAGCTACTATTTTTTTCCTCTGAATAAAACTTTATTATCAAAGTCTGACAATAATCTTATTTTCTTTATTTTATGAGTGATTTTTTATTCTTTTAATTGAAAGTGGGGTTTACCTTTTAAATGCCTGTAGTTTTACTAGAATATGTCTCTTTGATGGTTGATCTTGACAAATTTTCTCAGGTACATGGTTGTGTTACTTTAATATTAATTAAATAATATTTCAGGAAAGTTGTCTTGCATTAGTTTTCAGAAATTGTTGTATTTTATTCCTATAATTTTCTTCTCTGGGGCCTGAAAGCCCATGTAAAGTAAAAAAAAAAAAAAAAAAAAAAAAAGTTTTAAAAACTCCTGGGGGCATCATTGCAGGGATGAATGAAGAATTGCCAAGTAGTATTGAAGGCCCAATTGATATTAAATGGCATGAACTTGTAGCAGAGCCAATTGGCACCATTCTGCAACTTTCTGTAACAGAACTTCACATAAGCAAACAAAACAGATATTTGAGAGTATCCAGTGCTGTATACTGGCAAGGCAGATAGAATGTAAGGTCAATGGGGATGAGGGTTCCAGGTGCTAGTTAAAATGTAGTTGAAATAGTTATCAGAATGGTAATTATACAAGTAAGAAAAAAATATTCTCCAGATTTTGTAGAACAGCTCCAATTACCTTTTACTTTATTTTCAATACAGGAAATTTAAATGTACAATTAAGGGTAGTTTAACTCTTACTCTTTTGTAAGAATATTTACAATGCATTGACAAATCAGAGAAAAAATATTGATAACTTTTGTGACCCAATTTCTTACTCGAATAAAAATACTCCACTTCTGTATACTTTAGTCAAGCCATAAAAAAGAACACATGGATTGTGTTGTGCAGCAATAATGTCAATGAAAACAATGCATGAGAAAATACCCTTTAATTTAAAACATTTTTTGTAGGAGTCACACAAAAGAATGTCAGTTTTAGATTCTTACTAATATTATTTCTGCTAAATTCTAGGCTTGTGGAGCTAAAGGTACCACCACACCAGAAAATAAGCAAAGCTGTTATTTGTCCATAGACTCTCTTTCTAAAGTGGAAATCCACCAATGTTTCTGAGTATTTTTGCACTTATACTCAGCTTAAGGTAATACTAGACAACATTGTAATGATGAAAGTATATCATTTTCTTGGTCTCTTTCCTCATAGCCGTGGTAAAAATGCCTTTTGGTCAAATGCCTATTTTCAAGTTTCTCGGTGTTCTCTGCTTTTTATCTTTGAAATATCTGACATTGTTTACACTTACTAATTAATTGGTTGGCTTTTTTATCACTTTCCTCTATATTTCTGTTAACCAGAGGCAATATATGGAGTTAATGTTTATCTCCACAAGGTGGTGGCTTCAATGGAAGCAAACCAGATGCACAACAAAGCCCATTCATAAATCTGAATAAATCCTGTGGTCAACTTTAGAATCTCATATGAGGTTTTGTTAACTCTGCTAATCTATCTTTCCTGTCACTCCAAACCGCATCCTTCTTTCTTGGTATCCTCCTTTGCAAATGTCCAGTCAATAGCTATTTTATCATTTTTGTCTTTTGTTTGCTATAACCAATATGATGAAAGTGGATGGGATGCACTGGGGACAGTTAATCAGGATCTTAATGTGAGCTTCCTATTTACCCAGATTGCACTCTTGAAACAATTTCCTTCTGTAAGATCTCAGCCATTTTCTGTCTCCAACTACCTTAAGACATCTGTTTCTGCTCTCCACATCTGGTTTCAGGATGCTAATGCATTCACAAGGAACACCAGTGTCTGAAGTCTTTGCTGGACCAACGTGAAGTAAGAGATACAGAGTCTCTCCCTGTGACAATGCTGGAGATATTTACACTGAAACTACTGATTGTAAGATGTTGAATAATTATCTCCCAAAATTTGTGTCCTCTAAAAACTTCACAATGTGATCTTATTCTAAAATAACAGATTAGAGTTATGCTACTGCAAACCGGGAAGCTCTAGAACCCACCAGAAGTTGGAAGAATCATGAAGTTTGTGGTAATTTTTTATGGTACCCTAAGAAACGAATACACTGATATTGCACCAAAGATCCCATATAACTGCCAAAACTGTTGACACCAACACTGATGATTCTTTGGCTTTGAATGTCTCATTTACTCTTTAAACTGTAACCTCCTTGCTAAATGATTCAGACTTAAGTATCTTGGGCCTGGCCCAGAATATAGTCTAATATTCACCATGTTATACCTAGACTCTATCCTCATACCTGGTCTATTTCCAGGATCGAACTTGTTAATCTTGATTCTTCGTCTATATTTTTTCCCAGAAGAATCCTTAGACTCTAGTGTAATATAATGGGTCCCTTGTTTAAAAGATTTTTTTTTTATTTGAGATAGATGGGGTGGGGATAGTAGGGTGGGGGGGGCAGAAGGAAAGGGAGAGGATCTCAAGCAGAGGTCATGCTGAGCACAGAGCCTGATGCAGGCCTCAATCTCATGACCCTGTGGTCAGGACATGAACTGAAACCAAGACTGGTCATTTAACTGACTGAGTCACCCAGGGTCCACTGGATCCCTTGTTTTGTAGTTCTACCACCTCTGGAAATATTCAAACTGTGCCTGATATTTCTATATCCATTATCCTGAACATACCTTATGTTGTCTCTTTAAAGAGTCTGCTTCTGGTCAATAATGACCCCTTCTTAGAAAGCTGGAGAAATATTGATAATCATTCAAGTAAGTCTCATGCAATACCAAGGCATAGGGAAAAGAGAAAGATGGAGCCATTTCATTCTTGCTTATCAGTACACATAGGTTACAAATGTTAGCTGCTACTATCCCTGTCTGGTGGTCCGTTGTAGCCCATGGACTCCAGAAGAGAACTGTTTTTTAGTGACCACTTAGGCCATTATAATATTTCTATTGTTTCTATGCCACATTAGGGCATGATATAATTTATGAGGTTGCATAAGGTCCTATATTAGACAAAACATATGACAGTCATTTCCACTCTCAAGTCATAAGGTCTTATTATCCACATTGCAAAGCATTAGGGTGAAGGACCCCTGTCTTCCTTATTATTATAATTTACATCTTGCTTTTCATTTCTTCCCTCTCCAAGCTAAGGGGAGTATTAAGACTGTGAAGAGAGTCTCTTTCTCCTCACCACTCACTGCTATGAATTCATCTAATTCAACATACTGCTCTCAAACAGCTTGGCTGGGGAGCATGTTAGTCATGTGGTTAGCAGAGTCAGTTTAAATATTTTTTAGCAAGCTTTAGAGTGGCTTTGAGTGGCCTTGAAGCAATTTGTTGCTTTCTTTACAATGGGAAGGGGGTGGGATTTCACACTTACTATCTTCAGCTTTAGGATTTTAACAGAAATTGTGAATTAAAAGCTCCATTTAAAGTAAGTCAAGGAGGAGGATTCAAGATGGTGGAGAAGTAGCAGGCTGAGACATCTCAGGTAGCAGGAGATCAACTAGATAGCTTATCAAACCATTCCGAACACCCATGAATCCAACAGGAGATTGAAGAGAAGAGTAGCAATTCTAGAAACAGAAAATCGACCACTTTCTGAAAGGTAGGACCAGCGGAGAAGTGAATCCAAAGCGACGGGAAGATAGACCATGGGGAAAGGGGCTGGCTCCTGGCAAGTGGCAAAGCAACGGAGCACAAAATCAGAACTTTTAAAAGTCTGTTCCACTGAGGGACATCGCTCCAGAGGCTAAACCAGGGTGAAGCCCAGATGTTGCCTCAGGTCCTACAGGTTCACAGAAGGATCGGGGGTCTCTGAGTGTGGCAGAGACCTCACAGGCATTAGAGCAGGGAAGCTGCTACAGAGTTGGAGCCAAAGAGTGAGCTCTCAATTCGGGGTTACCTTGAACCATGATCCGTGGAACAGGCCACTGCTCTGTGAGTGGGGACCCCTACAAGATCCAGGGTGACCACACTGGAAGAGCTCTGGGGTCTGCGGGGTTCAGAGAATCAAGGTGAGGCTGTGTGCTAGAAACAGAGAACCTTGGTCACAGGCTGGGTGAGCTCAGAACATGGCTGAAGGCCAGGGAGATGGGAGTGATTGAGCGCTTTTCTCTGACGGCCCCTGAGGAGTGGGGCCCCAAGCTCTCGGCTACTCTGAGCCAGAGATTGGGAGGCCACCATTTTCATTCCCTTCCTCCAGAAATCTACAGAAAGCGTTCAGGGAACAAAAGCCCCGGAAGGGACCCGAATGGACTACTTAGCCTGGCCCTTGGTAAGGGCTGTGCAATTCTGCCTCGGGCAAAGACACTTGAGAACCACTACAACAGGACCCTCCCCCAGAAGATCAACAAGAAATCCAGCCAAGACCGAGTTGACTTACCAAGGAGAACAGCAGAATTCCAGAGGAGGAGAAAGCAAAGCATGGAGTTCATGGCTTTCTCCCCATGATTCTTTAGTCTTGAAAAGTTAATTAATTTTTTAATTCATTTTTTTTTTCTTTTGCTAATTTTTTTTAACTTTTACCCTTTCCACTTTTAACGTTTTTTAACTAGTTTATCTTAAAAATAACTTTCATTTTAAAAAAATCTTTTTTGAACCTTCATTATTATAGCCATATTTTATCCTTCAATTTATCTAATTTTATTTTTTGTATACACATAGGATTTTATTCTTCTAAAAAAATTGGGGTACAACCCTTCGAAAAGATCAAAATACACCTTAAATCTAACACAGGGCTTTGTTCTAGTCTCCAGCCTGAGGAAATTCTCTCCACTTTTTTTCTTTATTTTCCCAACCAACTTATCAACTCTTTTTTTAGAAATTTAAAAAAAAACTTTTCATCATTATAGTCATATTCCATCCCTACATTGTGTTTAACCTTACATTTGTTTTTCATTTTTTTTAAATTAAGGGAGGTAGCTTCTACGAGGAGAACAAAATACTCCCCAAATTAAGTGGAAGACCCCGTTCTTTTCACCAGTCTAATATGTATATGTGTGTGTGTGTGTGTGTGTGTGTGTGTGTGTGTATATATGTTATATTTTTATTTTATCATTTTTCCTTTTTTTAATTTTATTTTTCTGAACTTCTTTTTACCCCCTTTTCTCTCCCCATGACCCCATGACCTGGGGTCTCTTCTGATTTGGTTAAAGCACATTTTCCTAGGGCCTTTGCCACCCTTTTAGGATTTGATTTGCTCCTTCATATATTCTTATCTGGATAAAATGACAAGGCAGAAAAACTCAGCACAAAAAAAAGAACAAGAGGCAGTACCGAAGGCTAGGGTCGTAATCAATTTGGATATTGGTAATATATCAGATCTAGAGTTCAGAATGACGATTCTCAAGGTGCTAGACGGGCTCAAAAAAGGCATGGAAGATATTAGAGAAACCCTCTCTGGAGAAATAAAAGCCCTTTCTGGAGAAATAAAAGAACTAAAATCTAACCAAGTTGAAATCAAAAAAGCTATTGATCAGGTGCAATCAAAAATGGAGGCTCTTACTGCTAGGATAAATGAGGCAGAAGAGAGAATTAGTGATATAGAAGACCAAATGACAGAGAATAAAGAAGCTGAGCAAAAGAGAGACAAACACCTACTGGACCAAGAGGGGAGTATTCAAGAGATAAGTGATACCATAAGATGAAACACTAGAATAATTGGGATTCCAGAAGAAGAAAAAAGAGAGAGGGGAGCAGAAGTTATAGTGGAGAGAATTAATGGAGAGAAATTCCCTGATATGGCAAAGGGAACAAGCATCAAAATCCAGGAGGTGCAGAGAACCCCCCTCAAAATCAATAAGAATAGGTCCACACCCTGTCATCTAACAGTAAAATTTACAAGTCTTAGTGACAAAGAGAAAATCCTGAAAGCAGCCCGGGAAAAGAAGTCTGTAACATACAATGGTAAAAATATTAGATTGGCAGCAGACTCATCCACAGAGACCTGGCAGGCCAGAAAGAACTGGCATGATATATTCAGAGCACTAAACGAGAAAAATATGTAGCCAAGAATACTATATCCAGCTAGACTATCATTGAAAATAGAAGGAGAGAGAAAAAGCTTCCAGGACAAACAAAAACTGAAAGAATATGCAAACACCAAACCAGCTCTACAGGAAATATTGAAAGGGGCCCTCTAAGCAAAGAGAGACCCTAAAAGTAGTAGATCAGAAAGGAACAGAGACAATATACAGTAATAGTTACCTTACAGGCAATACAATGGCACTAAATTCATATCTCTCAATAGTTACCCTGAATGTTAATGGGCTAAATGCCCCAATCAAAAGACACAGGGTATCAGAATGGATAAAAAAACAAAACCCATCTATATGTTGCCTACAAGAAACTCATTTTAGACCCGAAGACAACTCCAGATTTAAAGTGAGGGGGTGGAAAACAATTTACCATGCTAATGGACATCAGAAGAAAGCAAGAGTGGCAATCCTTATATCAGATCAATTAGATTTTAAGACAAAGACTATAATAAGAGATGAGGAAGGACACTATATCATACTCAAAGGATCTGTCCAACAAGAAGATCTAACGATTTTAAATATCTATGTCCCTAACGTGGGAGCAGACAACTATATAAACCAACTAATAACAAAATCAAAGAAACACATCAACAATCATACAATAATAGTAGAGGACTTTAACACTCCCCTCACTGAAATGGACAGATCATCCAAGCAAAACATCAACAAGGAAATAAAGGCCTTAAATGATACACTGGACCAGGTGGACATAACAGATATATTCAGAACATTCCATCCCAGAGCAACAGAATACACATTCTTCTCTAGTGCACATGGAACATTCTCCAGAATAGATCACATCCTCGGTCATAAATCAGGTCTCAACTGGTATCAAAAGATTGGGATCATTCCCTACATATTTTCAGACCACAATACTCTGAAGCTAGAATTCAATCACAATAGGAAGTTTGGGAAGAACCCAAATACATGGAGACTAAAGAGCATGCTTCTAAAGAATGAATGGGTCAACTAGGAAATTAAAGAAGAATTTAAAAAATTCATCAGACAAATGATAATGAAAACACAACAGTTCAAAATCTGTGGGACAGAGCAAAAGCAGTCCTGAAAGGAAAGTATAAAGTGATACAAGCCTTTCTCAAGTAACAAGAAAGGTCTCAAATACACAACCTAACCCTACACCAAAAGGAGCTGGAGAAAGAACAACAAAGAAAGCCTAAACCCAGCAGGAGAAGAGAAATCATAAAGATCAGAGCAGAAATCAATGAAATAGAAACCAAAAAAAAAAAACAGTAGAACAAATCAATGAAACTATGACCTGGTTCTTTGAAAGAATTAATAAGATTGATAAACCCCTGGCCAAACTTAAAAAAACAAAAGAGAAAGAACCCAAATTAATAAAATCATGAATGAAAGAGTAGAGATCACAACCAACACCAAAGAAATACAATTATAAGAACGTATTATGACCAACTCTATGCCAGCAAATTTGACAACCTAGAAGAAATGGATACATTCCTAGAGAGATATAAAGTACTACGACTGAACCAGGAAGAAATAGAAAACCTAAACAGACCCATAACCAGTAAGGAGATTGAAACAGTCATCAAAAATCTCCAAACAAAAAAAAGCCCATAGCCAGACGGCTTCCCAGGGGAATTCTACCAAACATTTAAAGAAGAATTAATTCCTATTCTCCTGAAACTGTTCCAAAAAATAGAATTGGAAGGAAAACTTCCAAACTCATTTTATGAGGCCAGCATCACGTTGATCCCAAAACCAGACAAGGATCCCATCAAAAAAGAGAACTACAGACCAATATCCTTGATGAACACAGATGCTAAAATTCTCACCAAAATACTAGCCAATAGGATCCAACAGTACATTAAAAGGATTATTCACCACGACCAAATGGGATTTATTCCAGGGCTGCAAGGTTAGTTCAACATCTACAAATCAATCAATGTGATGCAATACATTAATAAAAGAAAGAACAAAAACCATATGATACTCTCAATAGATGCTGAAAAAGCATTTGACAAAGTACAGTATTCCTTCCTGATCAAAACTCTTCAAAGTGTAAGGATAGAGGGCACATACCTCAATATTATCAAAACCATCTATGAAAAACCACCGCAAATATCATTCTCAATGGAGAAAAACATAGCTTTTCCACTAAGGTCAGGAACACGGCAGGGATGTCCATTATCATCACTGCTATTCAACATAGTACTAGAAGTCCTAGCCTCGGCAATCAGACAACAAAAAGAAATTAAAGGCATCCAAATTGGCCAAGAAGTCAAACTCTCACTCTTCGTAGATGATATGATACTATATGTGGAAAACCCAAAAGACTACACTCCAAGACTGCTAGAATTTGTACAGGAATTCAGGAAAGTGTCAGGATATAAAATCAATGCACAGAAATCAGTTGCATTTCTCTACACCAACAACAAGACAGAAGAAAGAGAAATTAAGGAGTCAATCCCATTTACAACTGCACCCAAAACTATAAGATACCTAGGAATAAACCTAACCAAAGAGGCAAAGAATCCATACTCAGAAAACTATAAAGTACTCATGAAAGAAATTAAGGAAGACACAAAGAAATGGAAAAATGTTCCATGATCATGGATTGGAAGAGCAAATATTTTGAAAATGTCTATGCTACCTAAAGCAATCTACAAATTTAATGCAATCCCTATCAAAATACCATCCATTTTTTTAAGGAAATGGAATAAATAATCCTAAAATTTATATGGAACCAGAAAAGACCTCGAATAGCCAAAGGAATACTGAAAAAGAAAGCCAAAGTTGGTGGTATCACAATTCAAGACTTCTATTACAGAAATCTTTTCAAGACTCTATTACAAAGCTGTCATCATCAAGACAGTATAGTACTGGCACAAAAACAGACACATAGATCAATGCAACAGAACAGAGAACCCAGACATAGACCCTCAACTCTATGGTCAACTAATCTTCAACAAAGCAGGAAATAATGTCCAGTGGAAAAAAGAAAGTCTCTTCAACAAATGGTGTTGGGAAAGTTGGACAGCGACATACAGAACAATGAAATTGGACCATTTCCTTACACCACACACGAAAATAGACTCAAAATGGATGAAGGACCTCAATGTACGAAAGGAATCCATCAAAATCCTTGAGAACACAGGCAGCAACCTCTTCGATCTCAACCACAGCAACTTCTTCCTAGGAACATTGCCAAAGGCACAGGAAGCAAGAGCAAAAATGAACTATTGGGACTTCATTAAGATCAAAACTTTTGCACAGCAAAGGAAACAGTTAACACCAAAAGACAACTGACAGAATTAGAGAAGATATTTGCAAATGACATATCAGATAAAGGGCTAGTGTCCAAAATCTATAAAGAGCTTAGCAAACTCAACACCCAAAGAACAAATAATCCAATCAAGAAATGGGCAGAGGACATAAACAGACATTTCTGCAAAGAAGACATCCAAATGGCCAACAGACACATGAAAAAGTGCTCCACATCAATCAGCATCTGGGAAATACAAATCAAAACCACAATGAGATACCACCTCACACCAGTCAGAATGGCTAAAATTAACAAGTCAGGAAATGACAGATGCTGGTGAGGATGTGGAGAAAGGGGAACCCTCCTACACTGTTCATGGGAATGCAAGCTGGTACAACCACTCTGGAAACAGCAGAAAAAGGAAACAACTCAAAAAGTTGAAAATAGAACTACCCTTTGACCCAGCAATTGCACTACTGGATATTTACCCTAAAGATACAAACGTAGTGATCCAAAGGGGCACATGCACCCGAATGTTTATAGCAGCAATGTCCACAATAGCCAAACTATGGAAAGAACCTAGATGTCCATCAACAGATGAATGGTTAAAGAAGAAGTGATATATATATACAATGGAATACTATGCAGCCATCAAAAGAAATAAAATCTTGTCATTTGCGACTACATGGATGGAACTAGAGCATATTAGCTTAGTGAAATAAGTCAATCGGAGAAAGACAACTATCATATGATCTCCCTGATATGAGGAAGTGGAGATGCAACGTGGGGGGTTCGGGGGGTAGGAAAAGAATAAATGAAACAAGATTGGATTGGGAGGGAGACAAACCGTAAGAGACTCTTAATCTCACAAAACAAACTGAGGGTCACCAGGCAGAGGGGGGTAGGGAGGGGGTGGTGGAATTATGGACATTGGGGAGGGTATGTGATTTGGTAGTGCTGTAAAGTGTGTAAACCTGGCAATTCACAGACCTGTACCCCTGGGACTAATAACACATTATGTGTTTATAAAAAAATTTAAACAATTATTTAAAAAAAAGAAAGAAAGACAAAAACGATATGATTTCACTCACATGTGGAATTAAAGAAAGAAAACAGATGAACATATGGGAAGGGGAAAAAAGAGAGGGAAGCAAACCATAAGAGACTGTAGAGAACAAACTGAGGATTGATGGAGGGGTGGTAGGCAGGGGATGGGCTAAATGGGTGATGGGTATTAAGGAGGGCACTTGTGTTGAAGGTGATTAATCTCTACTCCTAAAACTACTATTACACTGTATCTTAACTAATTAGAACTTAAATAAAAATTTGGAAAAAAAAATGAAGTAAGTCAAAATTCCACCATTAATTATAGTCTTCCCCTTAAGTATAGTAAAAGTGCAGGCATTTCCCTGTCTCTTATCTGTTGCCTTAGGAACATTGTGATTCCAAGACCAGAGAGGGTCCTTTCTAGCACCCTGAAACACAGATCTACTGTGGTCTTAGGTAGATAGCACCATGGGACAGACCAAGGGAAGTACTAGGAAGATATTGGGTAAAAAAGGAGAGGGTGTGTTTCAGTGCATGATATGGCAAACCAAGGCTATGTGATTAAGTTCCTCCCATTTTTGTAGTCAAAGGGCAATGTAAAATCAGTCATTAGCACAAAATTCCAGAACAAGAATCAACAGTTTCTGTGGCTCAGGGATAGAAATTCCTCAGGATCTTGCAGAGATACATAAAGGACAAGAGATTGACAACATACAAGGTAATAGACTACTTTGAAACTGGTCTGTTCATACTGCAGGCCACCCTATTCTTTTGAGGGAGTATAGTAACCTGTTACATGGAAGCAACTCCCAAATAAGTTTCAATGAAACAGATGAATTTTTATTTCAAAGTAGGCTTAAAATCATGAGTTAAATAGTTCTTTCCCATTAATATCCTGGAATCTCAAAGGCAAATTCATGTGTTCTGCCTCTGGATGGGGTAGGAATTGAGGCTATGAATGTTTTTATTTATAGAATGAAAAAGTGGACATATTTGTTATAATATGCAGCTGTCACAAAGTTCACATCTGGATTTAACACTTTTTACATATATTAAGTTAAAAGGGAGAGCTATACTAGTTCTTACTTTGTAAGAAAATACCAAGGAATAGGAGGTATAGAACAAACTGCTTATGTTGAAGCTTAAGCAAAAGAAACACGGGCTCAAATGTGTCCAGGTCACTGCAATAGGAAAAGGCATAAACCAACGTTCTTTCTCAAGATAAATTCAAGAACCCCTTGAATTTTTCTTGTATATATACCCTTTGCAATTTCCACGGATCAGATATGGTAATATTCCTTTCATAAATTTAGGATGATAAAACACTATCTTCCTACCAAACAGTCAAAAGCACTTCATATTTGGGCTTCTGTGTAGTCTAGTATGCAGATTAAAAGCAAATTAATGTGTTGAAATCTTTTCAGAGTTCTTACTCATATGACTACAGTAATGATCCTATTCTCCAAAGAGTTCCTTGATTACAATTTTCTAGAACAGCATTCCTCCTAGATTATTCCCAGAATTGCCTTAAGTCACTCAATTTTATGACACACTGCTCCTTTTGTGTTCACTCCACATCCTATGCAAATACAGAAACACCTTGGTCCTTGCCCAAAATTCCCTCTTCAACCTCTCCTTCTACCCTCAATCCTAGAAATTCTCTCAAATTAAAGTAACTCTGATTTGCATTTTGGGATTTCCTGGAATGATTGTAAGGGAGAATAAATTGAAATTGGGAGTTATTTTTTTATTTGCTTCTATCTTCTTATAAATTTTTATGAAATGTACATGAGTCATGCTGGTAAATACCAGTTCACAGCCTGTTGCTGGCATTTGAGCACTGGGTGTTTAAAGTGGCTAGAAATAATCCCAAATAACCACCCCACTTGCTGCACACCTGTCAAATCAGGATAATTCCAGTAGCCAATTCACTTCTTTTTTTATTTGAATATAGTTGGCATACAATATTACATTAGTTTCAGGTATACAACTTAGTGATTTGATAAGTTTATACATTATGCTAAGTTCACCACAAGTGTAGCTACCATCTGTCCCCCTTTACCCATTTTGCTCAACCTCCTCACCTCCCTCCCTTTAGGCAACCATCAGCTTATTCACTTATTCACTTTAACTTCTACAGACTTTTATAGAAATTCCAACTTGAGAGGTAACATGCCAATTGTTCACCTAAAAGCCATTGTCTCCACTCTTCTTCTTAATAAATAGAACTTGACTTTTTTAGGAAGTAGACAGAAATCCCTTAATCTCAAATTAAAGTAGACCTTAACCCAGCCCCAAAGGATCAACCAATTGCTCCAGTCATTTGAATTCTATTTTCCTCCATAAGTAATTGATCTAGAATTGGGCCCAGAGCTGATTGAATTCTGAAGACCAAGCAAGATATAAAAGGGAGGACTGTTTCTAATAAACATTTTGCCTGCTGGTAGATGAGACATAAGAGGATGGCCTGCTGACACCATTACTTCTCCCTTCTTCCAGATTTAGATGAAAAAGAAAAGCCTACAACTCTGTCAGACATCTAGGAATCTTGAGAAGACAATTGTGGGAATAAAAGTCCAATAGAACAGGAATGAAAAGTCTGGCAAGGAAAGACAAATACTGTATGATATCTCTTATAAGTGGAATCAAAAAACAAAACTGATCTTAAAAAAAAAAAAGAGTGGAATGGTGGTTACCAAAGAATGGATAGGGGAATGGGAGAGATGTTGTTTAAATGTACATACTTGCAACTAATAGATAATTACATCCTGGAGCTCTAAGACATAGTAAAGTGATTATAGACAACACAACTGTATCACAAACATAAAACTTGCTATGAGACTAGATCTTAATTGTTTCCACCACTAGAAGAATGATAATTATGTTACATGAAAGAAGTGCTATTAAGGCTACAATAGCAATCATATTGCAATATAAATGTATCAAATCAATATGTTGTATGCCTTAAATTTATACAATGTTATATGTCAATTATATCTCAATAATAATTTAAAAAAGAGTTGAGATATTTGATATCACTGTTGAGCAGCTGAACCAATACTAGCAACTGTTTACCCATAGGCCAGCAGATCTCAAACTTATTGAGATCTTTACAATCATACTTATTATTAAGGAATGTTGATTTGTTACTTTTGATAAATGTGCTATGGTTACATAAGATGTTAATATTAAGGGAAGCTGGATAAAGAATATATAGGAAATCTTATCTCTGCAGCTTTTCTATAAATCTAAAATTGTTTCAAAGTAAAAATTTTAAAAATTGAGGACCCTCCAAAAGCTTTCACTTATATAAATATATCCATTGATATTTATCACATTATAAATGAAAAAAATTAAAATATATTTTATTTATTAATTCATTTAAATGCTAAAAATAATATTTTTTGTGTTAATGTAAATAACATTTTCATGAACATTATTTTTTCCAAAACAAAAGTAAAGTCAGTGAGAGGAGTTATGGTGCTTCACATTTCTGCAAATTTCTTTAATGTCTGGTATGATAGAAAAGAGCTAGATTCTCATCTCCTTCTGTATTTAATCTCTTGTGAAATGTAGTTCTGGTTCAATTAGATGAAGAAAATCTAGCCTCACACAACGGCCATTCTTATATATCTTATAGATATTTCTCTTTGATATTTAACTGAAATTCAAGAAGTGGTATTTTTTTAAAAGGTTAGTTGCACCATGGAATCAGAAACTGTCTAAATGAGCTTTTCATGCTCTGGTATATTAAATTCTGTTTTCCTATCTTACATTTTGAATGGATCTTTTACGCACTCATAATTTTGTAACATAATATATTCACTTGCCATCTGGAAAATCCTGGTTCACTGAATTTTATGCAGGACTTTCAACTGATGACACATTTCATTATACAATATTTTAAAAATCACAGTTTTTGTTAATATCACCACTGATTTCATCAGAAAAGTCTTTCAGCTGGGAAGCTGACAAGTTCAGGAAAGCAGATATAAGTTTTCCAAAACTCCAAGGAAAGTGCAAATGTTATTATTGGTAACAAATACTTTGAGTCATTTTCCCTAATATGACAGGTTCATTTTGTTCTTTTTCAAGAAAATATTCGCCATATATCTAAGTCTGTATAACCACAGTTTGCCTGTTTAAAAAAAAATGATATTTCTTGAAAAAAATAACCAATTCAGCTATTACTCAATTTCACATGCTCTTTTTCTGGAAACAACCATTAAACACCAGTATGTAGCAGAATTTTATGCAAACTCTCCACTTATTCCCATAGATTATTAAGATATATACTCAAGGTTTGAGATTTAATAAAATTCACATTTTTTACTGCTTCTTCAAGAGCATTCTAAAGTGGAACAAGTTTTATTTTTCTTCAACTGCATGCCAATGAAGAATACAATGACTACTGCTACTACAATATGGTGCTACTTTGTTGATTTGTGCTAAGAAACACGGTGTTTATCTTGCATTTTGAATGGATCATTTACCCACAGTTTAACATTCCATTGCTTTAGCATGAACAGTACAAATATCAACAAAGTGAAAAAGGCAAATAGTATCTTAGAACTATTATTAAAACAATATTTTACCTTGGAGAAATCTGAAAGGGTCTCAGGAACCTACAGAGGTTCATGGACCATACTTTGAGGACCACATTTAGACTTATGCGAGAAAAATAACTTTAATTTCCTTTATCTACTCTTAATTAGTTTGTCTGTATCTGCAACTAAAAGCATTCCTGATACAAACATAATATATTCTTGGGTACACATTGTTATTCAAAACATCCATGCTTCCACTTGTACTTAAGGCAAAAAGTTCTGATTACCTTTATGAGATGAGTCTCTTCTTGTTTGAAGCCAGAGATAATTCACTGCTCAAAGTCCTGTGGCCTTTTCCTAACAAGTCCATGAGGGTTTTACTTCTCTAAGTATTGGAACAATAGCAAGAAACTTTCAAACTGCATGCAATAGGAAAACTTTGAAGTATTTTCTATGATCTAATTTCTTTTTTTTTTTAAGATTTTACTTATTTATTTGACAGAGAGAGCTCACAAGTAGGCAGAGAGGCAGGAGGAAGCAGGCTCCCTGCTGAGCAGAGAGCCCAATGCGGGGCTTGATCCCAGGACCTTGTGATCACGACCTGAGCCAAAGGCAGAGGCTTTAACACACTGAGCCACCCAGGTGCCCTTCTATGATCTAATTTCAAATAGGAATCTTGAATGATTAATTACTGAACTGTAATTCTACTCATTTCCATAAGTGTATTAAGAAAGTCTTCTTTGGCATTATTACTTCCTCATGTTAGAGAAGATGCTTGTCTCAAAAGAGTTGAGTTAGAAATAGGAACAAACCCCTCCCAAAGGTGTGGCACTAGAGATCTTAGAAAGAAGGTACATGACACGTTTCAAGTTGAAGAAGAAAAAGACCCAAGAATAAGGACAAGTTTCTCTGTGTTTCTATTTTGAGTACATATTGCAATAAGAATGTTGGTTCCATTCTAACGTATTTTATAGTTTGGTTGTGTTAAAGAAAGTCACTTAGTATTCTAAATCCCCCTTCACTGCATTATTTAATTATAACACTTCAAATATTTGAACACATGTTTTATATAATAAAACCTCTAGGTAACACAGGGAGGGTCTTGAGAGATTTAAGGACAGAAAAATAGATTTGACTAGAGTTTAACTACAGGCTAAAAGTAAGAAAAAGAACTTAAAAAAAGACTAGGAGATTCTTATGCTCTGATATAGTAACCAGAAAAGTAAAACTTTTTAGTAATGGAGAAACTGTGTTTTCAATGCCTAAATTTAATTGCTGATATTCTGATTTAAAGGATATAATTTCTTACTTTACTCATGAAAAGACAAATACTGTATGTTTCCACTTAAATGAATTATCAAATATTCAAACATTATGCTAAGTGAAAAAAGCCAGTCACAAAAGACCACATGTAATATTTTTTCATTCATATGAAGTATTAAGAATAAGTAAATCTACAGAGACAATAAATTAGTGGTATGTGAACTATATCTCAATAAAGCTTTAAAATATAAGGATGATTTCTTAGCAAAATATAAAAATTAGTTTCATATACATTTCCTATTTCCTTAATGTCTCAACCAAAACAGGTTTTTCATCACCATATTTGAGGCCCATTTCTTTAACAATCCTTGTCAGCCTGAGAGAGCTAAGACGCTGGCTAGGTGCCTGGAGAAACCACTCATGAAAAAAGTATTTGGCCACACCAGTACCAAAAATACTTGAATTTGGGAAAGAGTTGACAACATTAAATAATTACAATATAATGGAATAAGTTGCTGTAATGATTGTATTCAGTGAGACAGAAGCTGGATAGGTAGATTGAGAAAAAGGCATCGAGGATACTATTTGATCCATGAGTCAAGGTCACAGAGGACAAAAATAAAGTTTTACATGGGATGATTTCTGGAAGTGCCATGGACTGAGTTAGTATAAGCAGTTGGATTGGATGGGAATAGGCGGAGGGGATCTTATAAATGAACTACAAGAAACAACCAAGATAACTGAAGACAAGAATCACTACGTGATGTCATTGCAGAAAATGATTTTCTTTCTCTTTCAGTGGATCTTACACACACCAGGTTTTATATAACAGCTTCTTAAAGATGTTGATTGTCGTTTGAAAATAAAATTATATGAGTCTCAGTTTGAGTGTGTGTATGATTCACACATGAATAGCCATATCTATCATAATTGTCAAATAATCCCAATAAAAGGGCATGAGTTCAGGGAGCCTGGGTGGCTCAGTGGGTTAAAGCCTCTGCCTTCAGCTCAGGTCATGATCTCAGGGTCCTGGGATCGAGCCCCACATCAGGCTCTCTGCTCAGTGGGGAGCCTGCTTCCCCCTCTCTCTTTCTGCCTGCCTCTCTGCCTACTTGTGATCTCTGTCTGCCAAATAAATAAATAATTTAAAAAAAAAAAGGGCATGAGTTCTGTGGGGCCTCTTGGAAGCACTTCTCCTGAGGGAAGAAGGATCCAGGAGTATAGTCTTAGTCTTCCAAAGTGTGCAGTGATATTGAGTAAAGCAGAGTACCTGTCATTTATAACTGACCCCACTCCCAACTTGATTCATGGTTAAATTCTTTTTTTTTAAGATTTTATTTATTTGACACAGAGAGATCACAAGTGGGCAGAGAGGCAAGCAGAGAGAGAGAGAAGAGGAAGCAGGCTCCCTGTAGAGCAGAGAGCCCAATGCAGGACTCGATCCCAGGACCCTGAGATCATGACCTGAGCTGAAGGCAGAGGCTTAACCCACTGAGCCACCCAGGTGCCCCGATTCATGGTTAAATTCTAAACTCTGAAGTCATTGGGGATGTAGGCATCATTGATTGCATGGGTTCCCCTATAATAGTCAGTAGTCCTAGAGATAAATAAGAAGAAGGAATAGCAGCATGTAGTCTGGTGGAGGTGTTGCTATACTCAGAGGAAACCAAGTTGACTAGGTATACACTGAAGAGTCCTTTGCAACCTTTCAGAAACACTTAGGGGAGAAACTCTAGAGAATCCTGAAGTCATGTATTATACAGATGGGGGCATGAACAAATTTTATGAGGTATTATTATTTATGTCATATCCACAGGCTGGTGAGACCTGAAAAAATGGGAAACACACTTAAAACTCCTATCCCTCTGGATCAGCTGCACATGATTTTATGGTGGAAGTGATCTTTGACCCGTGTTTTGAGCAGTACAAAGTGCTTAACACTTGGAAAGATGGTCCGAAGGGCATTTCAGATTAGAACAGAGGGGCTGTGTACAAAAACACAGATGCTGATTATGCCTATTCACAAGGAGCAATTTGTGTGGACCAAGTGTTTTCCATTTTGTATGGCTATACAAGTACTTAGTGGGGATCTTGCCATTTGACTACAGTCACCAACTGAGAGCAGCTCAAATATTTCTTGTAACTGTTGAAATCATTAAAATGTTATAATTGAAAAGAACCACCCTATTCTCAACTCCCCACCCCACCAAAAGCAAGGGATAATTGCAAAAGGTTATTAGTAAGCTAAAGGCTCACAAACACCTTGCTTGAGGGGTGCCGGGGTGGCTCAGTAGGTTAAGCCTCTGCCTTCAGCTTGGGTCATGTTCTCAGGGTCCTGGGATCAAGCCCCACATAGGGCTCTCTGCTTAGCAGGGAGCCTGCTTCCCCCCTCCCCCTGCCTACTTGTGATCTCTGTCAAATAAATAAATAAATCTTTAAAAAAAAAACACCTTGCTTGAATACAACATCTGTTTTCTCGTGTAAACATAGAAGAGCTAAAAATCCCTATAAACTTTAGAAGGCTGAAAGGATACTAAAAATCAAGTTAGCAGGTCATAACTGTTTCTTTTTTTTAAACTAATAGTTGACTAATCCAACATACAAGGAAGACAGAAGTTGTCTATATAATTCCTTGTACAGAAAGCTACCTGTATAATTCCTTGAGGTTCAAATAGCATTTATACTTATGAGAAAAAAGAAAATAGCAGTGAGAATGTTAATATTTACTTGTTAGCAGATCACATTGTTTAACTCCAACACATAAATGTCATGATAGAATCTACAAACTGAACATTGTGATTTTAATTTAGATTATTTCATGTCACTTTTCAAAATTTATTTCTTTCACACTGTCTTAAATAAGTGGGTGAATTTACTTGTCAGAAGTTATAAAATTAAGAAAAGAGAAATTATAAAAGTAGAATTCAGTATATATAGACAAGTAAAATGACCTTGTGTTAGTGTCATCAAATAACCTAGAGCAAGCACTGAATACAGTACCAAATGTGATTTCTTTGACAACCCAGGTTAAAAAAAAAAGACAACTCTAAAATTTAGTAAACGATTAAAAATAAAAACATAAGATTTCTGTGATTTTCATTTCCAATGAGATTTGACTGTGGCAGTTTTTCAAAGATTGTAAATGAAAATATTGGTAAAATACACAAGAATGGTTATCTATGAAGACAGGTGCATTATATTTAGCCTTTCCATTGTTACAGTATCAAAACTACATTGTTATCAAAATTAAATACCAAAAAAATTTTATGTCAAAGCTAAAATAGTCACTAATATTTCCTTTTTAATACCTTTGATTTTAAACAATGCTTAGGTTCATAAAGTCACGTCACCCGGGCACTCTTTCATCATTTTTCATGTATTACACTTAAAATAAAATTTATGTGTTATGCACATTGCCATAAAACTCTAAATTAGCATGACCGACACAAAGAATAGTTGGAGTTGTAAAGTATAAGTCCTTACCTTTGAAGGACTTATGATCTGATTGAGGAGATAAGATATACACTAAATGTGCAACATATGACAGTACCCTTATATCAAATGAGTGTGACAGCAGTAACAGCTATAGGAATTAAAAGGGGGAGTCTGAGAGAGGAAGGCAAGATTACAGAGGAGAAAGGGACCCCATTTCAACTGGTCCCCTGAATTTAGCTGGATATCTCCATCAAACCATTTTGAACACCCATGAATCAGCCTGAGATGTAAAAATATAGATCTGGATCTCTACAAGCTTAAAAGTGACTGCCTTTGGCAAGGTAAACCATGCAGAGTAATGAAACTGTGGAGAGACATCAGAAGACAAACACAAGGGGGAGGGAGCCACCATAAGCTGACACCTGAAAAATGATATAGCACAAGAGCACAAAATCAGAACCCTTAGAAATCTGCTCTAGTAAGAGACATTCCTCCAGGAAGGGAGATTTGGAAATTAAAAGGCAGAATTCTATGTAGGGCCTTGTGGTCTCAGGTTATCAGGGACCACAGAGTAAAAGGAGATTCCTAAAACAGTAGAGAGCCTGAGTGTTGGAGCCAGGAAGCAGGTTATGGTCAGCAAGCCCAGGAAAAGACGTTCAGCTGGGATCGCCAGAAGCTGTGAACCTGACAGCTTGATATCTGCTCTTTTCCTTGAACAGTCTGAAAAAGAATCTGAAACTTGTGCTCACCGCTGGGCAAAAACTTACAGAGCAATAGTGGCCAGGAAAAGGCTTTAGGACAAAACCTAGACCTGATTCCAGAGCTTTGGGTGCACACTCAAGCCAGCAGCCATTCCTGGTTTTAGAAGTACAAAGGGCAGAGGCTCTCTTGGGCCCCTGAAAACACTTCTAAGAGAGTAGTAGCTTTGGGCATGCACAGCAGGAGGCTGCAATTTTCAGAAGTGCAAAGCAGAAGGGGAGACTGTCCTGGAGAGCTGATTAAAGAGAGTAGACTACAAATTTTCTACTCTGGGCTAGAAGTTTGGCTGCAACCATTTTTGCACTGACCCTGAAGAGGCATGGAAGGCCGGGGGGCACAAAAAAGTCTAATTTCTACTGAACCCATCCCCTAGACAGGGAATGGGGCAACTCCATACAGGCAGGGTTGCCTGAGAAACAATGTGGCAGGCCCCTCCCCCAGAAGACAGCCTGGAAGAACAGATGGATGACAAAACTTTGGATCATATAAAACTGTAAAATCCCAACACCAGGAGAAAACTATATATTGAGTTCCAGGTGTGGCCTCACATCCTGCTTATTTTTCAGATATAATTATCCTTCTCTTTTCTTTCTTTTTTTCCTTCTCTCATGCTGTTTTCCCCTGCTGTATTTTTCCTTATACCTTCTCCTCATTTCAACTGGATGCCTATTATACCAACTCGTTTTTCATAGTAGCTGTTTGAACTTGTATTTTTATACACCTATATTTTTACAGATATATGCTTTATTTTATCCCATGTTTCACTCTATTCAGGTTTCCTTTTAATATATACAAAATTGACTTTCCTAAGGAAGGATGAGAGGAAGGAAAGAAGGAAGGAAGGAAGGTTGTATGTGCATAAAGAAGAGTAGCTTATCCCTGTTTGTGGGAGTCAGAGGTACTGATTTTGAGGTTTCTCTCTTCTTTATTATCTCCTTTCTGACTAATAATTTGTATCTCTGATTTCCAGATCTAGGAAGATGTGCTACCACCAACCACTTTCTGACAATAACTACACAACCATATGAAATTTTTAAGTGACCTCAATGTCATACAACCCCAGTGGTTTTAATGTGGGGTCTATTGAATAGACAGTTCCATACTCTTCCCAAACTCTGGACTTTTCCTTCTGTCTCTCTTTTGTCACATATTTTGTAGTATGTTTGCATCTGTGTCTGCACCTTTATCCCTCCTATGGAGATAGTAGAAAAGAAATATCAAAATTAGATACTTTAAGTCATTTGTAAGTGCACATTTTTCACTCAATCTGCCCTCCATTCCCATAGCTAGTTACAAGTTACTAGCATAAAGTGATTATCTTCAGTCTTAGGGAGATTAATACAAGCAAAGCTAACAGTACCCTTCTCTTCTAGTTAATGCCTGCAATCAGAGATTTCCATATTTATGTAAAAGAGAAAGGACACAAGATGAAATCAGTTATCTTATAAGCTTCAAGAACAACCTAATCTCTCTCAAATATCAAATAGTAACTCCCCTCTCCATACCTCAAAACATTAATATAGCATTTGAAATTATCTTTTCATTCTACTTTTATTCTAATGTTCCAATCTTAAGTTACTATAGTAACCTTTTTGGATTTGAGTGAAGACCTTATTGTTGTCACTTTAATTATTTGGTTTTGTTTTCTACTTTAGCTACACTGGAGTTTAAAAAATTAAAAATGGATTTATCTTTTACTATTCTCTAGATAACTCAGACAATGATTCTGTGTGACCATTATTGGAAATATCTGTTTATATACAAATCACAATGTCTATTTTAGAAGCATCAGACATTGTACTAAAGCTGACAATGGTCCTGTGTAACTAAATATGAGTGCTAGTAACTAATCTTCAACACTTCACTGAAAAGCATACAACATGCAACTACTTCTATGATACTTATTAAAGAAAATTAATTTTTGACATATTGAAAAATATAAAGATGATGTCACGATATTTACATAACATAATCTGTGCATTAGAAGAGAGGAGTCCATATTGAACTGCCTGATTTTGTCACAAAATTCATAAAAATTACTAATTAATATAATATAAATTGTTCATGTCTGATTTTTTTTTAATTTCCTTACACGTCTGATTATCTTCAACTGTTTCACTGGTTATTGTCCTTAAAAAACTATTTTTGGATATTCCCTGAAGTTTGTAATAAGTGTACTCTCCTTCTTCTGGCTGCCTTTAGGGCACCACTTAAAACTAAATTCATTGTCCATCTATGCTATATGTTCCTGGGGTATAAATCTATATGAGGACAGGTCCATGACCACAACTTATTGGTTATTTTATCTTTTCCTTTTCCTTCTCCTGCTCTGCTTAGGCCCAGAGCAGCATTCTCTCCAGAGGTTCAGGAGAAGACAGATTAGTTCTGGTTCCTCCTAAACCCAAAAGTATAGCCCTTTGGGACCCAGCTTAATGATAGACAAGGTATCCTATAAGAACTTTTACATTGAATGTGCTCTGTGTCTGCACTTCTGTCACCCTTACCCCTTCAACAGTTTCAATGCAAAAGCAACTTTGGCACTCAAGTAATCCTCTAGTCTCTTTAGATTCAAGCTTCCCTCCCAAAATTTGCCTAACATGGCTGTACTCTCTTTTCAATTCCTCAGTGCTTTTAAGGTAACTTATCCGGAGTTGTTTCTAGCCAGATGGTTTGATCCAAATAACCCACTATCTAATCTGTCCCTGTAGAAATAGCTATTACATTTTTATTGTATAAAATTATATATTTTGTATATATAATTTCTGATATTTGTGATATTTGCCTTTAGGAATTTTAGGGTGCAAAAAGATCAAGGAAATGTCTGCTCACAAGTTTTTATTTGTTTTAGGATATTACTAGCCATATGGAAGACTAATTTAGTGTAGACTTTTAGGGAAAAAAGGGTGTGAGATTTTGACGAATTGTCCATTAACATTATGAAACTGAAAAGCTCATCTTGATTGACATTACTTGTTCTTTCTTCAAGGTGTAATTTCAGTTGTTTGGCCAATAAATTATATCCTTGCCCTGCAAAAATAACCATGAAAGGAAAATCACTCTTACCTGATTTCCCAACCTCTCTTGCCTGGTCCTGAGTTGCCTGTAGTGGCAAGGTCTGCCTCTTCAAGTTAGGTGCAGCTGAGAGAGTAGCTAGCTTTGATTCAGACTATAGAGACAGCATTACCAGAGTCTTCTCTCACGCCCTGATACTTCTGCACTCCAACATGTGTCTGTGACAGTGAAGGCAGATTTCTGACTCTGGCCTTAGATAAGTGGAAAAACTTGGTCCAGGTTTGTGACTTTGTAACTTTTTAATAACAGCTCCATTCATGGCTCAGTGCTTAACTAGCCAAAACAATGAATTTGATTCATGAAAGGACAAATTGGTGACACCAGGCACCACATCTTTGAGGGAAGGATGATGGTGAAAGTCATAGTTTAGATCTTCCAGAGGGTAAACAAATCTACATTCACTAAAGATACAATTTAGGTATTCATATACTTTCTTATATGCACTTAAAGCTTGTCTAAGTTATCTAAGATGAACCAAAAGGAAGTATAGAAATGAAATGTAAAATTAAAAGAAGTTAAACTTAAAATGACATGATTACACTATTTTTTAATCTTAAATATGATTCTATTTATTTTTTTATTTATTTTAAAATTTTGTGTTTTTTTATTTTTTTTCAGTGTACCGGAATTCATTGTTTATGCACCACACCCAGTGCTCCATGCAAAACGTGCCCTCCATAATACCCACTACCAGGTTCACCCAACTAGAGGTCATCTGCAAAGGGATAAGAAAGATGTGGGTTATATATAGATAATGTAGACTTTAAAAAGAATGAGATTATGTCATTTGAAACAACAAGGATGGACCTAAAGGGTATTATGCTAGGTGAAATAAGTCAGACTGAGAAAGACAAATACCGTATGATTTTACTCCTACATGGAAAAAAAATAACCACAAATGAAAAAACAAGCAAAACACAGAATTAAAGCTGTAAATGTGGAGAACAAACTGCTGGTTGCCAGAAGGGAGGGGTGCAGGGGATAATTCAAATGGGTGAAGGGGAGTGGGAGATACGGGCTTCTAGGTATGGAATGAGTAAGTCATGTGAATAAAAGGCACAACATAGAGAATATAGTCAATGATATTGTAATAGCATTGTATGGTGGCAGACAGTAACTACAGTTGTGAACATAGTATAATGTACAAACTTGTCAAATTTCTATGTTGTACACCTGAAACTAATGTAAAATTATGTGTCAATTATATTCAAATTTTAAAAAATTAAACACACACACACAAATAAAGGCCACCTGAAATTCATTGGGTATTAACTCATTTTTATATTTACATAAATAACACATTTTACCTAAATTAGTCCACTAAAATTATTTCAGTGCCGTAGAAATGAATAGGTTAAAATAAAATCCCAATATCTCATTTAATCTTCTCAACAGCCCTGCCAGGTAAGCACTTCACCATTTTACAGATTAAAAACAAACTCAAAGCTCATTTAAAATACAGGTCTTCCTAAGGTCACAGAACTAATCAGTGGCAAGTATGTCTCAAATTTGGTCATCTGACTCGCAGTCTTGTGCTTTTCCCACCAAGTTTACAATTTACATTGTTCTCATCATTGTAGAATCATTACTAGTGCCATTCTAGGAAAAGGACCAATCCTTATGAGTCTAGACCATATGGGCAGATGAAGAATGAAAAAAGACACATTCCATAAACTTTCAGCTTGGGTTTGTCAATCATGGGATACTACACAGACAGAAAGTTTCCCATGATGAACTTAATGGAGAGCAGAATATACCACCTCAGAATGTGTCATTTTGGCATGTGAATTATTTCAGGAAGAGCTTTTAATCTCCCTCTTAATATAAGTAGGAGTCCTGAACAAAGAAAAGAGCTATTACCAGAGATAGCTTTTTCTTTTCTTTTGGTGCTGAAACCTGGGAAAGAAGGAATATGTTTTACTTTATATTTTAAGAAGACATAACTTTTACTATCAGAAAGACTTAACTGCACAGCATAGCAAATAGTTGTTTACCGAATATTTGCTCCTTTCATCTTCCTGTGAATTCTCTTCTCCCCTTTGAGGCTTTGAGGTATATACACCTTAATTACTTGACTGCCTGAGAGTCATATTTTTATGGGACTCCCAAAGGCATGAAATTTGTTTAGTTTTTTTGTTGTTGTTGTTAATGTCTTACATCAATTATCAGGCCAGTAAAGAACCTCGAAGAGAAGAAAGGAAAAGTTTTCCACACCTACGTGCCCTTCCTCCTTAATACCCACCACCAGGCTCAGTTAACCCCCACCCCACAAAAAAAAAAAAATCCTCAGTCTGTTTCTCAGAGTCCACAGTCTCTCAGGCTTCGTTCCCGCTCCAATTTACCCCAATCCACTGTGCCATTCCTTTTCCTAATGTCCTCCATGTTATTCCTTATGCTCCACAAGTAAGTGAAACCATATGATAATTGATTTTCTCTGCTTGACTTATTTCACTCAGCATAATCTCCTCCAGTCCTATCCATGTTGATGCAAAAGTTAGGTATTCATCCTTTCTGCTGGCTAAGTAATAGTCCATTGTATATATGGTCCACATCTTTATCCATTTGTTTGTTGAAGGTCATCTTGGCTCTTTCCACAGTTTGGCAACTGTGGCTATTGCTGCTATGAACATTGGGGTACAGATGATCCTTCTTTTCACTACATCTGTATCTTTGGGGTAAATACCCAGTAGTGCAATTGCAGGGTCATAGGGTAACTCTATTTTTAATTTCTTAAGGAATCTCCACACTGTTTTTCAAGTGGCTGCACCAACTTGCATTCCCACCAACAGTTTAAGAGGGTTCCCCTTTCTCCACATCCTCTCCAACATTTGTTGTTTCTTGCCTTGTCAATTTTTGCCATTCTAACTGGTGTAAGGTGGTATCTCAATGTAGTTTGGATTTGAATATCCCTGATGGCTAATGATGATGAACATTTTTTCATGTGTCTGTTAGCCATTTGTATGTCTTCTTTGGAGAAGTGTCTGTGCATGTCTTCTGCCCATTTTCTGGTGTGATTATCTGTTTTGTGTGTGTTGAGTTTGAGGAGCTCTTTATAGATCTTGGACATCAACCCTTTGTCTGTAGTGTCATTTGCAAATATCTTCTCCCATTCCATGATTTCCTCTTTGTTTTATTGACTGTTCCCTTTGCTGTGCAGAAGCTTTTTGGCAGACTTATTTTTTTATTTTTAATTTTTTTATTTAAATTCAATTAATTAACATATAATGTGGTAATGGTTTCAGAGCTAGAGGTCAGAGATTCATTACTCTTATATAATACACAGTGCTTGTTACATCATATACCCTCTTTAATGTCCATCACCCAGTTGCCCTATAACCCCAGTGCCCTCCTCTCCAACAACCCTCAGTTTGCTTCCTATGATTAAGACTCTTGTGGTTTGTCTCTATCTCTAATTTCATCTTACTTTATTTTTTCCTCTCTTCCCTTATGATCCCCCGTCTTGTTTCTTAATTTCCACATATGAGTGAGATCATATGATAATTGTCTTTCTCTGATTGACTTATATCACTTAGCATAATACCCTCTAGTTTCACCCATGTTGCCACGAATGGCAAGATTTCTTTTCTCTTTTTCTTTTCTTTTCTTTTTTTATCCTTAATGGCTGAGTAGTATTCAGTATACATAAATATATATATATGGAACTGAAACAGGAAGAAATAGAAAACCAGCAAGGAAACTGTTTTGTGAGAAAGGCTTGTATTGCATATATATGCACATATATATATGTATATATACCACATATACACTTGAATTAGCATATATATATATAGATATATATGTAATATATATACTATGTAAAAAGCCCAGCTGTCCATTGGCAGATGAATGGGTAAAGAAAATATGTCATGTGTAATATATATTACACATGACATATACATTATATATATTACACATGACATATTTTCTTATATATAATGTGTATGTCTATATATATAATGTATATGTCATGTGTAATATATATATTACACATGACATATTTTCTTTACCCATTCATCTGGGATATATATATATATATATATATATATATATATATATATGGCATATTTTCTTTACCCATTCATCTGTCAATGGGCAGCTGGGCTTTTTACATAGTTTAGCCATGTGGATATTGATGCTATAAACATCAGGATGCATGTACCCATTCAGATCACTAACTTTGTATCATTGGAATAAATCCCTAGTAGGGCAATTGCTAGATCCTAAGGTAGCTCTATTTTCAACTTTTTTAAAAAATATTTTATTTATTTATGTGAAAGAGGGAGTGAGTGAGAGAGAGAGAGCATGAGCAGGGGGAGGTGCAGAGAGAGAAAAAGAATCCCCACTGAGCAGGGAACCTGATGTGGGGCTAGATCCTGGGGCTTCAGGATCATGACCTGAGCCAAAGGCAGACAAATAATCAACTGAGCCACCCAGGTGCCCCTACTTTCAACTTTTTGAGGAACCTCCATACTGTTTTCCAGAGTGGTTGTATCAGTTTGTATTCCCACCAACATTAAAGGGTTCCCATTTCTCCACATCCTTGCCAACATCTGTTGTTTCCTGAGTGGTTAATATGAGCCGTTGTGACCCATGTGAGGTGGTATCTCACTGTGGATTTTATTTGCATTTCCCTGAGACTGAGTGATATGCAGCTTTTTTCATATATCTGTTGGCCATTTCTATGTCTTCTTTGGAGAAATGTCTGTTTATGTCTTCTGCCTATTTCTTTACTGAATTATTTGTTCTTTGGGTGTTGAGTTTGACACATTCTTCAGAGATTTTGGATATTAACCTGTTCTCTGATAAGATATTTGCAAATATCTTCTGCCATTCTATCAGTTGTCTTTTGGCTTTTTATCTTGATCAACTCACAATTGTTCATTTTGTCTTTGTTTCCCTTGCCTTTGGAGACTTGTCTAGCAATAAGTTCCTGAGACTGAGGTCAAAGTGGTTGTTGCCTGTGTTCTCTAGGATTTTGATGGATTCCTCTCTCACATTTAGGTATTTCATCCATTTTGAGTCCTTTTTTGTGTATGGTGTAGGGGAATGGTCCAGTTTCATTCTTCTTGTGTGGCTGTCCAATTTTCCCAATGCCATTTGTTGGAGAGAATGTCATTTTTCCATTGGATGTTCTTTCCTGCTTTGTTGAAGATTAGTTGGCCATTGGGTTGAAGGTCCATTTCTGGGCTCTTTATTCTGTTCCATTGGTCTATGTGTCTGTTTTTGTGCCAATACCATTCTGTCTTGGATATCAAAGATTTGGGTATTTTTTTTAAGGTTTTATTTATTTATTTGACAGAGAGAGAGATCACAAGTAGGCAGAGAGGCAGGCAGAGAGAGAGGGGGAAGCAGACTCCTGGCTGAGCAGAGAGCCTGATGCAGGGCTTGATCCCAGGACCCTGAGACCATGGCCTAAGCTGAAGGCAGAGGCTTAACCCACAGCCTAACCTAGGCGTCCCATGATCACAGCTTTGTAATACAGCTTGAAGTCCAGAATCGTGATGCCACCAAGTTTGGTTTTCTTTTTCAACATTCCTTTGGATAGTCAGGTCATTTCTGGTTCCATACAAATTTTAGGATCATTTGTTCTAACTCTGTAAAAAACAGTTGATGGTATTTTGATAGGGATTGCACTGAATATATAGATTACTCTAGGTAGCATAAGCATTTTAACAATATTTGTTTTCCAATCCATGAGCATGGAATGTTTTCCATTTCTTTGTGTCTTCCTCAATTTCTACCATGACTGTTCTATAGTTTTCTGTGTATAGATCCCTTGCCTCTCTAGTTAGGTTTATTCCTAGGTATCCTGTGGTTTTGGTGCAGCTGTAAATGAGATTAACTCCTTAGTTTCTCTTTCATCTCTCTCACTATTACTGTATAGAAATGCAACTAATTTCTGTGCATTGATTTTGTAACCTGCCATGTTGCTGAATTGCTGTATGAGTTCTAGCAATTTTGGGGTGAAGTGTGTTCCATTTTCCACATAGAGTATCATATCATCTGTGAAGAGTGAGAGTTTGACTTCTTCTTTGCCAATTCAGATGCCTTTTATTTCTTTTCTTTTTCTGATTGCTGAGGCTAGGATTTCCAGTACTATGTAGAACAGTGGTGGCACTGGACATCCATCCTTTTCCTGATCTTAGGGGAAGAGATCTCAGTTTTTCCCCTTTGAGAATGATATATGTTGTGAGTTTTTTGTAGATGGCTTTTATGATATTGAGGTTACATTCCCTCAATCCCTACACTGTGGAGAGTTTTAATCAAGAAGGGATGTTATATTTTGTCAAATACTTTTTCTCTATTGAGAGGATCATATGGTTCTGCTCCTTTATTAATGTAGTGTATCACATTGATTGATTTGTGGGTGTCAAATCACCCTTGCAGCCCAGAAATAAATCCCACTTGGTCATGGCGATGAATAGTTTAATATGCAGTTGGATCTTATTGGCTAGTATCTTGGTAAGAATATTTGCATTTATGTTCATCAGGGACATTGGTCTGTACTTCTATTTGGTGAGGTATTTGTCTGGTTTTGAGATTAAGGTAATGCAGGCCTCATAGAATTAGTTTAGAGGTTTTCCTTCCATTTACACTTTTTGAAACAGCTTCAGAAGAATAGGTATTAATTCTTCTTTAAATGTTTGGTAGAAATGCCTTGGGAAGCCATCCAGCCCTAGACTCTTATTCGTTGGGTGATTTTTTATTACTGCTTCAGTTTCCTTGCTGGTTATGTGTCTGTTCAGGTTTTCTATTTCTTCCTGTTTCAGTTCCTTTAGTTTTTTTTTTTTTTTAATTATTTATTTATTTATTTGACAGATAGAGATCACAAGTAGGCAGAGAGGCAGGCAGAAAGAGAGGGAGAGGAGGAAGCAGGCTCCCCGCCGAGCAGAGAGCACGATGTGGGGCTCGATCCCAGAACCCTGGGATCATGACCTGAGCCGAAGGCAGAGGCTTTAACCCACTGAGCCACCCAGGTGCCCCTAGTTTATTTTTTTTAAGAATATATTTATTTAGGGGTGCCTGTGTGGCACAGTCATTAAGCAGCTGCCTTTGGCTCAGTTAATGATCCCAGGGTCCTGGGATCAATCCCTGCCTTGGGCTCCCTGGTCAGCGGGAAGCCTGCTTCTCCCTCTCCCACTTCCCCTGCTTGCATTCCCTCTCTTGCTGTCTCTCTCTCTGTCAAATAAATAAATAAAATCTTTTTTAAAAAAGTAGTTATTTATTTTAAAGAGAGAGAAAGAGAGATCATGAGCAAGGGGGAAGGATCAAAGAAGAAGCAGACAACCGACTGTGCAAGGATCCTGATGGGGAACTCAATCACAGGACCCTGGGATCATGTCCTGAGCCAAAGGCAGAGACTTAACTCAACAACCACCCAGGAGCCCAGTTTTAGAATGTATGTGTCTCTAGGAATGCATCCATTTCTTCCAGATTGCCTAATTTGTTGGCATATAGTTGCTTATAATATGTTCTCATAATTATCTGTATTTCTTCAGTATTGGTTGTGATCTCTCTTTTTTCATTCATAATTTTATTAATTTGGGTCCTTTCTCTTTTCTTTTTGATAAGTCTGGCCAGGGATTTATCAATTGTATTAATTCTTTCAAGGAATCAGCTCCTAGTTTCTTTCATCTGTTCTAATGTTCTTTGGTTTCTATTCATTGATTTCTGCTCTAATCTTTATTCATTCCCTTCTCCTTCTGGGTTTAGGCTTTATCTGTTGTTCATTCTCTAGCTCCTTTAAGTGTAAGGTTAGGTTCTGTATTTGAGACCTTTCTTGTTTTGTGAAAAAGGCTTGTATTGCTATATACATCCCTCTTAGGATGGCTTTTGCAGCATCCCAAAGGTTTTGAGCAATTGTTTTCATTTTCATTTGCTTCCGTGAATTTTTTAAATTCTTCTTTACTTTCCTGTTTGACCCATTCATTCTTTAGTAGGATGCTCTTTAGCTTCCATGTATTTGAGTTCATTCTAAATTTCCTCCTGTGATTGGGTTCAAGTTTTAAATCATTGTGTTCTGAAAATATGCAGGGAATGATCCCAATCTTTTGGTATCTTTTGAGACCTCATTTGTGACCCAGTATGTGATCTATTCTGGAGAATCTCCTATGTGCACTAGAGAAGAATGTGTATTCTGTAGCTTTAAGGTGAAATGCACTGAATTTATCTGTGAAGTCCATCTGGTCTGGCGCATCATTCAAATCCCTTGTTTCCTTGTTGATCTTCTGCTTAGATTATTTGTCCATTTTTGTGAGTATATGAATAATACAATCATAATCTTATGATTATATTATTGTCAATGTATCTCTTTAGTTTTGTTATTAACTGGCTTATATAATTGGCTGCTCTCAAGTTAGGAGCATATATATTTATAATTGTTAGATCTTCTTGTTGGATAGATCCTTTAATTATGATATGGTGTCCATCCTCATCTCTTATTAAAGTCTTTGGTTTAATATCTAGTTTGTCTGGTATAAGAATTGCTACCTCAGCTTTCTTTTCATGTCCATTAGCATGAAAAATTATTTTCCACCCCCTCACTTTCAATCTAAAAGTACTGTATCTAAAATATCTCTTGCAGGGGCGCCTGGGTGGCTCAGTTGGTTAACTGTCTAACTTTGGCTCAAGTCATGGTCCCATAATCCTGGGATCGAGTCTCATTGGGCTCCCTGCTCAATGGGGAGTCTGCTTCTCCCTCTGCCTGGCACTCCCCCTGTTTTTACTCTCTGTCTCTCTATGTCAAATGAATAACTAAAATCTTCAAAAAATAAATAAAATGTTTCTCTTACAGACAACATATCAATGGGTCTTGCTTTTTTATCAAATCTAACACCCTGTGTTTATTGACTGGGGCATTCAGCCCATTTACATTCAGAGTAACTGTTGAAAGATATGAATTTAGTACCATTGTAGTACCTATAAAGTCACTGTTTCTATATATTGTCTCTGTTCCATTCTGGTCTATGTTACTTTTGGGATCTGTCTTTGCTTACAGGATCCCCTTTAATATTTCTTGCAGGGCTGGTTTAATGGTGACAAATTCCTTTAGTTTACATTTTTCCTGAAAGCTTTTTAACTCTCATTCCATTTTGAATGACATCCATGCTGGATAAAGTATTCTTGGCTGCATATTTGTCTCATTTAGTACCCTGAATATATCATGCCAACCCTATCTGGCCTGCCAGGTCTCTGTGGATAGTCTGCTGCCAGTCTAATGTTTCCACCCTGATAGGTTACAGAACACTTGTCCTGAGTTGCTTTCTGGATTTTCTCTTTGTCTTTGAGATTTTCAAGTTTCACTATTATATGTCGAAGTGTTGATCTCTCTTTATTGATTTTGTGGGGAGTTCTCTGTGCCTCTTGAACTTGAATGTCTGCTCCCTTCCCCAGGTTAGGGAAGTTCTCCACTATAATTTGTTCCAATATAATTTCTGTCCTTCTCTTTCTTTCCTCTTCTTCTAGGATCCCAATTCTAATATTGTTTTGCTTTATGGTATTATTTATCTCTCAAATTCTCCCCTCGTGTTCCAGTAATTATTTATCTCGCTTTTTTCAGCTTCTTTATTCTCCATAATTTTGTCTTCTATATCACTAAATCTCTCTTCTGCCTCACTTATCCTAGAAGTTAGACCTTCTAATTTTGATTGCATCTTACTAATAGCTTTTTCATTTCAATTTCATTAAATTTTAGTTCTTTTATTTCTACATTGTGACATTCTCTAGTGTATTCTATGCTTTTTTAGTATAGAAAAGATACTATAGGTAGTATCTTTATTATCATTATTTTGAACTCTAGTTCTGACATCTTACTTATACCCATACTGATTATGTCTCTGACAGTCAGTACTGTCTCTTGTTCTCTTTTTTGAGGTGTGTTTTTCCATCTTGTCATTCTTATAGGCAGTAGCCACTTTTCTATTTGTAGAATTGCAACTATTCTTTTCTTGAATCTCTGGTTGAATTTGCAGGTGATCAGAATGATTTGACAGCAATCTAGCTAAATTCCTGGGACCAGATGAAATTAGATCTCCTACTCCTCTGCCATCCTGGACCATCTCTGGGCAGTCTACATATTTTAAGAATTTTCATTTAATGTTGTGTGGACCTTCACCTTTATTACTGAAACTTTGAACAAGTGCCAATAAATAATGACTGAGATGATACTGAGCAAGACTTATATGCATTTAGAGACCTGTAAAGTATGAATGAATGCTACCTGTATTTTCAATTGTTTGTATTAAATTTACATTCATTCTGCCTAAAGTTTTTCTGCCAAAATTAAGTTACATTTGACCTGATTCCTAAGTTATTAGTGTTTAAGATATCATACCAGTTTTTAGGAAATATGTAAACATTATATATATATATATATATATATATATATATATACTGATTGATAAACTAAGCATATTTGTAAGAACTGTCACAATACATTTAATAAATCTGTCCCATCAAAGTGTTTCTGGTTTTTTTCTGCAAATTCTGTCACACTGACATTGATCTTTATCTCAATATATTCTCTTAATAATTAGAGACAGTTTACATTTGTAAATTAAAAGTTAAAAATACATTATATATCCTAAGTTGGCAGGCCAAAGAGACTATTTTTCCCTAATTGAAAATAAAACAAATGATTACCACGCTACAGTACTTGTCTAACTCTTTTATATTCATTAATTATTCCAGAATAATTCTGTGAAAATCCAGAGAACACTTATGATGGTGAGTTTTCAAGATATACAACTGTTCTAGAAGATAAGAGATGTTCATGAATTTATCATGTATTAAAATACAGTATAAAAATCTGAATGCTAGAAATGTCTCCTAGATTTTTAAAATGTGATTACTAAATGTTGGTGGAGAATGTACATTAACGTTTACCCATTAACTACTAGAACTCATACAGCAATTCGGTAATGTGTCAGGAAACAAAATCAATGTACAGAAATCAGTTGTTTCCTTACACAGTAACAATGAAAATATAGAAAGGGAAATTAGAGAATAAATTCCATTTACTATAGCAAGAAGAACGATAAGATACCTGGGAATACACCTAACCAAAGAGGTAAAGGATCTGTACTCGAGGAACTACAGAACACTCATGAAAGAAATTGAAGAAGACACAAAAAGATGGAAGAGCATTCCATGCTCATGGATCAGAAGAATAAACATTTTTAAAATGTCCATACTGCCTAGAGCCATCTATACTTTCAATGCCATCCCAATCAAAATTCCACCAGCATTTTTCAAAGAGCTGGAACAACTAATCCTAAAATTTGTATGGAACCAGATAGACCCTGAATTGCTAAGGAAATGTTGAGAAAGAAAAACAAAACTGGGGGCATCATGATGCCTGATTTCCAGCTTTACTACAAAGCTGTGATCACCAAGACAGCATGGTACTGGCACAAAAACAGACACATAGAACAGTGGAACAGAGTAGAGAGCCCATATATGGACCCACAATTCTATGGTCAAATTATCTTTGACAAAGCAAGAAAAACAATTCAGTGGAAAAAAGACAGTGTCTTCAATAAATTGTGATGGGAAAATTGGACAGCTATGTGTATAAGAATGAAACTCGACCATTCTCTTACACTATACATAAAGATAAACTCAAAATGGATGAAAGATCTCAACATTAGGCAGGAATCTATCAAAGTCATAGAGGAGAACATATGCAGTAACTTCTTTGACATCAGCCACAGCAACTTCTTTCAAGACATGTCTCCAAAGGCAAAGGAAACAAGCAAAAATGAACTTTTGAGACTTCATCAAGATCAAAAGCTTCTGCACAACAAAGGGAACAGTCAACAAAACAAAAAGGCAACCCATGGAATGGGAGAAGATATTCCCAAATGACACTACAGACAAAGGGCTGGTATCCAAGATCTATAAAGAATCCCTCAAACTCAACACAAACAAAACAGATAATCATGTCAAAAAATGGGCAGAAGACATGAACAGACACTTCTCCAAAGAAGACATATAAATGGCTAACAGACACATGAAAAAATGTTAATCATCATTACCCTCAGGGAGATTCAAATCAAAACCACATTGAGATACCACCTTACACCAGTTAGAATCGCAAAAAATTATCAGGACAGGAAACAACAAGTGTTGGAGAGGATGTGGAGAAAGGGCAACCCTCTTACACTGTTGATGGGAATGCAAGTTGGTGCAGCCACTTTGGAAAACAGTATGGAGATTCCTTAAGAAATTAAAAATAGAGCTTTCCTACAACCCTGCAATTGCCCTACTGTGTATTTGCCCCAAAGATACAGATGTAGTGAAAAGAAGGGCCATCTGTACCCCAATGTTCATAGTAGCAATGGCCACAGTCACCAAACTGGAAAGAGCCAAGATGCCCTTCAACGGACGAATGGCTAAAGAAGTTGTGGTCCATATACATAATGGAATATTACACTTCCATCAGAAATGATGAATACCCAACTTTTGTATCAACATAAACAGGACTGGAGGAGATTATGTTGAGTACGATAAGTCAAGCAGAGAAAATCAATTATCATATGGTTTCACTTACTTGTGGGGCATAAGGAATAACACAGAGGACATTGGGAGAAGGAGAGGAGATGTGAGTTGGAGGAAATTGGAGGTGGAAACGAACATGAAAGACTGTGAACTCTCAGAAACAAACTAAGGGTTTTGGAAGGGATGGGTGGTGGGTGGTTCAGTGAGCCTGGTGGTGGGTATTAAGGAAAGCACATATTGCATGGAGCATTGGATGTGGTGCATAAACAATGAAACTTGGAACACTGAAAAAAATAAATAAATAATAGAACTTTTTTAAAAAACTTGCCCATTAAAGTCCAATTATAATTTTCTGAACCACAAAGATTTATTAACCTTGTGAAAAGTTATATGCAAGTTATTCAAATGATTTTTATTTGTGAAGTACTTTATATATATATTACCTATTTCACATACATACATTGCCTAATCTGCTACTCTCAACAATCCTGGGAGATTGGTTGAGCAGTTAGTAAATCTATCATAAAGGAAGAGAAGACAAGCCCATGCTTGGCAGCACAGCAGAGGAAATGCCACCTATATGCCAGGTACAGTACTAGATGATAAGGATATACTTAACAAGTTGCATAATTGAGAAGCTAATGCTCTAGAATACAATTCAACAAGTACTAAGAATGAGCTGTGGTGTGTACTCTGATGGGGAAATCAAGGATGCTACAGAAGCTAATTGAAGTGCAACCTAACAGTCTTAGAAGAGTCAGGGAAGTGAAAAAAATGTATTTGGCAGGTACAAAATGGGGATGTTCCTTATAAGACCTGATCAATGTTTTATAGTTTATTGAGAAGGCTATAGGAGCAGTGGGAGAAAAAGTGAGGCAAAATGCTAGAAACATAAGTCTGGAATAGATTGAAAGAAATATTTTAAATTATACTAGTATTTATTAACCACTTAATATGGGTCAGGAATTGTGAATGTATTTCTACTATTTATTTTATTTAATCCTCACATCAACACTAGTTAGTTAATAGTTACTTGTCAGTGGTACTGACATTGGTATTAGTGTTGTTATTATTATTACTACTAGGAGTAGTACTAGCAATGGTAGTGTTTGACCTAAATGTCTAAATAGTTGAGGATTACTTAAAAATGTTATAACAAATCACTTAACAGCAAACATGGCAAAATTCCATTTTATATAAAATTGTACAGAAAATGTCAGACAGGATCTGAAAGACAAACATCCAGGTGCTAGTAGTCATTGTTTTTGGATTAGAGAGATTGTGAGCAATTTCTGAGGCCATATTTTACTTGTGTGTATACATGTATATGTATGTATACATGCAATAAACATATGTTATTTTGTAACAAGAAAATATAATATGTAATAAAGGAAGAAGGATGGGTTGGTTATCATGATAACAACACATCTGAATTACCTATCCATCATTACTAACTATCCACTGAAATGTAGAGAAAACCGTTGCTCATTATTTCAAATTCTGTCCCAAGTTGTTACAGAAAATACTTCAGATAATTTTACCTAATTACACTTCCATCTAACCAATATGCCCCTGATCTCAACCCTATTTCCAATTATACTATATGGTTACAACATTGGTGGGCCTAATGTGTGTGTGTGTGTGTGTGTGTGTGTGTGTGCACGCACGCACATGCGTGCGTGTTTTTTTTTTTTTCTTTTGCAATAGGAGCGTAAAAATAGAAATTAAGAGCCAAGGTCTGAAATCAAACTACCTGGATTCAGCTCATAATAATACCTATTTAACTGAGTTAGTACATGGAAATCCTTAGAGGAGTTCTGGTACATTGTATGTGTTATATAAATTTTAACTATAATTATATATGTTTGTTGTCATTTTTTTTAAATGGTGTTATAACATACAAAGCTTTTTCAAAGGAGGATCTTGTTTTCTGAAAAGTGAAATTTAATACTGAATTTTATTAATCTTAAATGCCTTTGATTGTAAGATACATTATTATTTTATGTACCACTAAGAAATAAGTATTACCAGTTAAATATGACACAATGTTTTTCTATCACTTAGAATCTTTATTGAAAGGGTTATTTTTTGACATATTTACACAGAAAATCTCATGATATATTATTCTAGTCTGTATATTAAAAAAATAAATAAATAAGAGAACTAAATTGGTTACAGCAGTCCTGAAAAAAACTTCGGACTCAATGTGAGGTTTTCAAGTCAGATACATCATGGCCCATGTTTTTGCACACAATATTGTTTTCTGTGTCTTTAAGAACATCAGTAGTGAGGCATTTTTACAGAGGCTCCACTCTAGTCACCAGGAATTTCTATGAAGCCATTGACACTTATTCTGCAATTTTTGATGATGGAGTTCTCTTGGATATATCAGAAAGTGTTAATACAAAGTTTAAAAAAAATCAGGACTCGTCCTTTTCTGCAATGATTTTGTTGAGTGAAACACTGAAGGATTTTAGTTGTCTGATCATGCCTTTAGGAGCAACAATCATATCTGGGCATGCGTAGCAGAGGTAAATAAAGCATGACTATTAGCTAGCTTAAAGTAACTATAGAATGTCATCAGAACTAAGGCACATTCTAATTTTAAAAATGAAAAACTTAAAGAAAGAATGTGCTTTTGAAATAATAGAATATGGTGACTCATTATTTTTATTTTCTTTAAAAATATCTTTCACCAGTGCTGTGAAGTGTGTAAACCTGGCGATTCACAGACCTGTACCCCTGGGGATAAAAATATATTATATGTTTATAAAAAATAAAATTTAAAATAATATATATCTTTCACCATTAGTGAACTTAGCATAGTTACATTTTGGGGTGAGGATTTATTCTTCTGTGATTTGCTTTTTTACATCCCTTGTCATTTTTCTATTGAGGCATTTTCCTTTTTCTGTCATTTTGTAATGATTCTTATATATAATATATATTAACTCTGTCATCTTCAGAATTTCCCCAAATCTATAGTTTGCCCATTTACTCATTGGATCTTTTTCCATACCAAATATTATTATTTTTATATAGTCAAATAAGTTTACTTTTTTTATAACTTCAGGTTCTCCAGCCTTCCCAATGTCTCTTCTGTTCCTAAACTAAAAATGTAGTCAATTTATTTTTCTTCCAGGGTTTTTATTTTTATTTGTTTACACATAGTATTTAACCCATCCCTTTTTCTGGTGTGTTTTTTAAAAAATATATTGTGAGATAGGAGTCTAACTTAATTTTCTTCCATATGAATACTCAGTTATCCCAGCGCCATGTATGACATATTTCATCTTTTCCCACTGAATTTGAAATGCTGTCTTTGTTGTACATTAACTTCTCATATATGCAGAGATCTATTATGTGGTACATTTTAGTCTTCAATTTATCTAGAATTTACATCTATGTAAATGGTTATCCAGTTGTTTAGAGTTGTTTATTGAATTTTTATGCCTTCTCCACTAGATTGAAATGTGCCGTTTTCACACATAATGAAATGTGGATGTTTCACATCCATATGAATATTCCACATCCATATGAATGTTCAATTCATATTTCAATTCTGGCACCAGCATGACCCCATTTCAATTTCTGCAGTTCTATAATGTTTTATATCTGAGAGACGTGTTATTTCCCCCATTCCTTTACTCTTCTTTATCAGAATTTAATTGGATATCTTCTCGTTTTTATTCTTTAGATGAACTCTGAGATGCTCTGGTCCCATCGTAGCTCTCTTCTCACACACATAGATACTAAATAAATAATAGATAAATACTTTGATTTGGTTTTTGATTGTGAGCATACTGTATGTATAGATAGACCACTCCATAAAGACACACTTCCTTTTGTATGTATAGATAGGTCTCTCCATAAAGATAAACTTCCTTTAATATGTTCTACTTATTGAAGTCTTTTATGTCTTTAGACAAGTTTTGCAATTATCTTAATTTGGTCATTCACATATTTTTGTTAATTTTATAATTTTATGTTTTATGTTAGTATTGTGAAGATTTTTCAATTTATTATCACATGGAGTGTTGAAATATAAACAATATATTGATTTTATTATATTAATATTATGGTTTAAGACTTGGTTCTCTAGGGCTTTACAAAAAATAACACCATATATAAATCATGAAATTTTCCTATATTTTATTTATATTTGATTAGTACATTTTAATTTTATGAACTCTTTCACAATTATGTCCATATTGTGTTAAATGATAGACATAATAGTAAACAATTCTATTTTTCTTAATTTTTATGGGAATGCTTCTTGTATTTATTCATTAACTTTCATGTTTGCCTTTGAACTTGTATTATTAATCATGTGAAGAAATTATTTGTTTCCATTTTGTCCAGAATTTTCTTTAATAATGTCTGTTGATTTCTATCCCCACCAAAAGATATTTAAGCATCTATTCAAATATTTTTTCTCCTTTGACCTGTTATTATGACCTATTATTACTTTCTATGCATTAATGCTATAACATTTATTTAATCATCAAATATTATTCTTTGAGTATATTACTGGATTTAAATTGTTTGACATTTAGGATTTTTGCACCAATACTTACAATTGGTGTTGAACAGTTTTTTTCTGTTTTTGTACTGTCAAATTTTAACAAGAGAGTTATACTAGCTATGTAAAATACTCTGGGAAGATTTATTTCCTTCTCTATACTCTGTTACTTGGATGTTTGAAATAACTTACAATACAATTGTCTTGTCATATGGCTTTCTACAAGGTGTTTTTTGTGACAAGTCTCAATAATAATCAGGTTTTCTACCTCTACTTGGATTGATTTTAATAGTATTGCCCCAAATACTCCATTGTTGTATTGAGATTTTTAGAATGTTTTTGATGATTGCTAATCTTGCTAAATCTTTTTTATTAAGTTTTTTAAATATTAATTCCAGTGTGGTTTTTTTTCAGGTACAATAGAATAATTTGGCAATTCTGTACATTATTTAGTGCTCATCATGATAGGTGTACTCTAATCTCCATCACTTATTCCACCCATTCCCCATCCACCTCCTCTGTGGTAATGATCAGTTTGTTCTCTGTAGTTAAGAGTCTATTTCTTAGTTTGTCTCCCTCTCTCTCTCTCTCTCTCTCTCTTTTTTCCTTTGTTCATTTCTTTTGTTTCTTAAATTCAACATATGGGTGAAATTATATGGTGCTTCCACATATGGGTGAAATCATATGGTGTTTGTCTTTCTCTGACTTATTTTGCCTAGCATTATACTCTCTAGTTCCATCCATATCTGTGCAAATGGCAAGATTTAATTTTCTTGTGGCTATATATATATATATAGTACCTCTTCTGTATCCATTCATTTATCGATGGACACTTGGGCTGCTTCCACAATTTGGTTATTGTGAATAAATGCATAATAAACATAAGGGTGCATGTATCCATTTGAATTAGTGTTTTTGTATTTTGGGGGTAAATACCCAGTAGGTCAATTACCAGATTATAGGGGAGTTCTGTTTTTAACTTTTTGAGGAACCTACATAATGTCTTCCATAGCGGCTGCACCAGTTTGCATTCTCACCAACAGTGCAAAGGATTCCTTTGTTTCCACATGTTTGCCAACACTTGTTTCTTTTGTTTTTTATTTCAGCCATTCTAATATGTGTGAGGTGATATCTCACTGTACTTTTGATTTGCACTTCCCTGATGATAAGTGATAATGAAAATTTTTTCATGAGTCTGTTGGCCATCTGAATGTCTTCTTTGAAGAAATGTCTATTCATGTCTTCTACCAATTGTTTAATTGAATTATTTGTTTGGGATGTTGGGTTTTATAAGTCCTTATATATTTTGCATAATAATGCTTTATTAGATATCTCATTTGCAAATATATTCTCCTATGCAGTAGGTTGCCTTTTAATTTTGTTGATTGTTTCTTTCCCTGTGCAGATACTTTTTATTTTGTTGAAGTCCCAATAGTTTGTATATGTTTTTTATTTCTCTTGCTTCAGGGGACATATCTAGGAAAAAATTACTACAGACGATGTTGAATATGTTATTACATATGTTCTTTTCTAGGATTTTTATGATTTCAGGTCTCATGTTTTGGTCTTTAATCCATTTTGAATTTATTTTTTGTATGGTGTAAGAAAGAAGTCTAGTTTATTTCTTTTACTGTCAGTTTTCTCAACACTATTTGTTGAAAAGACTGTCTTTTTCCCACTGGATATTCTTTCCTGGTTTGTTGAAGATTAATTGAACATATAGTTATGGGGTTTTTCTGGGTTTTCTATTCTGCTTTATTCATGTGTCTATTTTTGTGCCATTAACATACTGTTTAGATTACTACAACTTTGCAGTATAATGTGAAGTCCAGCTTTGCTTTTCTCTTTCAAGATTGCTTTGGCTATTCAGGGTCTTTTGTGGTTCCATACAAATTTTAGGATTGTTTGTTCTAACTCTGCGAAAAATGTGGTTGGCATTTTGATAGGGATTGCATTAAGTGTGTAGATTGCTTTGGGTAGTTATACACTTTAACAATATTGGTTCTTTGGGCACCTGGGTGGCTCAGTGGGTTAAAGCCTCTGCTTTCGGCTCAGGTCATGATCCCAGGTTCCTGGGATCGAGTCCCACATCGGGTTCCCTGCTCGGCAGGGAGCCTGCTTCCCTCTCTCTCTCTCTGCCTGCCTCTCTGCCTACTTGTGATCTCTGTCAAATAAATAAATAAAATCTTTAAAAAAAATAAAAAAAAATATTGGTTCTTCCAATAAATGAGCATGGAATATCTTTCATTTCTTTGTGTCATCTTCAGTTTCTTTCACCAGTGTCCTATACTTTTCAGAGTAAAGGTCTTCCACTTGTTTAGTTAGGTTTAGTCCTACCTATCTTATTATTTGTGCTGCGGTTGTAAAAGGGATTGTTGGGGTGTAGAAAAGCAACATATTTTTGTACATTGATTTTGCACCCTGAAATTTCACTGAATTTTTTAATCAGTTCTAGCAGTTTTTGGTGGAGTGTTTCATGTTACTTGCCAACAATGAAAGATTTGTTTCTTCCTTACTAACATCGATGCATTTTATTTCTTTTTGTTGTCTTATTGCTGTGGCTAGGACTTCCAGTACTATCTTGAAAAGAAGTGAGGAGAGTGGACATCTTAGTCTTGTTCCTGACCTTAGGGGCAAAGCTCTCAGTTTTTCACAATTGAAGGATGATGTTAGTTATGGGTTTTTCAAATATAGCCTTCATAATGTTGAGGTATCATCATTGACAGTTTTAATCATTAATCGATGTTATACTTTGTCAATTTTTTTTCTGTATCTGAAATGATCATATGGTTATCCTTTCTCCTATTGATGTTATGTATTACATTGAATGATTTGCAAATATTGAACCACCTTTTCATCCCAGAAATACATCTCCTTGATCATAGTGAGTGACTTTTTAAAATATGTTGTTGAATTTAGTTGACTAATATTTGCTTGAGGATATTTGTATGTGTGTTCATCAGGGAAAATGGCTTATAGTTCTATTTTTAGTGGTGTCTTTATCAGCTTTTGGTATCAATATAATACTGGCCTTATGAAACAAATTTGGAAGTTTTCCTTCCTTTTAGACTTTTTGAAGTAGTTTGAGATGAATAGGTATTAACTCTTCTTTAAATGCTTGGTGAAATTCACCTGTGAAGCCATCTGTTCCTTGAATTTTGGTTTTGGGGTTTTTGATTACTGATTCAACTGATTTCCTGCTTACCAGTGTGCTAAATTTTCTATTTCTTCCTGTTTCAGTTTTGGTAGCTTATATGTTTCTAGGAATTTATCCATTTATTCTACATTATCCAATTTGTTAGTGCAATTTTTCATAATGTCCTATTATAATTGTGTTTGTGTGGTTTTAGTTGTGATTTCTCTTCTCTCATTTATGGTTTTATTTATTTTATCTTTTTTTCTTTTTTTCTTGATAAGTCTGGCTAGAGTTTATTCAATTTTATTGAGTTTTTAAAAGAAAATCTCCTGGTTTCATTGATCTGTTCTGTTCTGTTGTTGTTGTTGTTGTTTCTATAATATTTACTTGTGCTCTAATATTTATTATTTCCTTTCTTCTACTGGCTTTAGGCTTCATTTCTTGTTCTCTTTCTAACTCCTTTAGGTATAAGTTTAGGTTGTTTATTTGAGATTGTTCTTGCTTCTTCAGATAGGCATGTATTGTTATAAGCTTTTGTCTTATAACTGCTTTTCTGCATCCCAGAGATTTTAGACCATTGTGTTTTCATTTTCATTTGTTTCCATGTACTTTTTTATTTCTTCTTATATTTCCTGGTTGACCCACTCATTGTTTAGTAGCATGTTATTTAACCTTCTTGTATTTGTGGTTTTTCTAGATTTTTTCTTATGATTGACTTTTAGTTTCATAGTGTTGTGGTCAGAAAAGATGTAGGTATGACTTTGATCTTCTTGAATTTCATCTTCTTGAGGCCAGTTTTGTGGCCTATTATAGGATCTATTCTGGAGAATGTTCGATGTGTACTTGAAGAGAATATCTATTCTGCTTTAGAATGGTATGTTGTGAATATATTTGTTAGAACCATCTGGTCTAGCCATTGCTTCATTGTTGATTTTCTATCTAAATGATCTGTCCATTGATGTATGTCAGGTGTCCCCTACTATAATTCTCTACTCTTATTGTATTATTGCCTATTAGTTCCTTTATTTTTGCTATTGTTTTATGAATTGGATGTTCCTATGTTGGGTGAATACAGATTTGCAATTGTGTTATATCTTCTTATTGGATTGTCCATTTTATTATTATATAATGTCCTTCTTTGTCTCTTATTACAGTCTTTGTTTTAAAGTCTATTTTTTTCCAATATAAGTATTGCTACCTTAGCTTTCTTTTGAAATCCAGTTGGCTGATAAATATATCTCCATCCCCTCACTTTCAATCTACAGGTGTCTTTAGGTCTAAAATGAGTGTCATGTAAGCAGCATATAGATAGGTTATTTTTTTTAAAGATTTTATTTATTTATTTGAGAGAGAGACAGTGAGAGAGAGCATGAGCAAGGAGAAGGTCAGAGAAAGAAGCAGAATCCCCATGGAGCTGGGAGCCCAATGCGGGACTCGGTCCTGGGACTCCGGGATCATGACCTGAGCCGAAGGCAGTTGTCCAACCAACTGAGCCACCCAGGCGTCCCATAGATAGGTTATTTTTTTAATCCATTCTGACACCTTATGTCTTTTGATTGTAGTATTTAATACATTTACAATCAAAGTAATTATTGGAAGATAGGTATATATTTTCATTTTATCATTTGTTTTGTGATTGTTTCTGAAGATTTTCTCTAATCACTTCTTGTATTTCTTTAATGTTTCTCTTATTCTTTCTATGATATATTTGGATTTCTTTCTCTTTATTATTTGTATTTATATTAGTGGTTTCTGAGATATAGTTACCATTAAGTTTCTATATAAACTCTTCTGCATATAGCAGTCTATATTTAGTTGCTGATCATATAAGTTTTATCCCATTCTCTACATGTCTCCTCCCCATGTTTTAGGTATATTTGTTATATTTTAAATTCTTTTATTTTGTGATTACTTTGATTTTACAAAAATATTCATTTTTACTGATTTTGTCTTTTTCACCTTTACACTGTCATTTTTTTGTTTCTCCTTTTCAAAGAGTCCCCTTTAAAATTTCTTGTAAGTCTGCTTTAATGATCATGAACTCCTTCAGTTTTTGTTTGTCTGGGAAATTCTTTATCATCCTCTATTCTTAATGATAGTCTTGTTGTATAAGTATTCTTTGCTGCAGATTTTCCCCCATTCTACACTTTGAATATATAATTCTACTCTCCTTTGGCATGCAAAGTTTCTGTTAAAAAGTTACAGCTAGCCTTATGGGTTTCCCCTGGTAAGTTTGTAACTTCTTTTGCCCTGCTGTTTTCAAATATTTTCTTTCTTGCTATATTTGGAAATTTAATTAGTGTAAGTCTGCTTTTGTTGATTTTGATGGGGGTTCTCAGTGCCTCCTGTATCTCGGTATATGTTCCCTTCCCCAGATTAGGGACGTTTTCAGCTATTATTTCTTCAAATAAATTTGCCGCCTTTTCTCTCTCTTGTCCTTCTGGGACTCTTATATGAATGTTATAACATTTGATGTAGGCACTGATTTCCCTAAGTCTATTCTCTTTCTGCATAATTCTTTTTTCTCTCTTTTGTTCAGCTTGATTATATTACATTACTCTGTGTTTTAGGTCACTAATTTGTTCCTCTGCTTCTTCCATCTTGCTGTTCATTCCATCAAGTGTGTTTCTCATTTCATTTATTGAGCTTTTTATGTCTGCTATGTTATTCCTTATCTTGTAGTGAAGGATCTTATTCATGTTGTCTACACTTTCCCCAAATCCAGTGAGTAATGTTAGGATCATTGCTTTAAATTCTTAATGAAGCATGTTACTTATATATGTTTCTCTTAGATCTCTGGCTGAGGCCCTGTCCTGTTCTTTCATATGGGATAAATTTCTCCATCTCTTAATTTTGTCTGCCTCTCTGCATCTGTGTTAAGAAAGTTAGTTATGTTTTCTGTTCTAGAAAATAGTGACGTTATGAAGAAGACATCCTGGGTGTCATGAAGTACAGTGTCCCCTGCTCACCAGAAACTGGCACTTTAGGAGAGTATCTTTTGTTTGTTGCTTATGTCTTTTTGCTGTGTCTGAGTCACTTTTCCTTTGAGTACAGCCGTCTGTACTGACTCTGTGCCTGTTGTGAGGTATGCTTTTTCTCTGGTGTTTGTTGGACCAAGGCAGGCCAGTTCTGAGGGAATGCACTTGCTGGAAGACTTGGGAGCAGGATCTCAGTGTTAGTAAAATTTGTGTTGGACCACTAGTCCTGTGCTATATACCTCAAAACACTGCAGCAGCTGGGGACGACAGGTTGGGACAGGCCATGGCACAAGACTGGGCATAGCACATGACAATAGCTGGGCACAGCTGGGGCAAGCACATGAAGGTGGTTGTGAATGCATGGCTGGGTGCTATACTGCACTGCACGAGGGCAGGGTATGCAACGGCAGCTCACCTGGCAGTTGGAGAGGGCATGGATGCAGCATTAACAAAATTTGGCCTGAGCACTTGGCTGAGGCTATAAGTGTCTGTACATCTCTAACTCCTGTAGGGTCTGTGTTTACACTGGAGGCAGGGGAGGAAAATGGTGTCTGCCAGTTGCCTCATTTTTGAAGAAGTCCCCCAACATTTTTGAAATCAGTATGAACAGATTTGAATGCCATTTTCCTCAGCATTGTGTTGACTGTCATTTTTATGTTGCCTCTCCACACAGGCTTCTGTCTCTTTTAAGGCTGCAACCTAGCTATCACTCTACTTCCCATTCACTCAGTGGTGAGTCAACTGACTTAAAGCTCCAGGCTCCAAGTCCCATTGGCTTTAGAACCCTTGGAATTCAGCCCTCTGGTTTTTAAAGCTAATTGTTATGGGAATTTGTCTTCCCTGTGTGAGCTCCTTCATCTGAAGGCTCATTTCTCTACTGTCTCCATCTGCACAACTCCATCTCTCCTTGAAGCATCCTTCCTCTGACTTTCTGAACTTCCCAACCTTTCAGATGCAGCTTCTTCTCTATATTTACTTTGGAGTGTTTTTGGCAGCTCTTGGATTGCTCTCCACCTTATTGACTTGGATGCGGATGATATGTGGTTGTAAATGTGCTATATGTGAGCTTAAGGTCCTCATACTCTGCTGTCTTCCTAGGCTTCCCCCTAGATTGTACACTTTATAAAGGTAAATTGTATTACATCTGAATTATCTCTCAATAAATTGTTACCAAAAGTATATAATGAAAAAAAATATGTTTCTTCTCATCATTTTCTACTTTCTTTTTTATCTATATTGTTTTTTGAGAGAGCATGCACATGTGCATGAGCAGGGACAGGAACAAAGGGAGAGGGAGAGAATCTTAAGCAGGATCTACACCCAGAGTAGAGTGGAGCCAAACACAGGGATGGATCTCACAATGCTGAGATCATGACCTGAGCCAAAATCAAGAGTCAGATGTCTAACTGACTGAGACACCTAGGCATTCCTCTACATTCTTCATACTGTGATAAAGGTACAAATATCCCAGCTCCTTAAAAACAAACAAACAAAAAAATTAAAATAAGAGAAGTCACTTCTGCCAGTGGTAAAAGGGCCCTTATAAGAGCAGAAATCCAAACAAGACTATTTACAATGTTCTATGTAATAGTAGATAAATTGAACATTCATATATCAGATTTGACTGCCTTGTATTTTGACACTTTGCTGCTCATCTTCCGGATGAAATAATTTGATGTCCCTACTAATATGCTTGACAAGTAATTCACTCTTGGAACCAAGAATATTCTCCTTATCTGAAAAAGCTGGGGGGGGGTGTGGGTGGTTATGGCGGGAGTCAAGGAACAAAAGAAAAGAAAGCCACCATGTCTTATTTTTATTCATGGAATATACATATTAGCCTGATGAGGTTCTTTCGATCCTTGTATAGGTTTCAAAGATAGCAGACATGCACAATGCAATTTCAAAAATAAAACAGTAGACTTTAAAGAAATTCAAAACTGACTGCTTTGGACTATGCTTAAAGAGTTACTAAAAGTATAGGTGGAGGAGGAGGAGGGACAAGATTGCAGAGAAGTTGGAAATGCTGTTTCAACTGGTCTCCTAAAGTGAACTAAATATCTACCAGAACACTCTGAAAACCCATGAAATCAGCCTGAGATGAAACACTTCTGGACCTGTGTGGGGACAGAAGACATCAGTGGAGAGGTAAAGCAGAGTGGGAATACTCTGACTGATATGGAGGACAAGCAGAAGAGGGAGGGAGCCACCAGAAGTGACACATTGGAAAGTAATACCCCAATATGAAGTGCCCTGTGCTTGGGGACCAGCATTAACTTGGAGTCTGGTTGAAGGCACTCAAAAAGAGCAAAAGATATTAAGGGGCAACTGGTGGAATAGGGAAGTAACAGGCACGGGCCTGAGACCTTGGACAGGGGACAGCCACCACCAGCAACCACCCATGTGAGAGAGAGAGCGGTGGAGCCTCCAATCCATGGACCCTGAGCCCCCTGCCTTCCACGCTTGCACCACCACTCAGCTGGGCACATTCTTGCCCACACATGAGGGAATCTGGTGTGGGCCCCAGCCAGCACTCTTTAGGTCCACAGCCTTCTGTGCTCTGCATGCCTGAGCAACCACAGGGTTTGAGCACCACCTGTCCGTGCCTGAGAGAGCTTGGTGTGGGTGCCAGCTGGTGCTCTTTAGGACTGTGGCCTTCTGCCACCAGCTGAGGGTCTGGACACTTCCAGCCTGTGCCTGGGAGAACCCAGCATGCTCTGTGTTTGGGATCCCTGGTGGCAGCCTTCTGCGACCTATGTGACTGTGGGGTCTGAGCCCACCCTGCATGGGCCTGGACCCCAGACAGCAGTCCTGGTAAAGGCAGCCACCAGAAGTGGGCTACCTGGACTAATATCACTCGTGGTTATACTGGCACAGGGGTGCAGAGACAAGAAGGAGCCTCAGGTGACTACTGAGACCATAACAAGGAGTGCGCAATGCCTGTGGGAGTTTGCGCTGTTCAGCGGAGTTTGCAGAGGGGGAGTCTGTGTTTTCTGAACCACTCAGAAGGGAGCAGACTGAGCCTTCTCTCTGAGGTGGAGGTCTGGGTGCAGTTTCCTTTCCACTACACCTCTGGAAAGCCACAAAAAGTCACCAAAAACCAAAAACCTCCAGAGAACAAAAGCCAGAAAAACCGGTTTCCACAGAGCCCAGCCCCTTCACAGGAGCAGAATGACTCAATCCAAGCAAGACTGAGTGAAAAGAAACACAGCAGGCCCCTCCCCCAAGCCAAGCCAAAAGAACAAGAGGACAACCACCACAAGGTAAACATAAAACTGTAAAACCCTATCAGGGGAAAAAATATATATTAAGCTAGTATTGTCCTAAAACCTGTATATTTCATAGATACAACTTTTTTTAAAATTCATTCTCACAATTTTTGTTCCTTTAATTTTTTTAATGTACTTACCAGTATAAATAGAGGTTTAAAACAACATATTACATAATTACCTTTTAATCTGAACTTTTTCATACATATACCTGTGCTTTTCTTTTTCTTTTCTTTTCTTTTTCTTTTTAATATACATATACATATGAGCTTCAGGGTAATCCTTTCTCCCTAATCAATACTATTCCTTTATATAAAGCAGTTTTAATCTCCCTTTATCTCTGGAAAGTTGAGTCCTTTAACAAAGATATCAAGATACACCAAGGAAGAACCAAAATAAACTTCCTCACCCACATCAAGTATTTATAACCACCTTCTGATCTTTTTCTTCTGTCAGTGTTTCTGTGTATTTGTTTTTCTTCTGGGATTATATAAGTCTTATACTTGTTGTTCATTTTGGCTGGGTTCCTTTTTTTTTTCTTGCCATTTATTTTTGTTGGCCTTTTCGTTTGACCATTTTTCTTAATATACCTCATAAATCTTACTTTTAGGGCTCATTCTGACTGGATTTTCTCCCTTTTTTCTCTTTCTCTTTCTCTCTTTTTTTTTCTTTCTTTCTTTTTTGTTTTGTTTGTTGTTGTTGTTGTTCTTGTTCTTTTTGGTGGTGACTTCTGATAGCTCCAACATTCCAGGGTGCAGCTTTCCTGGATGGTGGTTGATACATTCGGCTATACGTCCCCCAACCACCTCTCACCAAAAGGAACACCCAACAAAGGAAAAATTCAGACTGTGCCCTCTGCCACAGAACTATTGGGTATAGACATAAACAGTATGTCAAAAAGGGAATTCAAGGTAACAATTATCCAGGCAATGGCTGGGTTGGAGAAAACCATTAGTGACAACATAGAATCTCTAAGGGCAGAAATGAGAGCCAACCTGGCAGAAATTAAAAATGCTATCAAAGAGATCCAATCTAATCTAAATATTCTAACAACTTGGGTAAGCTGGCAAGAGATAGAATTAGTGATCTAGAGGACAAACTGATAGAGAAAAAGGATCAGGACGAGGCATGTAAAAAACAGCTTAGAAGCCAAGAAAACAGAATGAGATAAATAAATGACACCATGAAATGATCCAAAGTCAGAATTATTGGGAACCCTGAGGGGGGTAGAGAAAGAGAGAAGACTAGAAGATATAGTTGAACAAATTCTGGATGAACACTTTCCCAGACAGGGGAATGGATCAAGCGTTCTTGTCCTAGAGGCAGATAAAACATTTCCCCCTCCCCCTGCCCAGGATCAAGGAATCTACAAAGACCTCAAAGGACATGATTCTGGAACTAATGAATCATAACTCTAGACAAGAGCTTTGAGGACAGCTAAGGGGAAGAGATTCCTTACATACAGAGGACGGTCCATCAGAATAATGTCAGATCTGTCCACAGAAACCTGGCAAACCAGAAAGAGCTGGCAAGACATATTCAGGGAAATAAATGAGAAGAACATGCAGCCAAGAATACTTTATCCAGCAATGTTGACATTCAAAATGGATAGAGAGATAAAGAGCTTCCAAGACCAGCAAGGTTTAAAAGAGTATGTGACCACCAAGCTGGCACTACAAGAAATATGAAGGGGGTTCTATAAAAGAAGAAAAAAACCAAGAGTGACATAGAATAGAAATTTACAGAGACAATCTGTGGAAACAAAGACTTCACAGGCAACATGATGTCAATAAAAATGTATCTTTCAATAATCACTTTCAATGAGAAGAGCCTAAGTGCTCTCATAAAATGGCACAGGGTTACAGATTGAATAAAACAGAACCCGTCCATATGCTGTCTACAAGAGACCCATTTGGAACCTAAAGATATATCCAGACTGAAAGTGAAGGGATGGAGAACCATCCTTCATGCCAATAGGTCTCAAAAGAAAGCTGGGATAGTGATTCTCCTATCAGATAAATTAGATTTTATCAAAGGACTGTAGTCAGAGAAAAAGAAGGACACTACATCATTCTTACAGGGTCTATCCACCAAGAAGATGTAACAATTGTAAATATTTATGCCCCCAATATGGGAGCAGCCAACTGTTAATCAAAATAAAAAATCATATTGATATGAATACATTAATTGTAGGAGATCTTAACATGCCACTCAAAGGAATAGATCATCTAAGCAGAAAGTCAATAAAGAAACAAGAGTTTTGAATGACACATTGGACCAGATGGACCTCATAGATATATACAGAACATTCCACCCTAAAGCAACAGAATACTCATTCTTCTCAAGTGCACATGGAACTTTCTCCAGAATAGACCACATACTGGGTCACAAATCATGCCTCAACCAATACCAAAAGATGGAGATTAGTCCCTGCATATTCTCAGACTACAATGTTTTGAAACTGGTACTCAACCAAAAGAAAAAGTTTGGAAGGAATTCAAACACATGGAAACTAAAGATCACACAACTAAAGAATGTTTGGATAAACCAGGAAATCAAAGAAGAACCTAAACAATTCATGGAAACCAATGAGAATGAAGACACATCAGTCCAAAACCCATGGGATATAGCAAAGGCTGTCCTAAGGGGAAAATACATAGCCATCCAAGCCTCACTCAAAAAAATTGAAAAATCCAAAATACACCAGCTCTCTTTATACCTTAAATAACTGGAAAATCAACAACAAATTAAGCCAAACCCATGCACAAGAAGAAAAATAATCAAGATTAGAACAGAGATCGATGATATAGAAACTAGTGATACAGCACAACACATCAACGAAACTAGAAGCTGTTTTTTTTTTAATTAATAAGATTGAGAAACTGCTGGCCAAACTAATCCAAAAGAAAAGAGAGAGTACCCAAGTTAATAAAATTGGGAATTAAAGGGGAAAGATCGCGACTAAACCCAGTGAAATAGAAACAATCAGAAAGTATTATCTACAGTTATATGCCAATAAGTTAAGCAACCTACAAGAGATGGATGCATCTCTGGAAACCTATAAAGTTCCAAGACTGAATCAGGAAGAAATTGACAATTTGAATAGGCCAATATCTAGTAATGAGATTGAAGCAATGATTAAAAACCTCCCAAAAGAAGAAGAGCCTGCGACCTAACAGATTCCCTGGGGAATTCTACCCAACATTCAAAGAAGAAATAATACCTATTCTCCTGAAGCTGTTTCAAAATATAGAAACATGGTGGAGGAGTCAAGATGGCAGAGGAGTAGCAGACTGAGAGGACATCAGGTCGCAGGAGTTCAGCTAGATAGTTATCAAACCATTGTAACACCTACAAACCCAACAAGAGATCAAAGAGAAGAACAGCAATTTGAGAAACAGAAAATCAACCACCTTCTGAAATGTAGGATGTGTGAAGTTAATCCGAAGGGACAAGAAGGTAGACTGTGGTGGGGAAGGGCCAGCTCCTGGCAAGTGGTAGAGCAACAGAGCACAAAATTCGAACTTGTAAAAGTTTGCTCCAATGAAGAGCATTGCTGCAGAATCTAAGTGGGCGTGAAGCCCTTGTGGGGACAGTGTGGTCTCAGGTCCCATGGAGTCACAGAAGGATCAGGTATGTCTGAGCATAGCAGAGCTCCCAGGTATTACAGCGGGGAAGCTGGCTACAGAGACGCAGCCAAGGAGAGAGCTCTCAGCTCAAGGTTACATTTAACTGTGATCTGTGACACAGGCAGACCACTGCTCTTACAGCAGGTACCCACAAGAGGAAGATCAAGTGAGACCAACTTTCATCCACTGGAAAAGCAGAGAGGCAGAATCTGCTGGGTTTGAAGAGTCCAAACAGGGCTGTGTGCCAGAGACAGAAGTGCTCTGTCAAAGGCTGGGTGAGTTCAGAGAGCAGCCAGAGACCAGGGAGATGGAAATGATTGAGCACTTTTCTCTGAGGGCACACTGAGGAGTGGGACTCCGAGCTCTCTGCTCCTCAAGGCCAGAGATTGGGAGGCTGCCACTTTACATTCCCATCCTCCAGAGCTCTACGGAAAGCGTTCAGGGAAAAAAGGCTCCCAAGAACAAACAGAAGAAGATTACTTAGCCCAGCCCCTGGCAATGGCGGGGCAATTTCACCTTGGGCAAAGGCATTTGAGAATCACTACAACAGGCCCCTCCTCCAGAAGATCAGCAAGAACATCCAGCCAAGACCAAGCTCATTAATCAAGAAGAACAGTGGAATTCCAGAGGAAGGGAAAGCAAAGCAAGGAATTCCTGGCTTTCTCCCCATGATCCCTTAGGTTTGCAAGTTAATTAAATTTTTTAAGTATATATATTTAATCTTTTTAATTTTTTAAACTTCTTTATACACCCTTTCTTCTCCCCCTGATTTGGGGTCTCTTCTGATTTGGTTAGTGGACATTTTCTGGGGTCCCTGACACACTTTTAGCATTTTATTCTCTTGTTCATATATTCTTATCTAGATAAAATGACAAGGTGGAAAAACTCACCACCAAAAAAATAACAAGATGGAGTACCGAAGGCTAGGGACTTGATCAATGTGGACATTGGTAATATGTCAGATATAGTTCAGAATGACTATTCTCAAGATGCTAGATGGGCTCAAAAAAGGCATGAAAGATTTTAGAAAAACACTGTCTGGAGAAATAAAGCCCTTTCTGGAGGAATAAAAGAAATAAAATCTAACCAAGCTGAAATTTTTTTAAAAAGTTATTAATGAGATGCAATAAAAAATGGAGGCTCTTACTGCTAGGATAAATGAGGCAGAAGAGAGAATTAGTGATATAGAAAACCAAATGACAGAGAATAAAGAAGCTGAGCAAAAGAGAGACACCTACTGGACCACGAGGGGAGAATTCAAGAGATGAGTGATACCATAAGACAATACAATATTAGAATAATTGGGATTCCAGAAGAAGAAAGAGAGAGGGGATCAGAACGTATATTGGAGACAATTATTGGAGAGAACTTCCCTGATATGGCAAAGGGAACAAGCATCAAAATCCAGGAGGTGCAGAGAACCCCCCTCAAAATCAATAAGAATAGGTCCACACCCCATCATCTAAGAGTAAAATTTACAAGTCTTACTGACAAAGAGAAAATCCCAAACGCAGCTGGGGAAAAGAAGTCTGTAACATACAATGGTAAAAATATTAGATTGGCAGCAGACGTATCCCCAGAGACCTGGTAGGCCAGAAAGAACTGGCATGATATATTCAGAGCACTGAAAAAAAAATGCAGCCAAGAATACTATATCCAGCTAGGCTATCACTGAAAATAGAAGGAGAGATAAAAAGCATCCAGGACTAACAAACACTAAAAGAATTTGTAAACACCAAGCCAGGAAATATTGAAATACAGGAAATATTGAAAGGGGTCCTCTAAGCAAAGAGAGACACTAAAAATAGTAGACCAGAAAGGAACAGAGACAATATACATTAACAGTCACCTTATGGGCTACACAATGGCACTAAATTCATATCTTTTAAAGTTATCCTGAATGTAAATGGATTAAATCCTCCAATCAAAAAACATAGGGTATCAGAATGAATAAAAAAATAAGAACCATTGCTATGCTGTCTGCAAGAAACTCATTTTAAACCAAAAGAAACCCCCAGATTTAAAGTGACAGGGTGGAAAACCATTTATCATGCTAATAGCCATCAAAAGAAAGCTGGGGTGGCAATTTATACCAGATCACTTAGATTTTAAACCAAAGAGTATAATTAGAGATGAGAAAAGACACTATATCATACTTAAAGAGTCTGTCCAACAAGAAGATCTAACAATTTTAAATATTTATGCCCCTAACATGGGAGAAGACAACTATATATAGCAATTAATAACAAAATCAAAGAAACACATCGACAATAATACAAAAATACTAGGAGACATTAACACCCCCCTCCCTGAAATGGACAGATCATCTAAGCAAAAGATCAACAAGGAAATAAAGGCGTTAAATGACACACTGAACCAGATAGACATCACAGATATATTCAGAACATTCCATACCAAAGCAACAGAATACACATTCATCTCCAGTACACATGGAACATTCTCCAGAATAGATCACATCCTGGGTCACAAATCAGGTCTCAACCAGTACCAAAGGACTGGGATGATTCCCTGCATACTGTCAGACCACAATGCTCTGAAGCTAGAACTCAATCTCCAGAGGAAAGTTGGAAAGAACCCAAATACATGGAGGCTAAAGAGCATCCTACTAAAGAATGAATGGGTCAACTAGGAAATTAAAGAAAAACTGAAATAACTCATGGAAACAAAAGATAATGAAAACACAACAGTTCAAAATCAATGGGACATGGAAAAGGCAGTCGTTAGAGGAAAATACATAGCAATACAAGCCTTTCTCAATAAACAAGAAAGGTCTCAAAACACAACCTAACCCTACACCTAAAGGAGCTGGAGAAAGAAGAGCAAAGAAAGCCTAAACCCAGCAGAAGAAGACAAATCATAAAAATCAGAGTAGAAATCAATGAACAAAACCAAAAAGAAACCAGTAGAAAAAATCAATGAAGCTAGGAGCTGATTCTTTAAAAGAATCAATAAGATTGATAAACCCATGGCCAGACTTATCAAAAAGAAAAGAGAAAGGACCTAAATATATAAAATCTTGAATGGAAGAGGAGAGATCACAACCAACACCAAGGAAATACAAGCAATTATAAGAATGTATTATGACTATAATCCAGCAAATTTGACAATCTGGAAGAAATAGATGCATTCCTAGAGACATGTAAACTACCACAACCAAGCCATAAATAGAAAACCTGAACAGACCCATAACCTGTAAGGAGATTGAAACAGTCATCAAAACTCTCCCAACAAACAAGGGCCCAGGGCCAGATGGCTTCCCAGAATTCTACCAAACATTTAAAGAAGAATAAATACCTGTTCTCCCGAAACTGTTCCAAAAAATAGAAATGGAAGGAAAAATTCCACTCATTTTATAAGACCAAAATTACCGTGATCCCCAAATCAAACAAAGACCACATCAAAAGAGGAGAATTTCAGACAAATATCCCTGATGAATATGGATGCCAAGATGCTCAACAAGATCCTAGCTAAGAGGATCCAACAGTACATTAAAAAGATTATCCACCATGACCAGGTGGGATTTATCCATGGGATGCAATGGTGGTTAAACATTAACAAATCAATGCAGTAGAACAAATCAATAAGAGAAGAGAAAAGAACCACATGGTCCTCTGATACTGATGCAGAAAAAGCATTTGACAACATACAGCACCTGTTCCTGATTAAACTCCTTCAAAGTATAGGGATAGAGGGAACATTCCTCAACTTCATAAAATCTATCTATGAAAAATTCACAGAGAATATGATTCTCAATATGGAAATATTGGCATCCTTCCCTTTGAGAGCAGGAATGCAACAAGGATGCCCACTCTTGCCAAGGTTGTTCAACATAGTACTAGAAGTCCTAGCAATAACAATCAGACAACAAAAAGAAATAAGAGATATTCAGATTGGCAAAGAAGAAGTCAAACTCTCTCTCTTCACAGATGACATGATACTTTATATGGAAAACCCAAAAGGCTCCACCCCCAAACTACTAGAACTCATACAGCAATTCAGTAATGTGGCAGGATACAAAGTCAATGTACAGAAATCAGTTGCTTTCTTATACACTAACAATTAAAATATAGAAAGGAAAATTAGAGTATCAATTCCATTTACTATATCACAAAAATATAAGATACCTGGGAATAAACCTACCAAAGAGATAAAGGATCTGTACTCGAGGAACCACAGAACACTCATGAAAGAAATGGAAGAAGAGACAAAAAGATGGAAGAGTATCTGGTGCTCAAGGATCAGAAGAATAAACATTGTGAAAATGTCTATACTGCCTAGAGCCATCTATACTTTCAATGCCATCCTGATCAAAAATCCACCAACATTTTTCAAAGTGCTATAACAAACAATTCTAAGATTTATATGGAATCAGAAGAGACACTGAATTGCTAAGGAAATGCTGAAAAAGAAAAACTAAACTGGGGGCCTGATATCAAACTTTACTACAAAGCTCTGATCACCAAGACACTATGGTACTGACACAAAAATAGACACATAGACCAGTGGAACAGAGTAGAGAGCCCCGATATTGACCCGCAGCTCCATGGTCAAATAATCTACAACAAAGCAGGAAAAAAATAGCCAGTGTTAAAAAGACAGTCTCGTCAATAAATTGGTCTGGGAAAATTGGACAACTATGTATGGAAGAATGAAACTTAACCATTCTCTTACATGATACAGAAACTTAGACTTTAAATGAATAAAAGACCTCAATGTGAAGCAAGAATCTAAAATCCTAGAGAAGAACATAAGCAGTATCTCTTCAACACTGGCCACAGCAACTTCTTCCAAGACATGCCTCCAAAGGCAAAGAAAACAAAAGTGAAAAGAAACTTTTGGGACTTCACCAAGCTCAAAAACTTCTGCACAGCAAAGGAAACAGTCAGCCAAAAAAAAAAAAAAAAAAAAAAAAAAAAAAAAGAGGCAACCCATAGAATGGGAGACGATATTAGAAAATGACCTTAGAGACAAAGGGCTGATATCCAAGATCTATAAAGAACTCCTCAAACTTAACACTCAAAAAACAGATAATCACATCAAAAAATGGGCAGAAGACATGAACAGAACAGACATTTCGCCAAAGAAGATATACAAATGGCTAATAGACACATGAAAAAAATGTTCATTCCTATTAGCCACGAGGGAGATTCAAATCAAAACCACATTGAGATACTGCCTTACACCAGTTAGAATAGCCAAAATCAACAAGACAGGAAACAATGAGTGCTGGAGAGGATGTGGAGAATGGGGAACCCTCTTACACTGTTGGTGGAAATGCAAGTTGGTGGAGCCACTTTGGAAAATAGTGTAGGGATTCCTTAAGAAATTAAAAATAGAGCTACCCTATTACCCTGCAAATGCACTACTGGGTATTTAACCCAAAGATATAGTTGTCGTAAAAAGAAGTGTCATCTGTACCAAAATTTTCATAGCAGCAATGGCCACAGTCATCAAACTGTGGAAAGAGCCAAGATGCCCTTCAAAGCACGAATGGATAAAGAAGATATGGTCTATATATACAATAGAATATTATGCCTCCATCAGAAAGGATGAGTATCCAACGTAAGTAACAACATGGATAGGACTGGAGGAGATTATGCTGAGTGAAATAAGTCAAGCAGAGAGAGTCAAGTATCATATGGTTTCACTTACTTGTGGAGCATAAGGAATAAGATGGAGAACATTATGAGATGGAATGGAGAAGTGAATGGGGGGAAATTGGAAGGGGAGACAAACCATGAGGGACTGTGTACTCTGAGAAAAAAACTGAAGGTTTTGGAGAGGAGGGGGGTGAGGGTTGTGGGTGAGCCTGGTAGTTGGTATTAAGGAGGACATGTATTACATGGAGCACCAAGTATGGTGCATAAGCAATGAATCTTGGAACACTGAAAAAATAAAATAAAATTTAAAAGAAAAATAAAAAATAAAACTGATGACATAAACAAAAAAAATCTTTTAATACTAAAAAATATAATGAGTAAAGTTTTATTCATATCTAAACTTATATGTCAAATCCTAAACTTATGTCAGCATGAAAAATTACTGAGAATATTTTTTTTATTTCTTTTCAGCGTAACAGAATTCATTGTTTATGCACCACACCGAGTGCTCCATGCAATACGTGCCCTCCATAATACCCACCACCTGGTTCCCCCAACCTCCCACCCCCCACTCCTTCAAAACCCTCAGTTATTTTTCAGAGTACACAGTCTCTCATGGTTCATCTCCCCTTTCAATTTCCCTCAACTCCCTTCTCCTCGCCATCTCACTAGGTCCTCCATGTTATTTGTTATGCTCCACAAATAAGTGAAACCATATGATAATTGACTCTCTCTGCTTCACTTATTTCACTCAGCATAATCTCTTCCAGTCCCGTCCATGTTGCTACAAAAGTTGGATACTCATCCTTTCTGATGGAGGCATAATACTCCATAGTGTATATGGACCACATCTTCCTTATCCATTCATCCGTTGAAGGGCATCTTGGTTCTTTCCACAGTTTGGTGACTGTGGCATTGCTGTTCTAAATATTGGGGTACAGATGGCCCTTCTTTTCACTACATCTGTATCTTTGGGGTAAATACCCAGTAGTGCAATTGCAGGGTCACAGGGAAGCTCTATTTTTAATTTCTTGAGGAATCTCCACACTGTTCTCCAATGTGGATGCACAAACTTGCATTCCCACCAACAGTGTAAGAGGGTTCCCCTTTCTCCACATCCTCTCCAACACACGTTCTTTCCTGTCTTGCTAATTTGGGCCATTCTAATTTGTGTAAGGTGGTATCTCAATGTGGTTTTGATTAGAATCTCCCTGATGGCTAGTGATGATGAACATTTTTTCATGTGTCTATTAGCCATTTGTATGTCTTCTTTGGAGAAGTGTCTGTTCATGTCTTCTGCCCATTTTTTGACATGATTATCTGTTTTGTGTGTGTTGAGTTTGAGAAGTTCTTTATAGATCCTGGATATCAACCTTTTGTCTGTACTGTCATTTGGAAATATCTTCTCCCATTCCGTGGGTTGTCTCTTTGTTTTGTTGACTGTTTCCTTTGCTGTGCAGAAGCTTTTGATTTTGATGAAGTCCCAAAAGTTCATTTTCACTTTTGTTTCCTTTGCCTTTGGAGACATATCTTGAAAGAAGTTGCTGTGACTGATATTGAAGAGGTTACTGCCTATGTTCTCCTCTAGGATTCTGATGGATTCCTGTCTCATGTTGAGGTCTATTATCCATTTCGAGTTTATCTTTGTGTATGGTGTAAGAGAATGGTTGAGTTTCATTCTTCTACATATAGCTGTCCTGTTTTCCCAGCACCATCTATTGAAGAGACTGTCTTTTTTCCACTGTATATTTTTTCCTGTTTTGTCAAAGATTATTTGACCATAGAGTTGAGGGCTCATATCTGGGCTCTCTAATCTGTTCCACTGGTCTATCTGTCTGTTTTTATGCCAGTACCATGCTGTCTTGGTGATCATAGCTTTGTAGTAAAGCTTGAAATCAGGTGACGTAATGCCACCAGTTTTGTTTTTCTTTTTCAACATTTCTTTAGCAATTCGGGGTCTCTTCTGATTTCATACAAATTTTAGGATTATTTGATCCAGCTCTTTGAAAAATACCCGTGGAATTTTGATCAAAATAGCATTAAAAGTATAGATTGCTCTAGGCAGTATAGACAATTTAACAATGTTTATTCTTCCGATCCAAGAGCATGGAATTGTATTCCATCACTTTGTGTCTTCCTCAATTTCTTTCATGAGTGCTCTGTAGTTCCTCGAGTACAGATCCTTTACCTCTTTGGTTAGGTTTATTCCCAGGTATCTTATGGTTCTTGGTCCTATATAGCAAAAGGAATCGATTCTCTCATTTACCGTTCTGTATTTTCATTGTTAGTGTATAAGAAAGCGACTGATTTCTGTACATTGACTTTGTATCCTGCCACGTTGCTGAATTGTTGTATGAGTTCTAGTAGTTTGGGGGTGGAGTCTTTGGGGATTTCCATATAAAGAATCATGTCAACTGCGAAGAGAGAGAGCTTGACTTCTTTATTGCCAATTTGGATACCTTTCAATTCTCTTTGTTGTCTGATTGCTATTCCTAGGACTTCTAATACTATGTTGAACAAGAGTGGTGAGAGTGGGATCCTTGTCGTGTTCGTGATCTCAACAGGAAGGCTGCAAGCTTTTTCACATTGAGGATGATATTTGCTGTGGGTCTCTCATAGATAGATTTTATGAAGTTCAGGAATGTTCCCTCTATCCCTATACTTTGAAGCATTTTAATCAGGAACAGATGCTGGATTTTGTTAAATGCTTTTTCTGCATCAATTGAGAGGACCATATGGTTCTTCTCTCTTCTCTTATTGAATTTTTCTATCATATTGATTGATTTGCAAAAGTTGAACCATTCTTGTAACCCAGGGATGAATCCCACCTGGTCATGGTGGATAATCATTTTAATGTGCTGTTGGATCCTGTTTCTTAGGATCTTGTTGAGAATCTTAGCATCCATATTCATCAGGGATATTGGTCTGAAATTCTCTTTTTTGGTGGGGTCTTTGCTTTGGTGATCAGTGTAATGCTGGGTTCATAAAAAGAGTCTGGAAGGGCACCTGGGTGGCTCAGTTGTTTAAACAGCTGTCTTGGGCTCAGGTCATGATCCTAGAATCCCAGGATCAAGTCCCACTTCAGGCACTCTGCTCATCAGGGAGCCAGCTTCTCCCTCTGCCCCTTGCCCCTTTCATACTCTCTATTCATATATCAAATAAATAAAATCTTTTTTTTTTTTTTTAAAGAGTCTGGAAGTTTTCCTTCTGCTTCATGTTTTTCAAACAGCTTCAGGGGATTAGGTGTTATTTCTTCTTGAAATGTTGGTAGAATTCCCCAGGGAATCCATCAGGTCCTGGGCTCTTGTTTTTGGGGGGAGGTTTTTGATCACTTCTTCAATCTCGTTACTAAATATCAGTCTATTCAGGTTGTCAATTTCTTCCGGGTTCAATTTTGGGAGTTTATAGTTTTCCAGGAATGCATCCATTTCATCTAGGTTGCTTAACTTATATAACTGTTGATGATAACTTCTGATGATTGTTTCTACTTCCTTGGTGTTAGTTGTGATCTCTCCCTTTTCATTCATAATATTATGAATTTGAGCTTTCTCTCTTTTTTTTGGATTAGTGTGTCCAGTGGTTTCTTGATCTTATTGATTCCTTCAAAAAACCAGCTTCTAGTTTCATTGATATGTTCTACTGTATCTCTAGTTTCTGTCTCTTGATCTCTGCTCTACTCTTGATTATTTCCCTTCTTGTGTGTGGAGTTGGCTTAATTTGTTGTTGATTCTCCAGTTCTTTAAGGTGTAGAGACAGCTGGTGTGTTCTGGATTTTTCAATTTTTTTGAGGGAGGCTTGGATGGCCACCCAGGTGCCCTTCCAGACTCTTTTTCTGAACCCAGCATTACACTGATCACCAAAGCAGACAAAGACCCCACCAAAAAAGAGAATTTCAGACCAATATCCCTGATGAATATGGATGCTAAGATTCTCAACAAGATCCTAAGAAACAGGATCCAACAGCACATTAAAATACATCCTTGGATGTATTTCCACCTTAGGACCGCCTTTGCTGTATTCCATAGGTTTTGGACCAAAGTGTCTTCATTTTCATTGGTTTCCATGAATTGTTTCAGTTCTTTTTTGATCTCCTGGTTGATCCAAGCATTCTTAAGCAAGGTGGTCTTTAGCTTCCAGGTGTTTGAGTTCCTTCCATACTTTTCCTTGTGATTGAGCTCCCATTTCAAAGCATTGTGATCTGAGAATATGCAGGGAATAATCTCCATCTTTTGGTATTGGTTGACCCCTGAATTGTGACCCAGTATGTGGTCTATTCTGGAGAAGGTTCCATGTGCCCTTGAGAAGAATGAGTATTCTGTTGTTTTAGGGTAGGATGTTCTGTATATATCTATGAGGTCCATCTGGTCCAATGTATCATTCAATGCTCTTGTTTCTTTATTGATTTTCTGCTTCAATGACCTGTCTATTACTGAGAGAGGTGAGTTAAGATCTCCTACTATTAATGTATTCATATCAATATGACTATCTTGATTAATACCTTTCTTATGTAATTGGCTGCTCCCATACTGGGGGCATAGATATTTTCAATTGTTAGATCATCTCGGTGGATAGTCTCTTTAAGAATTATGCAGTGTCCTTCTGTATCTCTGACTATAGTCTTTAGTTTATAATGTCAGAACTGTCCACAGAAACCTGGCAAGCCAGAATGGGATGGCAAGACATATTCAGGGCACTAATTTATCTGATATGAGAATTACTACCCTGGCCTTCTTTTGAGGCCCATTGGCATGAAAGATGCTTCTCCATCCCTTCACTTTCAGTATGGGTGTATCTTTAGGTTCAAAATGGGTCTCTTATAGACAACATATGGATGGGTCCTGTCGTTTTATCCAATCTACTATCCTGTGCCATTTTATGGGTGCATTTAGCCCATTCACATTGAGAGTGATTATTGATAGATACATTTTTATTGACATCCTGTTACCTTTGAAGTCTTTCTTTCTGTAGATTGTCTCCATATTTCTGTTCAATGCTATTCTTAGGATTTTTCCTCTTTTATAGACCCCCTTCATATTTCCTGCAGTGTCGGCTTGATGGTCACATACTCTTTTAAGCCTTGCCGGTCTTGGAAACTCCATCCATTTTCAATGTCAGTCTTGCTGGATAAAGTATTCTTGGCTGCATGTTCTTCTCATTTAGTGCCCTGAATATGTCTTGCCAGCCCATTCTGGCTTGCCAGGTATCTGTGGACAGGTCTGACGTTATTCTGATGGGCTTTCCTCTGTACATAAGGAGCTTCTTTGACCTAGCTGCTTTCAAGAGAGTTTCTCTACAATTATGATTCCTCATTCTTACTATCAGGTGTCTCGAGGACTTTTGACATTCTTTAGTCTTGGGGAGAGACTGTTCTGCCTCTAGTACATGAACGCTGGTTCCATTCATGAGATTGGGAAAATTTTCATGGAGAATTTTTTCCACTATATCTTCTAGACTTCTTTCTTTCTCTTCCCCTTCAGGGATTCCAATAATTCTGACGTTGGAAGGTTTCATGGCATCATTTATTTCCCTAATTCTCTTTTCGTGGCTTTGAAGCTGTTTTGTTTTTTTTTTTTCAGGCTTCCTCCTGACCCTTTCTCTCTATCTATTTGTCCTCCAAATCACTAATTCTATCTTCTGTCTCAGTTACCCTAGCTTTTAGAGAATTTAAATTCGATTGGAACTCACTGAGAACATTGTGAACATCATCCCTGGTGGCTTTCAGTTCTCCCTTAATCAATTCCATTTTGTCATCCATGGCTTTCTCCAATAGCTATTGCCTGGATAATTGTTAGCCTGAATTCCCTTTCCAACATATTGTCTATGTTGATAGCCATTAGCTCTGTTGCAGAGGGCCCAGCCTCTGAATTTTTCTTCTGTTGGGCATTCCTACTCCTGGTCATTTTGGTAAGAGATGGCTGAACGGATGTAGCTGAATGTATCAACCATCGTGCAGGCAAGGTGCACCCTGGAATGCTTCTGAGCAATCAAGAGTCCCCACACCAACAAAAGAAAAAGGAAAGAGAGAAAAAACAAAAAAAAAAAATAAAAAAAGAGGGAGAGAGAGGAAAAAAAGAAAGATAAAATAAAAGAGAAGGCCCAGCCCAAATGGGCCCCAAGGTAAGATATATGAAGTATACAAACAAAAACAGACAAACAAAAAGACTGATAAAAGTAGATGACAAGAGGAAAAAAATATATATATATAAAAGCAAAACAAAAAAAGAACTTCATCAATAAGAACCCTAAGTATAAGATTTCTATACTACCAGGACAAACACAAATACACAGAAAAACTGGCGGAAGAAGAAGATGGGAGAGTGGTTATAAATTCTCAGTGTGGGGGGAGGAAGGTTATTTTGATTCTTCCTGGATGTATCTTGATATCTTTGTTAAAGGACCCAACTTTCCTCTGATAAAGGAGCATTAAAAGTCGGTTTACTTTAGGGGTAGCATTGATTAGGGAAATGGGATTACCTTGAAGTTTAACTCTACATGAATATTAAAAAATAAAAATAAAAAAGAATAAACTAAACAAAACTAAACTAAAATTTTAAAAAATTGAAAAATAGAAAAACAAAAGAAAAACATGGATATATGTATCAAAAAGTTCAGGTTAAAAGTTATTATGGAATTTGATGTACTGGACATCTCACTGTGATGGTAAGCAGGTTAAAAATTATCCATAAAAATAAAAATGAACCAAAATAGTGTGAATGAATCAAAAATAAATGTTGTATCTACGAAGTAGTGGTGGTTGTTGTCTTTTTTTTTTTCTTTTTTCTTCTTTCTTTCTTTTTTTTCTTTTTCTTTTCTGGTTGGCTTTCTGGGGGAGGGGCCTGCCACGTGGATTTTCAGGCAGTGTTTCCTGATATAAGTCCTCCCACCCCCCTCAAGGGGGTGGGCTCTAAGGAAACCAGTTTTTCAGGCTTTTGTTCTCTGGAGGTTTTTTTGTTTGTTTTTTCGTTTTCTCTCACCTTGACAGCTTTTGATGGTTTTTGGAGGTTTAGAGGAAAGCGAACTGCACCCAGACCTCCCTCTCAGAGAGAAGCCTCAGTCTGTTCCCCATTTGGTGCTCCAGAGCACATTAATTCCCCCCTTGGCCGCTGGCAGAGCACGTTCCCAGTCGCGGTCCCTGGGGACACAGGAACTCCTGCTTGTACCCAAAACCAGGACAGAGACGGTTGTCTGGACAGCTCCAGACAGCCGGAGAGGTCCCAAGCAGCAATAGCACACTGAGATTTTACTGCTGGCCCAGGCTGGGAGTCTCAGACTTCCCAGGTCAGACTTCCCATTGCTCAGAGAGAGGGCTGGGCTGGTGCCTGCACGCACCTCTCTCAGGGGAGGTGTGAGGCAGGACTCAGACTCTGAAAGCACAGCATGGCTCACACGTGCAGAGTGCAAAAATCTGTGGTTCTGCTGGCTGGTGAGGCTCCCAGCCTCTCACGGGAGCTGACACCCAGGCGTTCTCAGGTACTCTCATGTCTCAGGGACCAAGACCTGGTTTCTTCGCCACACTCTCTCTGGCTCATTGCCAGGGGTGGCTGTCCTCTGTCCAGGGACTTAAGCCCCTGTCCCTAACCGCCCCAATTCCCACAATTTTCCCCCACGATCCTTTGCTCTTTTTGAGTGCTTTCAACCTAACTCCAAGTTAATGCTGGTCCCCAGTCACAGGGCATTCTCTTATTGGGGTATTATTTTCCAATGGGTCACTTCTGGTGGCTCCCTCCCCCTTTTATCTTCCAATATCAGTCTGATGTTCCCACTCTGCTTTACCTGCCCACTGGCATCTTCTGTCCCCGTAGAGATCCAGACATGTATAATTCTAATCTCAGGCTGATTTCATGGGTGATGAGAGTTCTTTGGTAGGTAATCAGCTCCCTTTAGGGTACAGGTTGAAACGGTGCCTCCTCCTAGTTCACCGCCATCTTGTCTCTCCACATTATTAAGAATATTGTTGTCTATATTGTCTGGCTGATTAAGAAATAATATTGGAAAACAAACAAACAAACAAACATACAGGTGTAGTATGTAGCTTCTAAAATGGCCTCCAGTGATCTCCACCCTTTGATATTCACATCTACTTTTGTTTCATCATTTTAGGTGTGGGCTGGACTTAATATCTTTCTTTCAACAAATAAAATGTTCCAGAAATGATGGGATGTCACTTCTGAAATTAGGTTACAGAAAAACTGTTCCTTCCTTTCAGAATCCTTCTTTTACTTTATTGCTGCAAGGGAAGCTAGCTGTCATGTTATGAGTTAAATGGAGAATCTTACATAACAAAGACCTGAATCCTATCAACAGCCCTGTTAGTGGGCTTGTCAATGGGCCCTCTCACATAGAACCTTAAAATGATGGCAGCCCAAAAAGACATTTTGATGGCAGCCTTATGAGAGACATTGATCCAGAGATACACAAGTAAATTGCACAAAGATCTTTGATCCCATAGAAACTAAGATAATACATTTTATTTTATTCTAAGACTCTGAGGTTTGGGGCTATTTGTTAAGCAGCAGTAGATAACTCATATAACATGAAAAATAATACCTTCCATTCAATGAGCTACAACAAAATTATTAAGATCCCTTGATTTTAAAGTTGAGCCAAGACAAAGGAAGAGAGAAAGAGGGTACTAGCTTACTTTAAAGATTTTTGTGGATGCGTTGTTACTTTCTGAACAATTGTAATTCCTCAGATATTGAAAAATAAAGAAAACTCATCTTTATTCCTCTCTTCCAAATTTGGGGGTATCCCCAGCTAATTATGATCTCTTATTAACTGACAAATGAATGAAATATCCAATATAAACTAATAATACTAATAATCTTAATTTCTTCACATTTTCCAGGACCAGATAGGGAAAGCCATGGAAGATACCAGGATTTTACTGTGCTAGTCTCCATCCCTTTCAACAAAAGCAATACGGAGCTAAGCTGCAGTTTCTTTGTTCTTGGAATGACAGCTTGCTTAATTTTTAATACTTTATATTGTGTCATGTCATTTATGCAATGTTGTATAATGAGCTTAAAACACTAAGCACTTTTGGACACCATGTACACAAATCCTACCCTTCTATAAAAGGATGTGTGAACCTATATTTACATAAATGTTAAAATTTTACTACATTTTAAAAACTGGGTTGGGGGAGGAAGCCATCTGATTGGTTAAAAAAAAAAAAAAGACCAAATTTTTAAGTATTTTTTTCAAATACATGTTTTCTACCTTTAGGAACATCATTAAGAAAGTAATATACAAATGATAGTACATATCATGTAAAAATAATCATGACAAATTGACTATAATCAATAACATTACATAGCACTGAATTTATAGGCACATTTAGTCTCAGATCAAGAAATGATTTTTTTCATGTGTTTTAAACTTTTGTGTGATGATTAGATAAACTACTGAATTCTGATTTCCCTTGATCTTTAGTTAGAGCTTAAAGCTGTAAGTGGAAGAAATTTTGAACTTTTTCCTCAGTAAAATGATTATGTTGAGTCCAAATTATTATAATATTTAAATTATAAGTGACATTTAATTAACAGATATGCTCTGAAAATTCTCACACACAAACTGATTTTAAGTTTCATCTGCTTTCCTTTTTTCTTTAATAGCCATCAGCCTATGAAAAAGAGGGAAATGAGTGGTAGCACCTATGTTAACACAGAGAGTTTAAATTTGAGTAACAGTAAATGAGCAGATAGGGTACATAGTGGGCTTAGTGTGTGTGATATAGCATACTTAATAGATGAGTGACAAATATATGTTCAGCAAGATGTTTCACTCTAGCTAGAGTTTTAGAAAAATAGTAATACATTATAACTTGCTGATATATCCAGTTATATAAACTATATAGCTTACTATGTGCATCAGTATCCTTTACACAATCCTTTACAAATTCAACCCTGATGGGAGCAGAATTGTGATCTTGATCTTCAGTTTTACACAAGTACAGAGTTCTTAGCATCAATCTTAGAATTACTGTTTGACACACTCCCTTAATTTGAGTGCATGTCAAATTAAGGGAGTGATTTTTCGATTATTAAGAATTATATATAGGTGAAGGTAAGATGGTAGCATAGTAGGAGTACCCTAGTCTTGCCTCATCCCTTCTACACAGGTAGATAATTATCAAATCATTCTGAACACCCAAGAAATTGATATGAGGACCAGATGAACAAACTGCACAACTAGAGGGAAAGAATAGGCCACATGGAGAAAAATAGGAAGGTTGTACACATGGACTGGGGGAAGAAATGGATCACAGGTGCTGCATAGGTGAGGGAGCCCTGGTTTTGGAGAAATGGGAGAAAGACGAGTGCACAGGAGATTGCACAAGAACACTTCCTCAAAACCATTGGCAGAGAAAATGAGAAGGTATGATTTTCATAAGTATTTTCAACCACCAGCACTCAGACACTGGAGTTTTAGAGGTCTGCATCATGGCTGGGATAGAGCCATGAGGGTAAGGGTACTGACCTACTGGAAAAAAGGCAGGCAGGTAACCCAGGGGTATATGGCATGATCTGAGAATCACATAAGACAAACAGGGGGAAACTCTTCACTCTTCTTCAAACACATCTTTGAGAGGTGTCATTGCCTCTCCAGGAACAAAAGAGCTGCCAGTTGCCATTCCTCTCACCCCTATCCATCAGAAACACACACTGAGATCAAATAACCTGGACACTGGCTGTTTAGCTTATTTGCCCTAAATCCCATGCCCCTGCACTCTGAAGCCACAGCTCTTCTGGATCAAACCAACATCAATTCCAGTGCAATGAGACCCACCCCCAGAAGACCAGCACAGGTCCCCAACACACCAGGTCCCTAACATTTTGAGTTTTAAAAATCAGCAGGCTTGGCTGCGATAGAACCCAAAGTGCACAGCACCAGGCAGGCACACAAACCAGAGACAGTGTGAAAACAATGGTTTGAAAAAAAACCTAGGATGCACAAAGGGAAATTAATCGTCCTTCTAGAAAGGCTTTGCTGATAGCAGCAAGTACCAAGTCCACTTTCTGAGGACAAGGCAGCTTGTTGGCACCATTTCCCTCACCCACTCCTCAGCACAAACAAACTTCAGTAAGGAACACAGTACCAACACTCCCTACCTAACCTGCTTACACCAAGTCCTGCCCCCCCCCATCACCTGCACTCTGCTGGTACTACTTTTCTCAGCAAGTATGCCTAAGGGCCAATGCAGGGGCCCCCTCCCCAGAAGATCAACACAAAATCATGTGCACACCATGTCTACTGACCACAGAGTTCCACATAGCTTCAGTTATAGTGGAAATAGCATCACATCTCATTTAACAAGCAGACCACAGCACACCTACTTAAAACTGACCACACTCTGACAAAGTTCAAACACTTCACAATGTAGGCAAAGAGAACCTCTGTAGGTGACTGAATTGAGGGATAGAACAGCCAAAGCACAGCATCAGAGTGAATGTAGCACACACCAGAAACCCTTCTTGAAGCACCAGGCCCTGGGCACTATATGATGTCTTCTTCATCAAACCATTACTCTAAGGAGAAGGAAATATAATGGGATTTTCTGAAACACAGAAGACAGATCTAGAAAAAAATGACAAGACAAAGGAATTCATCCCAAAAGAAAGAACAAGAAAAAGTCATGACAAGGGATCTAGTAAAAACAGATATAAGTGATATGCCCGATGCAGAATTTGAAGCAACAGTCATAGGGATATTTGCCAGGCTTGTGAAAGTATGGAAGACACAAGGGAGATATTTACTGCAAAGATAAAAGAGCTAAAAACCAATCAGGCAAAAATGAAAAAATGCAATATTTAAGATTCAAAACTGGCTGGGGTGCAATAACCACAAGGATGGAAGAAACAGAGAAACAATGTTGTATATAAGATAGAATTATGGAAAATAATGAAGCTGAACAAGAGAAAGGAGAATGATGAATCATAAGAGTAGACTTAACGAACTTAGTGACTCCATCAAATGTAATAACATTCATATCATAGGATTCTCAGAAAAAGAAAGAGAAAAGGGAACAGAAGGTTTATTTGAGGAAATAATAGCTGAAAATTTCTTAATCTAGGGAGGGAAACCGGCATCCAAATCAAGAGGCACAGAGAACTCCCATCAAAATCAACAAAAGCAGGTTGAGACCAACACATATTGTAGGTAAATTTACAAAATGTAATGACAAAGAAAAAGTCCTAAAAGCACCAAGACAAAGTCCCAAATTTATAAGGAAGACCAATAAGGTAGATTTCCCCACAGAAACATGGCAAGCCAAAAGAAGGTGGCATCATATATTCAACATGTTGAATGGGAAAAATATGCAGCCAAGAATATTCTATACCACAAGTGTACCATTAAGAATAGAAAGAAAGATAGTTTCCCAGACAAACAAAAATTAGAGGAGATTATGACCACTAAACCAGCCCTGAAGACATATTAAAAGGGACTTTTGAGTGGGAAGGAAAGACTGAAAGTGACAAAAACTATAAAGGAACAGAAAAAGCCTCCAGAAAAAAGAAAAATTAGAAAATGGCACTAAATACATATCCAAAAATAAAAACCCTGAATGTAAGTTATTTAAATACTCCAATCAAAAGATACAGGGTGTCAGAATTGATAAAAACAGAACAAAACAAGAACCATCTATATGCTACCTAAAAGAGACTTATTTTAGACCTAAAGAAACCTGCAGATTGAAAGTGAAGGGATGGAGAAATATTTATTATGCAAATGGATGTCAAAGGAAAGCTGTAGTAGCAATATTTCTATCATACAAACTAGATTTTAAACCAAAGTCTATAACAAAAAAAAAAAAATGAAGAGTGGCACTATATCATAATAAAGGGGTCTCTCCTACAAAAACATCTAACAACTGTAAATATCTATGTCTCCAAACTTGGAGCACTCAATATATAAAACAATTAATGGCAAATAACAAGGAACTCACTGAGAATAATAAAATAATAGTAGGGGACTTTAACACCACAATTACATCAATCGACAGGTCATCTAAGCAGAAAATCAATAAGGAAAAAATAGCTTTTAATGACATACTGAAATAAATGGACTTCGCAGATATATTCAGAACATTTCATCCTAAAGCAGCAGAATATACATTCTTTTCAAGTGCACATGGAATATTCCCCAGAAGAGATCACATACTAGGTCACAAATCATGCCTCAATAAGTACAAAAAGACTGAGATCATATAATGCAACTTTTCCAACTACAATTCTATGAAACTTGAAGTCAACCACAAGAAAATATTTGGAAAGACTACAAAGACCTGGAGTTTAACGAATATACTACAAAGACTGAATGGGTCAGCCAGGAACTTAAAGAAGAAATTAAAAAAATACATGGAAACAAATGAAAACATGATGGTCCAAAACCTTTAGGATGCATCAAAAGTGGTAATAAGAGGGAAGTATATAGCAATACAAACCTACCTCAAGAGGAAGAAAAATCTGAAATAAACAACATACTCTTACACCTAAAGTGGCTAGAAAAAGAACATCAAATGAAACCTAAAGCCAACAGAAACACAGAAATAAAAAGATTAGAGCAGAAATAAATGATATAGAAACTAAAATGACAATAGAACAGACCAATGAAACCAGATGCTGATTCTGAGAAAAAAATAATAAAATCGATATACCCTATAGATAGAGCTGGAGTATATTAGGGTGAGTGAAATAAATCAGTCTGAGAAAGAAAAATACCAAATGAATTACTCCTTTGAAGAAATTTAAAAAGAAAGCAGATGAATGTATGGGTAGCAGGAAAAAAGAGAGAGGGAAACAAAACAATAAGAGACTACTAAATATTGTGAACAAACTAAAGATTGATGGAGGAAGGTGGGTGGGAGATAGGCTAAACAGGTGATGGGTATTAAAGAGGGCAATTTTTCTGATGAGCATTGGGTGTGGTATGTAAGTGATGAATCACTAAATTCTACTCCTGAAACCAATATTAGATTATATGTTAACTAGAGTTTAAATAGAAATTTAAAAGAAACAAACAAAAAAGAGTACTTGAAAAAAAAGAAAAGAAAATTGATAAACCCTGAGCCAGAATTCTCAAAAAGCAAAAAATACCCAAATAAATAAAAACACAAATGGGAGAGGATGAATCACAGCACACAGAAATACAATCATAAGAGAATATTATAAAAAATTATATGCCACCAAATCAGACAATCTGGAAGAAATGGACAAATTCCTAGAAGCATATAAACTACTACAACTGAAACAGAAAGAAATAGAAACAATAACAATAACCAGCAAAGAAATTGAATCAGTAATCAAAAATCTCCCAACAAACAAAAGCCCAGGGCTAGATGGCTTAATAAGAGAATTCTACCAAACACTGAAAGAAAAGTTAATATCTATTCTTCTCAAACTATTCCAAAACATAGACATGGAAGGAAAACATCCAAACTAATTCTATGTGGTCAAAATTACCCTGATTCCAAAATCATACAGACTCCACTGACAAAGAGAACTACAGGCCAATATCACAGATGAACATGGATGCAAAAATTCTCAACAAACTGCTAGCAAACCAAATTCAGTAGACACATTGAAAGAATGATTAACCATAATCAAGTAGGATTTATTCCTGGACTGCAAATGTGGTTCAATATTCAGAAATTAAACAACATGATACACCACATTAATAAAAGAAAGGATAAGAACCATACAATCCTCTCAATAGATGCAGAAAAAACATTTGACAAAGTTCAACTCCATTCATGATTAAAAACAAAACAAAACAAAAAAAAAACCTTAAGAGCATAGATTAGAGGAAGCATACCTGAACATCATAAAGGTAATATACAAAAAACCCGCAGCAAATATCATCCTCAATGGGGAAAAAGTTAGAGCTTTTCCTCTACAGTCAGGAACAAGACAAGGATGTCCACTCTCACCACTGTTATTTAACACAGTACTAGAAGTCTTAGTCTCAGCAATTAGACAACAAAAAGAAATAAAGTCTTCCAAATCAGCAAGGAAGAAGTCCAAATTTCACTATTTGCAGATAGTGTGATACTGTATATAGAAAACCCAAGAGTCCACCAAAAACTTGCTAGAACTGATACACAAATTTAGTAAAGTCACAGGATAAAAAGTTAATGTACAGAAATCTGTTACATCTCCATACACCAAATATGAAGTAGCAGAAAGAGAAATCAAGGAATTGAACCTATATTCAAATGCACCAAACACTGTAAGATACCTAGGAATAAACCTAACCAAAGAGCTAAAAGATCTGTACTCTGAAAACTATAGAAAACTTATGAAAGAAACTGAAGAGGAAATGAAGAAATGAATAAATATCCCATACACATGGAATGGAAGAACAAATACTGTTAAAATGTTCATACAACCCGATTTATTCTACACATTTAATGTAATCCTTATCAAAATGCCACCAGCATTTTTCACAGAGCTAAAACAAACAAACAAATCCTAAAATTTGTATGGAACAAGAAAAGATTCCCCATCTTAAAATACAAAAGCAAAGCTGGAAATATCATAGTTCTGTACTTCAAGTTATATTAAAATGTTGTAGCAATCAAGACAGTATGGTACTGGAACAAAAACTTACACAGAGATCAATGGAACAGAATAGAAAATCCCAAATTGGACCCACAACTATATAATCAACCAATCTTCAACAAAGCAGGAAAGACTATCGTGAAGGAAAAAAGACAGTCTTTGACAAATGGTGCTGGAAAAAGTGGACAGCAACTTGCAAAGAATGAAACTGGACCACTTCCTTGCACGATACACAAAAACAAAATCAATATGGATAAAAGACTTTAATGTGAGACAGGAAATCATCAAAATCCTAGGGGAGATTACAGGCAGTAACTTCTTTGACATTGGTCATAGCAACTTCTTTACTACATATGTCTCTAGAGGCAAGGGAAACAAAAGCAAAAATGAATTATTGGGATTTCATCAAGATAAAAAGCTTCTGCAGAGTGAAGGAAACAATCAACAAAACTAAAACACAATCTTTGGAATGGGAGAAGATAATAGAAAATGACACATCTGATAAAGGGTTAGTATCCAAAATATATAAAGAACTTTTAAAACTGAACACCCAAAAAACAACCCAGTTAAAAATGGGCAGAGGACATCAATGGACATTTTTCCAAAGAAGACATACAGATAGCCAACAGACCCATGAAAAGATGCTACACATCACTCAGCATAAGAGAAATGTAAATCAAAACTACAATTAGATACCACCTCACACCTCTCAGAATGTCTAAAATTAACAAGACAGGAAATAGCAAGTGTTGGTGAGGATGTGGGAAAAGGGGAACCATCTTACACTATTGGTAGGAATTCAAACTGGTGCAGTTACTCTGGAAGAAAGAATGAAGGTTCTTCAAAAACTGAATAATAGAACTACTCTATTATCCAGCAGTTGCACCACTAGTTATTAATCCAAAGGATGCAAAATTACTGATTCAAAAGGGCATGTACTCTGATGTGTAAAGCATCATTATCAACACTACCCAAATTATAGAAAGAACACAAATATCCATCAACTGATGATTGAATAAAGAAGATATATATATATATATATATATATATATATATATATATATATATATATATATATTACTCAGCCATAAAAAAAGAATGACAGCTTATCTTTTGTAATGACATGGACAGAACTAAATAGTATTATGCTAAACAAAATAAGTCAGAGAAAGACAAATACCATATGATTTCACTCATATGTGGGATTTGGGAAACAAAATAGATGAACATGGTACCAAAAAAAAGAGGCAAACCATAAAAGACACAACTATAGAGAACAAAGTGAAGCTTGCTGGAGGGGAGGTGGGCAACGGGATGGATTAAGTTGGTGATGGACATTAAGGAGGGCACTTGTGATGAGCACTGGGTATTGCATGTAAGTAATGAATCACTAAATTCTTCATTTTAATCTAATATTGCACTGCATGTTAACTAAATGTGATTTAAATAAAAACTTGAGGGGAAAAAAAAGGAACTATATACAAACTGTTCTTTTTCTTAGAGTGGCGGGGTGGAGGAGCAAAGTGAAGGTGAGAGTGAATTTTTAAGCAGGCTCCATGCCCTTGCACCGAGCCAGATGCAAGGCTCAATCTCACAACTCTGAGATTGTGCCCTAAGCTAAAATCAAGAGTCAGACACTACCAACTAAGCCACCCAGATGCCTCTAAACTGATTTTTTTGGGGGGTATACAGATACTTCTAATGAATTATTCGTGAGACTGTCAAGGAAGTTTTTCTTCTGCCATTCCAAATGCATTGTTCAACCAGGGGACCTAGAATGTTTCACAAGTATGCTTGATTATAATTCACTTTAGGTTCCTTGAGTTGAAGCATAATATGTAGCAAAATTATATTATATAAGAACAGGTATGAACAGGGATGAAATAATAGGGGCACATGTTTGGCTCAGTTGGTTAAGCATCTGCCTTCATCCCAGGTCATGATCAAGGGTCCTGAGATCAAGTTCCGCACCCAGCTCCCTGCTCAGCAAGGACCTGCTTCTCCCTCTACCTGCAGCTCCTTCTGTTTGTGCCCTTTCATTCTCTCTCTGTCAAATAAATAATTAAAATCTAAAAAAAAAGAAGAGTGAAACAATATATGAAGTGTTAATCATTTAATATTATTTATAAATTATTCAAATTTATTTCCAAGACAAATGTTATCTTCCTTTTTGACATCACATCCATGTATATTTGACAGGTGGAAAGTATACAGCTGCTTTATATTTTCACTGCCTTTTTTCTCCAAATTCACTAGTCAATAGTAAGTTGACCCACTTCTTTACAAAAGATGGAACTACATCAATAGATATCAGCCACAGAATAAAACTTAGATTGTACTCTAGAGAAGTGAATTTTCCCCAGATACTCTTAAAATCCCAACAGTGGTCAACCCACTGTCCTATCCTTTCCACCTTTCAGAGGGTCAGAAATTGCTTTCTTTCTTGAATTCAAAGATTTAGCTTTTTTCTAAGGCACCCCTCTGGAACATTCTGAAAGTTTTCTCAAGATTGTATCACTTACTTTTTTGCCACAAAGAAATGCAAGCAAAAAGCCAAGCTGTAAGTAACAGCTAAACCTTGCATCAGATATCCCCTTCCCCTTTGCTTTAAGTCAAGGCCAGGCTACCTAGTTCTCAGCCAGAGAGTAAGTCATTGCTACTATTTGGTAGGGAGAAGCAAAGTGAGGCAAATTGAAGCAACCTATTTAGGGAAGATTAAAGAAAAAGATAGGCTAAGTGAGGGGAGTTCAGATTGCAGAGGAGTAGGGTACCCTAAGTTCATCTGGTCACTGGATTTCATCTGGAGGCTTATTAAATCATTCTAAACACTTGTGAAATCAATTGGAGATCTGAAAAAAGAAGTGATGTAATTCTACAAATAGAAAAGTGACTACTTTCTGGAAGATAGGAGATGTGGAGACTTGAATCCAGCTGATATATGGTGGAGGGGAGGGAACTGGCTTAAGGAGACCTCTGTAAATTATTATAAGCAGTGGAGCACAAAATTGGAACTTTTAGGAGTCTGCTATAGTAGGGGACAACCTTGACTTAAATGTCCTCAGGAGGCTAAGTGGGATGGAATCCCAGGTGGGACAGCATGTCTCAGGATCCCTAAGGTCACAAGAAGAATGGGGGTGCCTGAGTACAGCAGAGTTCCAGACATAGAAGTGCAGAAGCTGGCTGAAAACGATCAGTCTTGGTACTTTCTTTCCACTCTGTGTTGCCATAAACTATAAACTATTGCATGGTCATATGACTGCTCTCTTGGCAATAGCCCAGCAACAGGCAGACTAATGGTGAAAACAGATTACTTCCCCCAGGAGGAAAAACATGGGTTCCTGCCACAGGAGTCTGTAAAACTTGGAGTCTTGAAATTCATTCCATGCCTGAGATAAAAACACTCAGTCATAGGCTGGGTGAATATAGAGTTCAGATGATAACCAGGGAGACAAGAGTGATTGACTGCTTTTTGGATAGACCTCACTGAAGAGTAGGGGGCACAAACATTAGACTCCAGGGCTAGGAAGCAGGGCACCAACAATTTCATCTTACCCATCAGTGCTAAAAACCTTCAGGAAGCAAAACAGCAACACATAGAATCGGGAGCTGCTTACACTAAACCTGGCCCCTTGGTAAAGGAGGTGCATTTCCACAAGTGAAAAGGCACCTGAGAATCAGTGTAACAGGCCCTTCCTCAAAAGATCAGCAGAAACAACTGGATAGCACCAACTTTACTAATCACAGAGAACTGCAAATCTTCAGCTCTTGGGAAAACAGAATACAGCATTCATGGTTTTGTTTTTTTTTTAATTCTTTAGTCATTCAGTCTTTTTAAAGCTATTTTCTTATTGTTCATTCTTTTATTAATTTTTATTTTTATATATATCATATATATTTATATGTTTTTTCTTTCCATGGTATTTTATGTTATTTTATTTTATTTTTGCATATATAGAGAGTTTTCTTTCTTTCTATTTTGGGACCTTGTTTACTATAACAAGCAGGCCAAAACACATCCAGGATCTACTTTTTCGTTTTGTTCTGGTTTGTTTCTTTTTTGTTTCTTGTTTTTTGTTTTTTGTTTTTTAATTTGGTTTTTTGTTTGTTTGCTTGCTTGTTTTTTCTGGTTTGTTTTCTATTTTTCTGTTGTTCTTGTTCTTGATGACTTTTCACTTTCTTTCTTCTATTATTCCTGGACAAAATGATGAAACAGAAAAATTCACCCCAAAAGAAAGAATAAGAGGTAGCACTAACTGCCAGCGATTTAATCAATATGGATGTAAGTAAGATGTCAGAACTAGAACTCAAAACAATGATTATAAAAATAATAGCTGGGCTTTAAAAAAGCATAGAAGACATTAAAGAATCCCTTACTGTAGAAATAAAAGAGCTTAAATCTAGTCAGGCTGAAATTAAAAATGCTACTAATAAGGTACAGTCCCAAATGGAGGTTCTAAGAGCAAAGATAGACAGGCAGAAGAGAGAGAGTCAGTGATATAGAAAATAAAATGATGGAAAATAAGGAAGCTTAAAAGAAGAGAGAACAACTACTGGATAATGAAGGGAAACTTAGAGAACTCAGCAGTTCCATAAAGCAAAATAATATCTGGATAATAGGAGTCCCAGGAGATGAAGAGAGGGAGAGTGGGGCAGAAAGTATATTTGAAGAAATTATAGGTGACAACTTCCCTAATCTCATGAAGGAAACAGGCATTCAAGTCCAGGAAGCACAGAGCAGCCCCCTCAAAATCACTAAAAATAGGTCAACACTTTGACCTATAATAGTGAACCTTGCAAAATTCAAAGATAAAGAAAAAATCCTGGAAGCGAATTGGGAAAACAGGTCCTTAACCTACAAGGTTAGAGACAAGACTGGCAGCAGAATGTCCCACAGTCACCTGGGAGGCAAGAAAGGACTGGAATGATTTATTCAATGTGCTAAATGGGAAAACTATGCAGCCAAGAATATGTTATCCAGCAAGGCTGTCATTCAGAATAGAAGGATAATTAAAGAGTTTCCAGGACAAACAAAAACTAAAGAAATTTGCAAACACTGAAACAGCCATGCAAGAAACATTAAAGAGGAAACTTTGGGTGGAGAGAGAGCCCTAAAGTAAAAATAGCACAAAAAGGAACAGAGACAAAATACAGAAACAGCAACTTTATAGGTAATACAATGGCACTAAATTCTTATTTAGTTTAGTTTCAGTAGTTACTCTGTATGTAAATAGAATAAATGCTCAAATCAAAATATGTGGGATATCAGAATGGAAAAAACAACAAGACCCACCAATATGCTATTTATAAGAGACTCACTTCAAACACAAAGAAACCTTCAGAATGAAAGTGGCCCAGTGGAGAACCATTTATCATGACAGTGGACATTAATTATTATAATTAAATATATTATCCTGTTGCTTTAGGATGAAATTTTCTGAATATATCTGTTAAGTCCATCTGGTCCAGTGTGTCATTCAAAGCCCTTGTTTCCTTGTTGATGTTCTGCTTAGATGATCTGTCCATTGCTCTGGATGGGGTGTTAAAGTTCCCTATTATTACTATATACAGTACATTCTTCTCAAGTGCATAAGGAACATTCTCCAGAATAGGTCACATACTGGGTCAAAAATCAGGTCTCAACCCATACCAAAGGATTAAGATGATACCATGCATAGTGCTTTTTAAAAAATATTTTATTTGTTAATTTATTATATTAAGAGAGAGAAAGCATGAGCAAAGGGGAGAGGCAGAAGGAGAGGGACAAGCAGACTCTCCATTGAGCAGGAAGCCTGATGCAGGGCTCAATCCCAGGACCCTATGATCATGACCTGAGCCAAAGGCAGATGCTTAACTGACTGAATCACCCAGGCAGCTCACAGACCACAATGCTTTAAAAGTTGAAGTCAACTACAAGAGAAAATTTGTGAAGACCACAAATACATGGAGGTTAAAGAGCATCTAACTAAAGAATGAATGGGTCAACCAGGAAACTAAAGACTTAGAAAAATTCATAGAAACAAATGAAAATGAAAACACAATTATTCAGAATCTTCAGGAAGCAGCAAAGGCAGTCCTAAGAGGGGAAGTACATAGCAATACACATCTTTCTAAAAAAAAAAAAAAAAAAAAAAAAAAGAAAGAAAAAAAGAAAGAAAGAAAAGAAAAGTCTGAAATACACAACCTGACCTTGTACCTAAAGGAGCTGGAAAAAGAACAGTAAATAAAGCCTAAATCCAGCAGGGAAAGAGAAATAAAAAATTAGAGCAGAAAACAATGATACAGAAATCAAAAGAACAGTAGAACAGATCAGTGAAAGTAGGAGCAGATTTTTTGAAAGAATTAACGAGATTGATAAACCCAGACTTATCAAAAAGAAAAAAGAAAGGACCCAAATTAATAAAATCATGGGGAAAAAAAGCAAAGATCACTTCCAACACCAAAGAAATACAATTATAAGAGAATATTATTGGCAATTATATGCCAACAAATTAGGTAATCTGGAAGAAAGGGATGCATTTCTAGAAACATATAAACAACCAAAACTGAAACAGGAAGAAATAGGACACCTGAACAGATTTATAACCTGCAAAGAAATTGAATCAGTAATCAAAAATCTCCCAACAAACAAAAGACCAGGGCCAGATGGACTCCCAGCAGAATTCTACCAACTACTTAAAGAATTAATAACTATTCTTCTGAAACTGTTTCAGAAAATAGAAATAAAAGGAAAACTTCCAAACTCATTCTCTGAGGCCAACATTACCTAGACCCCAAAAGCAGCAGGAAAAAAAAAAAAAGCCAAAAAGAATTACAGAGCAATATCCCTAATGAACATGGATGCCAAAATTCTCACTAATATACTAGCTAATAGGATCCAACAGTACATTAAAAGGATTATTCACCACAACCAAGTGGGATTTATTCCTGGGTTGCAGGAGTGGTTCAACATCCGCAAATGGCAAGCTCTATTTTGCAATAGCTTATTAAACTGCCCCTATTGTATCTTAGGACTCAGACTTTGGGCTGACCAAAGTTTAGAGGCTTGATATAAATACCTCAGGACATTTGATTTTGTTGACTATTGTTTTTGACCTTGAATAAGGAACTATCAGGTGGATAAAAACTGGTCCAAGCTGGTGTGTATGAAAGCAGAGAGGGAAGGAAATAAAAATACTTTCTGCTTATGGGCAGCAATATAAAATGTGTGATGGACATATAATCATGAACTGTACCAAGTTGGAAGTTCTGTATATTCTACTCCAAACTAAACTTAGTGTGAACAAACTTGGAGAACACTAGATATAGTAGGAGATAAGACTGATACATATCCTCTAGTTCTCTACCAAAGACCTTAGTCTGTGCATTCCCTGTGTGACAAAGAACACAATGCCTGCACTTTAAAGAGTCTAAAAATCAACCGTACCTCCATGACACCCTAAACTTCTACTACTTGTCCCAGGAAAAAGCAAGATTGAGATGCCATTTAACTCAGGGCCATGTCAATGGGCAAAACAGCTTGATCTGTTGCCCAAAGGCAGAAACTGAGACCCACATTCAAGGACTATGACTCAAAAATATATATGTCTTAGGTTACCAGTCCATGAAACTGACCAGATGTAAATTGACAAAAAGCTGATTAAGGTTTTAAAACAATGAGATTGATGATGTACCTGAAAATAAGCAAAACAGTGGTAAGCAGTGCCAAAAGAAACAAATGCATTCTAATGTCATGGGTGGAACCCTTTGAATTTCCAGTTAAATGAATGAACATATTCTTTTTTTAAAGCTTGTTTGATGTGTTTTTCCATCACCTGTAACTAGGAGTTTTGGCTAATACAAGACGAAAGGAAATGGGGAAAATACTAAATTGTATTTAGAAGTTTTTATATGCCAGAAACTACCAGGCATTTTTAATATTCTTATTTAATATTTATAATAACTTTGCAAGGCACCTAGTATCTCCCTTCATTTTGTATAAAAGAAATTGAGATTCAGAGACATCAGTACATATTAAGTGCCCACAGACACAGTATTAGTAAGTGGTGAATTCATGATTTAAACAAGTCTAAGTGATGTTAAGATTCATACTATTTGTACTATACCACATTCCTCCTCAATAAAATGGGGATCATAATAATGTTTGCCTCATAAGATTACAGTAAATACTTAACATGCTAATAATAAATGCTAATTAGCTAAAGTGAAAATTATAAGATAAATAAATTGAAAATTAGTGGATCAAGGTGTTCCTCCTTGACCTGAGAATTCAATATTCTCTCTGAATAACATGCTGTTTGATCTTGACAAATCCTATGATGTCTAATGGTTTTCATTATTTATAAACTGTAATTAAAATATGCTTGTATTCACTCACCAGCTTTAAAAAGATTAACTATAATTGCTATAAAATTCTAAGCTATAAAGTCTACCTAAAGTCAAAGTAGATCTTGTTGCCTTTTTTGTAAGAAAGCTAAAAAAATTAAAATATGTTTACTATAACAACATTATTTAGATATTATAATTCCTTTAGAGCCTCAAGCTTGGAATTTTAGAATGAATATTATAAACTAAGAACATTAGATGCATGGCTTTTATACTGAGATTTCTCACTTAATAAATAATTCTATGAACATAGCTTAAATGTACTGGTATCTCAACTGGAATCTGCTTGAAAATTTAGCACAACTTTGCTTTCTGTAGGGTTTTAAGCTATAAAACAAATTATTCATCATGAGTTAATTATCATCTCCTTGTACCATCATTCCTTTTTTAAAAAATGATATTAAGAAGATTAAACACTCAGGAATTTAATCATAATTTACATACACTCATTTTGAAAATAAGTAACAGTCTCTATATCAATGCAAAATGACAAAATCTTCCTGATGGAAGATAACCTTGACACTACAATACAGATAGAAAAATAATTTCCCTATCACAAAAAATCTAATGACAACCTTCAATTGCTTGAGGACATTTTACAGTTTAACAAATTGCCTTACATTCCCCTTTCCTATGAAAAGAGGAAAATTATCTCTCTAATTCTATATGGGCCTTTGATTTTTTTTAGCACATGAAGGATTGGGTTTATATAATTGTCTGAGATCATGCCTTTGTTCCTTTCCCTGAATATATAGGTGCTTGGTCATTAATGAAGCTTCTATACACAAAACAGTGGTTGATGTGCAGAGCGTACCCCTTCAAATTACTTAGACTTGAGTAGACAAGAAACTACTAGATTATCACAATAGTTGTTATTTCCTCCCTGAAGACACTTTGAAATATAATGACTGGACTTCTGCAAAAACAGTGAAGTAGGAGGATCCTGAGCTCACTTCATTGCACAAACAAACTATGATAACAGCAAATATGTGTACCTAACTTTAAAAACACCAAGCTGTAATCACAAAGACAGCATGATACTGGCACAAAAACAGAAACATAGACCAGTGAAACAGAGTAGCAAACCCAGATATGGACCTGCAACTCAATGGTCAAATAGTCTTCGGCAATGCAGGAAAAAATATACACTGGAAAAAAGACAGTCTCTTCAATAAATGGTGCTGGGACAATTGGACAGCTATATATATAAGAATGAAACTTGACCATTCTCTTACACCATACACAAAGGTAAACTCAAAATGGATAAAAGACCCCAACGTAAGGAAGGAATCAATCAAAATCCTAGAGGAGAACATAGGAAGTAACCTCTTCAACATCAGCCACAGCAACATCTTTCAAGACATGTCTCCAAAAGCAAGGGAAACAAAAGTAAAAAGGAATTTTTGGGACTTCATCAAGATCAAAAGCTTCTGCATAGCAAAGAAACAGTCAAAAACAAAGAGGCAATCCACGGAATAGGAGAAGATATTCACAAATGACACTATAGACAAAGGGCTGATATCCAAGATCTACAAAGAACTCCTCAAACTCAACACACAGAAAACAGATAATCATGTCAAAAAATGGGCAGAAGACATGAACAGACACTTCTCCAAAGAAGACATAAAAATGGCTAACAGACACACGAAAAATGTTCATCATCATAAGCCATTAGGGAGATTCAAATCAAAACCACATTGAGATACCACTTTACACCAGTTCAAATGGCCAAAATTAAAAAGACAGTAAACAACAAGTGTGGGGGAGTATATGGAGAAAAGGGAACCCTCTTACACTGTTGGTAGAAATGCAAGTTGGTGTAGCCACTTTGGAAAACTGAGTGGAGATTCCTTAAGTAATTAAAAATAGAGCTACCTTATGACCCTACAATCACACTACTGGATATTTACCCCAAAAATACAGAAGTAGTGGAAAGAAGGGCCATATGTACCCCAATGTTCATAGCAGCAATGGGCAAAATCACCAAACTGTGGAAAGAGCCAAGAAGCCCTTCAACAGATGACTGGATAAAGAAGATATGGTCCATATATACAATGGAATATTATGCCTCCATCAGAAAGGATGAATATCCAAATTTTGTATCAACATGGATGGAACTGGGAGAGATTTTGCTCAGTGAAATAAGTCAAGCAGAGAAAGTCAATTATCATATCGTTTCACTTACTTGTGGAGCATAAAAAATAACATGGAGGACATTAGGAGAAGGAAAGGAAAAGTAAATTGGGGTAAATCATAGGGGGAGACGAAGCTGGAGAGACTGCAGACTCTGAGGGGTTTGAAAGGAAGGGGGCTGGGGGATTGGGTGAGCCTGGTGGTGGGTATTATGGAGGGCACATATTACATGGAGCACTGGGTGTGGTGCATAAACAATGAATCTTGGAACATTGAAAAAATAAAAATAAATAAATAAAATAAAAACACCCTAAAGACTGGAAGAACAGACTTTCCACAGTTAATCATAGAATGGAGGGAACATCAAAAAGTGTAGGAAGTGCAGAGATGCTTTTAGCAAACAAACATCCCAAGGAGAGTTACCACAAACAGGAGCAACACCACAAGCATGAAAAAGGGAGAGGAGCAGACCCCATACCAGAAATATCAGATACAGAGGACTTTTCCTGAGAAGATTAGTCCTTACAACATTTGGGCTCGATAACCAGTGGGTCTTAACTTCATGGGCTTTTACAAACAGTGGGGCTTAAATCCAGGTACTTTAAAAAATCAAAGCTTTATCTCCAAGAGACCTAGAGGGCAACAGAAAACTGAGTCTGTACCCTTAAAGAGCTAACAAAATAAATAACCCCACTGAATTCAGCATAGAAGCAGCAGTTTGAAAAGTATCAGAGGTATATGTGAAGGAAATATATTTACTAATCTTAGAATGTGTGCTGAAAGGGTAGTGACCTTTAGGAGATTTCTCCAAAACCAAAATGGCTGACAGGTGCCATTTCTCCCCACATGCCTACACACACACACACACACACACACACACACACACACACACACATACACACAAAAGCCTAGATAGCCTGACATTTGCAGGAGTCACCATGAACACTCACCACCTATCTTTCTAGCATTGCATGCCCCACCCCTGCATTCTACTATGGATCTACCCCATCCAACTGGTCCCATGCAACAGATATTCCTCCACAGCAGCTCTTACCCTGACACACCCTCCAAGCAACACTTGAAAAAACTGGTGCTATGTTAAAGTGACTCCTGCCATGGGGAGATGTGAAGTTAACCACACACATCAGTATGCCCACAATCCCAGCAGCCAAACTTTATACCTGGAAGCACAGAAAGAGTTACCAGCTGATCAATTCAACTGCAGCCCCTGGTCTGACTGCTGACCACCCAAGAAGCCCACAGCAGCTTTATACAAGGACCAAACCCTTCCTGGTGTGTGTACAACAGGCAACGTGGGCCATTGCAGTCAACTGAACTGAAAGCAAACATAGCCCAGCTATAATAGTAGAATGCATACAGCCCACATAGGAGACACCTCTTGAGTGAGTGGTTCTGGGAACATTGCACTACAGGATACCACAGAGCCTTTTTTTTATAAGGCCACTACTTTCAAATCGGGAGCCTGGTGGTGGGTATTAAAGAGGGTACATATTGCATGGAGTACCAGGTGTGGGGCATAAATAATAAATTTTGGAACACACAAAAAAAATTTTAATTTAATTTAAAAAAAGGAGATGTAGATGAGTTTCCTAATACATATTAAAAAACAAAGAGCTAAACAAAAAAGAGGAGACAGATAGATATGAAAGAACAGGACAAAACTACAACAAAAGAGCTAAATGAAATGGAGATAAGCAATAGGCTTTATAAAGAATTCAAAATAATGGTCATAAAGATACGCAGACTTGTGAATAGTGGAGGATCTCAAATAGACCCTCAATAAAGAGATAGAAAATATAAAGAAGAACCAGTCAGAGATTAAAAAAATCAATAATCAGAACTTTAAAAATATACCAGAGGGAGTAACTAGCATATTAGAGTGTGCAGAAGAATGGGTCAACAACCTGGAAGACAGGGTAATAGAAATCAAGCTGTACTGCAAAACAGAAGCTGAACTGCAAAAACAGAAAAGAAAAATAAGAATAGGTTAAGGGAACTCAGCAACATTATCAAGCATGATAACGTTGGCATTAAAAGGATTCCAAGAGAGGAAGAGAAAGAGAAGAGAAAGAAATTTGAAGAAATAATAGCTAAAAACTTCACTAAGCTGGGGAAGGAAACAGACATGCAGAACAAGGAAGCAAAGAGAGCTCCCAACAGAAATAACCCAATTAATCCACATCAAGATATGTAATAAAATGGCAAAAAAAGTACCAATAAAGAGGAAATTTTAAAAGAATCAAGAGAAATAAAAACATTGCATTCAATTAAATACTATAACGCTATCAGCTGACTTTTCAGCAAAAACTTTGCAGGCCAAAAAGCATGATATATTTGAAGTGATGAAAGGAAAAACCTGCAAACAAGAATATTATATCCAGCAAGGCCATCATTCAGAATGGAAAGAGAAATAAAGAGTTTCCCACATAAACAGAAGTTAAAGGGGTTCATTACCACTAAACCAGCGTTACAAGAAACTTTAAAGAGAAAATTCTTTGAGCAGAAAGAAAAAGCCATAACCAGGAGTAATATAATTATGAAAGGAAAAATTTCACATGTAAAGGGAAAAATAAAATAAAGGTAGTAGATTAATCACTTATAAAACCAATATGGAGGTTAAAGCACAGGAACAGTAAAACAAATTATATCCACAAAAATCAAGCAAGGGATTCACAAAATAAGGGCTATAAACTGACATCATATATGTAAAATGTGGGAGAAGAGAGTAAAAATTTAGTGCTTTTAGAAAGGGTTCAAATAAGCAACGATGAACTTAATATAGACTGCTATATGCATAAGATGTTATATAGAAACCTAATGGTAATTACATATCAAAAACCTACAATAGATGTAAAAAAAATGAAAAGAAAGATATCTAAGCATAACACAAAAGAAAACCATCAAATCACAAGAGAAATGAGCAAGAGAAGAAAGTAACAGAGAACTACAAAAACAACCATAGAACAAGTAACGAAATGGCAATGAGGACATAGCTATCAATAATTATTTTAAATGTAAATGGACTAAATGCCTCAATCAAAAGACAAGTGTGACTGAATGGAGAAAAAAAGCAAGACACATTTATGCTGCCTACATGATACTAATTTCAGACCTAAAGATACATTCAGATTGAAAGTGAAGGAATAGATAAAATTTACTATGCAAATAAAAGCAGAAAGATGGAATAATAAAACTTATATAGAACAAAGTAGTCTTTAAAACAAAGACTGTAATAAGAGACAAAGTGGAACTCTACATAGAGATAAAGGGAACAATCTAACAAGAAGATATAACATTTGTAAATGTCTATGCATGAAACATGGGAGCACTCAAGTACATAAAGCAAACATTAACATAACAGAAGAAATTTACAGTAATACAGTAATAGTAAAGGACTTTAACACCCCACTTATATCAGTGGATAGATCAACCAGAAAATCAAGAAAACAATGGCTTTGAATGACACATTAGACCAGGTGGATATAGCAGAAATACACAGAACATTCCATCCTAAAATAACAATACACATCCTATTCAAGTGCACAAGGAACATACACCAGGAAATATCACATGTTAAGTCATGAAACAAGTGTCAATAAATTCAAAATACTGAATCCATATCATGCATCTTTTCCAACCATAATGGTTTGAAACTGGAAATCAATCACAAGAAAAAAATCTGAAAAGAACACAAATACATGGAAAATATGTGGAAGTTAAATATTACACTACAAAACATGAATGGGTCAACCAAGATAACAAAAAGGAAATTAAAAAATCTGTAAATAAAGACAAATGAAAATGAAAAAAATAGTGCAAAAATTTGGGGATGCAAAAAAAAATCTATTCTAATAAGAAATATTAAACAAAAACAGGCCTATCTCAAGAAGCAAAAAAAATCTTAAAGAAACAATCTAACTTTACACTTCAAAGAGCTAGAAAAAGAACAAATCCCAAAATAGAAGGGAACAAATAATAAAGATTAGAACAGAAATAAATGAAAAGGGGACTAAAACAATAGAACATATCAATAGAACTAGGAGTTGGTTCTTTGAAAAGTTCAACAAAATGTATAAATCTTTAGCCAGATTCATCAAGAAAAAGAGAGGACTCAAATAAAATAAGAAATGAGGGAGTAGTAATAACAACCAACACCACAGAAACACAAAGGATTAGGAGAAGAGTGAAGATGGAGAAGAATAGGAGATCTTCATTTCATCCTGTCCCTTGAATCCAGCTAGAAATCTATCTAATCATTCTAAATACTGATGAAATCAATCTGAGATCCAAGAAAAGAATTGCTGCAATTCTTTTTGCAGAGAGAAACATGGCCACTTTTTGTAAGAGAGGAGGTGGGAGATGTGAATTTAAGGAGATATATCAGAAGATAAACCATGAGGAGAGGAGCCTCCAGAAGGTGGCTGCTGGCAAATGGTATGACAGTGGAGCATAAAATCAGAATTTGTAGAAGTCTGCTCGCATGAGGGACATCCTTTCCTGAAAGGTGTTCAGATGGTGAATAGGGGCAGAATCCTAGGTGGGACAGTGTGGTCTAAGGATTCCTGGGTTCACAGAAAAAGCAGGAGTGCCTAAATGCAGCAGAGTTCTCAAGCATTAAAGGGGAAAGCCAGCTACAATCAATGAGCCTGGGAGTGGGCTCAGCTTGGTGTTACCATAAACTGTGAACCACAGCATGATCAGGCAACCACTCTCTAAGTATGTGCCCAGCAAGCTTCAGAAACCCTGTGAGACACTCTACCCTCCCCCAGGAGGAGCAGCATGAATGCGTGCAGGATCCGCAATTGCTCCAAGAGCAAAGGTCCAGCAAGCAGTAGAACCACAGTAAGACCTCCGCTGCTTCCCCCAGGAGCGTCAGGCTGAGGATGCACCACAGGAGTCTAGAGAGTTTGGTTCTCATAGAAGTGATTAACTGCTATTCCCTAAGGGTGTCCTGAAGAGTAGGGGCCATGATCTTTCAGATCCAGGACTGGAGATCAGGGCATAGCCATTTTTATTTTTAATTTTTCATCTTCTAAAGCTCTGTGGAAAGCCTTCAGGGAACGAAAGCTGCATAGAGCAACCTGAAGCAGCTTACACTGAGCCCTGCCCCCCGGCAAGGGGCAGTGCAACTCTGCCCAGACAAACACCCCAGAAATCAGTGCAACAGTCCCCTACCAAGAAGACCAGCACAACTATAAGCTAATACCAAGTTTACAGATCACACAGAGCTGAAAAAATCCTGGGCTAGGGGAAAATAGTATATAGAATTCTAGATTTATTTCTCATGACTCTTTAGTTTTTCAGTTTAGGATTTTCATTTTCTTTTTTTACATTCCAAATAGTTTATTATATTATGAATTTTTAAGTCTTTACTATTTTTCATTTTTACATTTACATTTTATAGATATGTTCTTCATTTTTAGCTTTTTTTTTTTTCTTACTTTCCTTACAACTTTGGGATATGGTGTCTTCCAACAAACAGACCAAAACCCAAAATGCACTCAGGACAAAGAGTATCACCCTGATTTGTCCAACTGTTAGATTATATTCTCTCTTCTTCCCCTTTTCTTTCTTTTTTGGCTTCTGATATCTCTTCTCATTTGTCTAGTGTATATTTTGCTGGGATTGTAGTTGCTATTTTTTATTTGTTCTCTTGTTCATCTAGTCTATTCTGAACAAAATTACTAGGAGAATTTCACCAAGAGAAAGAACAGGAGGTAGTATTAACAGCCATAGATTTAATCGATAGGGATATGAGTAACATGTCAGATGTAAAATTTAAAATAACGATTATAAAGATACTAGCAGGACTTGAAAAAAACATGAAAGACACCAGAGAATCCCTTAATGCAGATATAAAAGTATTAAAATCTAATTTGGTCAAAATTAAAAATACTTTAACTAAGATGTAGTCTAAAATGGACACTTTAATGGCTACAGTAAATGAGGCAGAAGACAGAATCAGTGGCATAGAAGACAAAATGATGGAAAGTTAGGAAGCTGAGAAAAAGAGAAGAAAAACAACTCCTGGATCATGAGGGGAGGCTTTGAGAAATCAGCAGTACAATAAAGTGAAACAAAATTAACATAATTGGGGTCCCAGAGGAAGAACAAAGGGGGGGGACAAAAAGCATATTTGTGCAAATCATAACTGAAAACTTCGTTAATCTGGGGAAGGAAACAGGCATTCAAGTACAAGAGGTAGAGAGAAGTCTCCTCAAAATCAATAAGGATGGATCATCACACCGACATATAATAGTGAATCTTGCAAATTTCAGAAATAAGAGAAAATCCTGAAAGCAGCTCTGGACAAGAGGTCTTTACTCCACAAGGTAAAAACATTAGAATGGCAGCCCACCTATCTACAGAGACCTGGCAGGCCAGAAAGGATTGGCATGATATATTCAGGGTGCTAAATGAGAAGAATATGCCGTCAAGAATGCATTATCCAGCAAGGGTATATTCAAAATAGAAGGACAGATAAGAAGCTTCCAGGACAAACAGAAACTAAAAGAATTTGTGATCACTAAACCAGCCCTGAAAGAAATATTAAAGAGGATCCTGTAAGTGAAGAGAGAACCCAAAAGTAACATAGACCAGAGAGAAACAGAGACAATCTACAGAAACAGGGACTTAGGGAATGCAATGGCACTAAATTCATATATTTGAATAGGTCCTCTGAATATAGATGGGCTATATGCCCCAGTCAAAGGACACAGGGTATCAGATTGGATATAAAACCAAGACCTATCCATATTTCATCCTAATGAATGTGCTAATGGACATCAAAAGAAAGCTGGTAGCAATCCTTATATCATACATACTAGATTTTAAAACAAAGACTGTAGTAAGGGATAAAGAGAGATACTATATCATACTTAAAGGGCATATTCAATGAGAATATCTAAAAATTATAAATATTTATGCTCCTAATTTGGGAGCAGCCAATGATATCAACAAATTAAAGACCAAATTAGAGAAACACATTAATAATAATACAGTCATAGGAGGGGACTTTAACCCCCCCCCCCGACTTGTAGCAATGGACAGATCACCTAAACAGAACATCAACAAGGTAACAAGGGATCTAAATGACACGCTGGACCAGATGGACTTCACAGATATATACAGAACATTCCATCCTAAAACAACAGAATACTCATCCTTCTCAAGTGCACATGGAAAGTTCTCCAGAGTAAACTACACACTGGGTCACAAATCAGGTCTCAACTGAAACCAAAAGATTGAGGTTATTCTCTGCACATTTTTAGACCACAATGCTTTGAAACTTGAACTCAATAGCAAGAGGAAATTTGGAAGGAACTCAAATAATTGGAGGTTAAATAACATCCTACTAAAGAATAAATACATCAACCAGGAAATTAAAGAAGAGTTGTAAAGTTATTATTAAATTTATTAATGAAGTTATTAAAAAACCAATGAAAAGGAAAACACAACTGTTCAAAAGCTTTGGGATGCAGCAAATGCAGTCCTAAGAGGGAAGTATATAGCAATTCAGGCCTTCTTCAAGAAACAAGTAAAGGCTCAAATACATAACTATACACCTACAGGAGCTGGAGAAAGAATAGCAAATAAAGCTTAAACCAAGCAGGAGACAAGAAATAATGAATATCAGAGCAAAAACCAATGAAATAGAAACCAAAAGAATAGTAGAACAGATTAATGAAAATAGAACCTGATTCTTTGAAAGAATTAATAAGATTGGTAAGATCTCAGGGTCCTGGGATCGAGCCCCACATCAGGCTCTCTGCTTGGCAGGGAGCCTGCTTCCTCCTCTCTCTCTCTTTCTCTGCCTGCCTCTCTGCCTACTTGTGATCTCTGTCCAGTAAATAAATAAAATCTTTTTTTTTTTTAATCCATGAAAAGCCTACACTGAATATCATTCTTAATGGAGAAAAGCTGAGACCTTTTCCCCTCAGGTCAGTCTATCCTCACCACTGTTTTTCATCATAGAACTGGAAGTCCTAGCCTCAGCAAACAGACAACAAAAGGAAATAAAAGGCATCTGAGTTGGCAAAGAAAAGTTGAGCTCTTGCTCTTCACAGATGATATGACACTTTAGGTGGAAAATCCAAAAGACTCCTCCCCAAAATTGCTAGAGCTCATACAGCAATTCAGTAACATGGCAGGATATAAAATCAATGCACACATATCAGTTGCATTGTTATACACTAATGGTGACACAAAAGAAAGAGAAATTAAGGAATCATTCCATTTACAATTGCACCAAAAACCATAAGATAACCAGGAATACACCTATCCAAAGAGGTAAAGGATCTGTACTCTAAAAACTACACAATACTGGGCGCCTGTGAGGCTCAGTGGTTTAAGCCTCTGCCTTCGCTTCAGGTCATGATCTCAGGGTCCTGGGACTGAGTCCTACATCGGGCTCTCTGCTCAGCAGGGAGCCGGCTTCCTCCCCTCTCTCTCTCTCTGCCTGCCTCTCTGCCTACTTGTGATCTCTCTGTCAAATAAATAAAAAATCTTTAAAAACAAACAAAAATAAACTACACAATACTTATGAAAGAAATTGAGGAAGACACAAAGAAATGAAAAAGCATTCCATGCTCATGGATTGGAAGAATAAATATTGTTAAAATGTCAATGCTACCCAGAACAATCTACACATTCAATGCAATCCCTATCAAAATACCAATGACATTTTTCACAGAGCTAGAACAAACAATCCCAAAATTTGTATGGAACCGGAAAAGGCCCTGAATAGCCAGGGGAATGTTGAAATAGAAAACCAAAACTGATGGCATCACAATGCTAGAATTCAAGCTCTTACAAAACTGTAATCATCAGGACAGCATGGTATTGTTACAAAAACAGACACATAGATCAATGGGACAGAATAGAGAACCCAGAAATGGACCCTCAACTCTACAGTCAGTTAATCTTTGACAAAACAGGAAATAATATCCAATGGGAAAAAGATAGTCTTCAACAAATTGTTTTGGGAAAATTGGACAGGTGTATGCAGAAGAATGAAACTGGACCATTTCCTTACACCATACACAAAAATAGACTAAAAATAGATGAAAAGCCTAAATGTGAGACAGGAATCCATCAAAATCCTTGAGGAGAACACAGGCAGCAACCTCTTTGACCTCAGCCACATAACTTCTTGCTAGGCACGTCTCCAAAGTCAAGGGTGGGGGAGCAAAAATGAACTACTGGGACTTCATCAAGATAAAAAGCTCTGCACAGCCAAGGAACCAGTCAACAAAACTAAAGGCAACCTGTGGAATGGAAGGAGATATTTGCAAATGACATTTCAGATAAAGGGCTAGTATTCAAGATCTATAAAGAACTTCTCAAACCCAACACCCCTCCCCCCCAAAAAAAAGAATCCAGTCAAGAAATGGGCAGAAATCATGAACAGATATTTCTTCAAAGACACACAAATGGCCAAAAGACACATGAAAATATGCTCAGCATCATTCAGCATCTGGAAAATATAAATCAAAACCATAATGAGATATAACCTCACAACACTCAGAATGGCTATAATGAACAAGTCAGGAAACAACAGATGTTGTCCATGATATGGGAAAGGGGAACACTCTTACACTGTTGGTAAGAATGCAAGCTGGTACAGTCACTCTGGAAAACAGTATGGAGGTTCCTCAAGATGCTGAAAATAAAGCTACCCTTCAACCCAGCAATTACACTACTAGAAGGATACAAATATAGTGATCTGAAAGGGCACATGCACCGCAATGTTTATAGCAGCAATGTCCATAATACCCAAATTGTGGAAAGAGCCAGGATGTCCATTGACAGATGAATGAATAAAGATGTGGTATATATAGAATAGAATATTATTCAACCATCAGAAAGGATGAAATCTTCTCATTTACACTGACATGGGTGGAACTGGAGGGATTTTGCTGAGCGAAATAAGTCAATCAGAGAAAGACCATTATCATATGGTTTCACTCATACAAGAAACATAAGAAACTTCACAGAGGATCATGGGTGAAGGGAGGGAAAACCTGAATGAGAAGACATCAGAGAGGGAGATAAACCATAACAGACTATGGGAAAGAAACTGAGAGTTGCTGGGGGGAAAGTGTGGGGAGAATGGGTAACTGGGTAATGGGCATTAATGAAGGCACATCATGTCATGAGCACTGGGTAGTATTATGCAACTGATGAATTACTGAACTCTACATCTGAAACTAATGAAATCCTATATGTTGGCTAATTGAATTTAACAAAACAAAACAAAAAAAGAAACCCATAAGATTATAAGAGAATATTAAGAAAAATTATATGAAAATAGTTCAGATAACCTAGAAGAAATGAATAAATTCCCAGAAACTTGTAATCTTCTAAAACTGAATCAGGAAAAAATAGAAAATTTAAAGAGAAAATCAGTAATCAAAAAATTCCCAAAAAACAAAACACCAGGACCAGTTGTCTTCAAAGGCAAATTCTACCAAGGCAAATTCTACCAAACATTTAAAGAAGAGTTAAAAGCCATTCTTCTCAAATTACTTCAAAAAATATAAGAGGAGGGAGAGCTTTCAAATTCATTCTACAAGGCCAGCATTACCCTAATACCAAAATCAGATAAAAGCACTACAAAAAAAAAGAAAAGAAAAGAAAACTGCAAGCTAATATCTCTGATGAAAGTAGATATAAAAATCCTCAACAAAATATTAGCAAATAAATTCCACTAATACATTAAAAAATCATTCACCATGATCAAGTGGGATTTATTCCAGGGATAAAGCATTGTTCAGTATTCACAAATCAATCAATATGATACATCATATTAACAAGAGAAAAAGTAAAAAGCAGATAGATGATCATCTCATTAGATGCATAAAAGGCTTTCAAAGAAGTACAGCATCCATTCATGATAGAAACTCTCAACAAAGTAGGTTAAGGAGGAACATACCTGTGGAAAGAACCAAGATGTCCTTTGAGGGATGAATGGATTAAAAAGATGGGGTCCATATATACTATGGAGTACTATGTCTTCATCAGAAAGGATGAATACCTAAATTTTATATCAACATGGTTGGGACTAGAAGAGATTAGGCTGAGTGAAATAAGTCAAACAGAGAGGGTCAATTATCATATGGTTTCACTTACTTCTGGAGCATAAGGAATATCACAGAGGACATGGGAAAATGGAAAGGAGAAGGGAGTTGGGGGAAATTGGAAGGGGAGACGAACCATGAGAGACTGTGGACTCTGAGGAACTAACTGAAGGTCTAGGCACCCTTGTACTCTACTTATATATTTCAGTGTTTGGCCTTGAAGAAACTTCTGGCTAGTTCAGTGGCATAATTTCCCAGAATATCATAGTGGAAAAATCTATTAGCTTGATGACCCTCACTTGGCATTTTCAAAGAAATTTACTCCTGGTAGTGATAAGGTTGCAAACATTAAAAGCTGTCAGGCTGATGAAAATCCTATTTGAAAAAAAAAATCTAAGCAAACTTCATATTAAGAGTTCCATGAAATGCACTCACACATATGTACTGTTAATATGTATACCTTCTAAAAATGTTCACCTAAGCCTGAGGATATCATGGACATTGCAAGTTTATTGAAATTATTCTTAATGCAGAATCCTACTATATGCAAGCCATATGCTAGGTGCTTAGGGGAGCACAAAGATGAATAATAGAATGGCTCCTACTTTCTTTTAAAAAAGATAAGACAACTAGGCAAATAACAAAAACAGTGTAAGTAAGTACAAAGTAGATATAGAAATGCCATATTGGAAGAGCCCAAGGAAAGAAATGATTGATTCTGACCAATAAGGATTAGGGGAGGCTTAATTGAAGTGAGATTTGACTCCAATTTGAAACCAAATTAAGCCATATCTTTTGTGGAATCAAACAATAATATGCATTCTTTATCTGGATAATATATGTTGGGAAACCTGCTCAGAGATTATGCATCCTACAAATGGAGAAATGTTATTAATGAAACAAAAGAGCTTTGGGCCATGTCATCATGAATCATACAACCTAAAATGCTGTAAGTGAATAATATCTGGTCTCATGACAATTGCAACATGATACAAAAGTATAAACTATTTAATTCAAGAAGAATAATGTCATGAATCTTAGTTGTAAAAAATAACATTTTGAACAGAGCCTAAAGGAGCAGAAAGATATGAATATTCTATAACATACCGAGGGATGATGGAGGGGTGGTGGGCAGGTAACAGGATAAATGGGTGGTGGGTATTAAGGGAGGCAGGTGTTGTGATGAGAACTGGGTTTTATATATAAGTAATGAATCACTAAATTCTACTGCTGAAACCAATATAACACTATGTGTTAAACAACTACAATTTAACTAAGAATCAGAAACAAACAAACAAACAAAAAGAAAGATGCATTATGGAGTAGAATAAGAGTAGTGTGCTTAGCTCAAACATGACTAAGATGCACTCTTTTTCCAAGACTGCCAATTATTCTGCTCTTATTCCATAATTACCTTACAGCTTCTTGATTACTAATATAATCACACATATGAATCCCAGAAAAGAAATTGTCTTAAAGATAGCACTAATTGGGGCGCCTGGGGGGCTCAGTGGATTAAAACCTCTGCCTTCGGCTCAGGTCATGATCCCAGGGTCCTGGGATCGAGCCCCACATCGGGCTCTCTGCTCGGCAGGAAGCCTGCTTCCTCCTCTCTCTCTGCCTGCCTCTCTCTGTCAAATAAATAAATAAAATCTTAAAAAAAAAAAAAAGATAGCACTAATCTTTGAACTCCTTGAGGGCAAGGACTATATGTTTAGCATAGGTCAATATGGCAGGGTTTGATGACTTCTTAGGTAAATTGGCAAAATTACAAATTCACAACATTGTCCAAATCATAATCTGTTTTTCATTTCATTTTATTTTATTTCTTTTCAGTCTTCCAGAATTCATTGTTTATGCATCACACCCGGTGTTCCATGCAATTAGTGACCTCCATAATACCCAAATCATAATCTTAAGTACCAGCAAAGGAAAACTGACTCTTTATTGTCAGTCAAATCTTACATATCCTACAAGACCTGCAAATTTACCTATTGTATCCTTATTTTGCAAAATAAAAGAAAGCCAATAGAAAATCACTGAAAAAAAATGAAATAATCTGATATATACCATGGGGCTAAATCTTCAGTTTGATCACAAGTATTGGATATCAGCATGAAGTAGAAGGCTAGATGGTCAATGGTCTATTTATTTTTTAGATTGTATCAGTAATATTTAAATAATATGATGAGAGAATATAGAATATTTTTCAAGTTCATCAAAATGAAAGCAAAAATAACAATGAAGAAATTTAATGACATAAGTATATTTTGAGTCAGATAAAATTATTTTAAAGTCTCTTGTGGCTCAAATTTTTAAAAATACTCCTTGTTTAGCAAAATTTTAATTTATTTATTCATTTGTGAACTATTATTAAACATCTACTCAATACTTGATATTGAGCATAGAGTGATGGCAGAGACCATTTCCCCCCTCTTCTCCTCAGCATAAGCATGGAGGTACCTGCTGAGGGCAGTTAAATCAGACACTAGCTGTTTAGCTGGCCTTGCTCCAAATCCCACACCTCTGTGTTCTAGTGCAACTGGCCTTCTCAACCAAACTTGCATCAGTTGCAGCATGTTGAGACTCCCTCCCAAAAGGCCAGCATAGGTCCCTGCCTCATTAGGCCCTTATGTTTGGAGTTTTAAAAGTCAGCAGATATGGCTTAGATATAGCCAAAGTACACTATGCTGCTTCAGCCAGGCAAGCAACACAGAGACAGACTGTGAAAACAGTGATCTGAAAAATGCCTGGGACACAGGAAGGGAAATTATTCTCTTCTGGGAGCAGCAAGGACAGAGTCTCTTCTCTGAGTATAAAGGAGCTGGCTTATACCATTTCTCACACCCAGACCTCATCATAAACCAACTTCAGGAAAGAGCACAATATCAACACTGGTTGCCTAACCTGTTTACAACAAGTCCCACCACCCTGCACTCTGCTGATACTGCTTTTCTCAAGCAAGTGTGCCTAAGGACAAATGCACCAGGCCCCATTCCCAGAAGACCAGGAAATACTCATACATGTATCACACTTACTGACCATAGCATTCCAAAAAGCTTCAGTGAGAGTGGAAGTAAGATCATGTCTCATTTAAAAGCAGACCAGACGACTCCTAATAAAAACTGACCACACACTGTTTAAGGTCCAAACATTGCCCATTCCAGGCAAGGAAAAGCTCTGCAGATGACTAACCTAGGGATAGAGCAGCCAAAACACAACATCAGAATGCACACAGCATACACCAGAGCCACTCCATGAAGCACCAGGCTCTGGATGCTATATGACCTCTTCTTCATCAAGCCATTACTCTCAGGAGAGGGAAACATAACAGAATTGTCTAATACACAGAAGAAGACAGAGGCCTAGATGAAATGCCAAGATGAAAGAATTCATCCCCCAAAAAAAGAACAAGTAAAGGTCACAACCAGAAATCTAAGGAAAACAGATATAAGTAATATAACTGATGGAGAATTTTTTAAAAATCACAAAGATACTAGCTGGGTTTGAGAAAAGCATGGAAGACATCAAAAAGATCCTCACCACAGAGATAAAAATGCTAAAAATAAAAAAGTCAGGCAGAAAAGAAAAAATGCAATAACTGAGATTTGAAACTGATTGGATATAATGTCCACAAAAATAGAAGAAACAAGGAAATGAATAAGTGATATAAAAGATAGAATTATGGAAAATAATGAAACTGAACAAAAGAGAGAAAAAATGGTGGATCACAAGAGTAGACTTAAGGATCTCAGTGACTCCATCAAATGTAATAAAATTCATATCATAGGACTGCCAGAAAAAGAAGGGAAGTGGGCGGCAGAAGGTTTATTTGAGAAAATAATAGTTGAAAGATTTCTTAATCTGGGCAAGGAAACAGACATCCAAATCCAGGAGGAACAGAAAACTGCCATCAAAATCAACAAAAGCAGACTAATACCAAGACACAGTGCAGTTAAATTTACAAAATACAGTGGTGAAGAAAAAAATCCTAAAAACAGCAAGACTAAAGATATCCCTAAGTTATAAGGAAAGACAAAAAAGGCTAGCTACACCTATCTAACAGAAGGGAGTGGCATGATATATTCAAAAATGCTCAAAGGGAAAAATCTGCAGCCAAGAATAGTCTATCCAGCAAGACTATAATGCAGAATACAAGGATATGACGTGTTTCCCAGACAAAGAAAAACTAAAGAAGTCCATGAACCAACCCTGCAAGAAATATTAAAGTGGATTCTTTGAGTGGGAAAGGAAGACCAACAGTGACAAAGACTAGAAAGGAACAGAGAAGGTCTCCAGAAACAATGACAAATCAAGTAACAAAATGGTACTTAATACATTTCTATCAATAATTACTATGAATGTAAATGGCCTAAACACTCCAATCAAAACACATAGGGTGTTAGAATGGATAAAAACACAAGACCCATTTATATGCTGCCTACGAGAGATTAGATCTAAAAACACCTGGAGATTAAAATTGAGTGGATGGAGAAATAGTTATCATGCAAATGGATATAAAAAGAAAACCAGAATAGTAATACATATATCAAATAAACTAGATTTTTAAACCAAAGACTGTAACAAGAGATGAAGAGGGCACTATATCATAATAAAGGGGCTGTCCAACAACAATATCTAACAATTGCAAATATTTAGGCCTCCAACTTGGAAACACCCAAATATACAAAACAATATCAAACATAAAGGAACTCATTGATAATAATACAATAATAATAGGGGACTTTAACACACCCAATTAAATCAATGGAGAGATCATCGAAGCAGAAATTCAACAAGGAAACCATGACTTTGAATAACACAAGGGACCAGATGGACTTCACAGATGTATTCAGACAATTCATCCTAAAGCAGCAGAATACACATAATTTTCAAGAGCCCATGGGGAATTCTCCAGAATAGTTCACACACTAGGTCACAAATCAGGCCTTAAAAAGTACAAAAATATTGAGATCATACCAAGCATCTTTTCTGACCACAACACTATGAAACTTGAAGTCAGCCACCAAAAAAAAAAAAAAAAAAAAAAAAATTGGAAAGACCACATATACATGGAATTTAAAGAGCACAGTACTAAAGAATGAACAGGTCAACTGGGAAATTAAAGAAGAAATTAAAAAAAAATACATGCAAACAAATGGGAATGAAAATGTTGCAGTCCAAAACCTTTGGGATGCAGCAAAAGTGGTCCTAAGAGGGAAGTACATAGCAACAGAAGCCTATTTCAAGAAGCAGGAAAAATCTCAAATAACCTGAACTTACACCTAAAAAGCTAGAAAAAGCAACAACAAATGAAGCCAAAATCCAATAGAAGTAGAGAAATAAAGAAAAGAGAATAAATAACTATTATAGAAATAAGCAAACAAACAAACAAAAACAAACAAACAAACCCAGAGCATATCAATGAAACCAGGAGGTAGTTTGTTGAAAAAAATTGATAAAATTAATAAACCTCTAACCAGACTTATTAAAAAGAAAATAAAAAGGACCAAATAAACAAAAACACAAATGAACAAATGAGAAAAGACAAATCACCACCAAAACCACAGGAATACAAACAGTTATAAGACAATGTTATGAAAAATTATATGCCCCCGAATCAGACAATCTGGAAGAAATGGATAAATTACTAGAAGCATATAAACTATGAAAACTGAAACAGGAAGAAATAAAAAACTTGAACAGACTAATAGCCATCAAAAAAAAAATTGAATCAGTAATCAAAAATCTCCCAACAAGGGAGACAAGACGGTGGGGAAGTAGGAGGAGGCGCCCTTTCAACCTGTACCCTAAAATGAGCTGATTACCTTCCAAAGAACTCCAATCACCCACGAAATCAGCCTGAGATCAGAATTATACACGTCTGGATCTCTACAGGAGCAGAAGACGCCAGTGGGCAGGTAAAGCGGACTGGGAAAGTTGGACTGATATCGGAAGATAAACAAAAGGGGAAGGGAGCCATCAGAGGCGACCCATTGGAAAGTAATATCCTAATACAAGAATGCCCTGCATCTGGGGACCAGCATTAACTCGGAGTCTGGTAGAAAGCACTCAAAAAGAGCAAAGGATCGTGGGGGGAAATTGTGGGAATCGGGGCATTAGGGACAGGGGCTTAAGTCCCCAGACCCAGTTCAGCCACCCCTGGCGCAGAGCCAGAGAGAGTGCAGCGGAGAAACCAGGTCTTGGTCCCTGAGCCACCAGCACGCCTGAGAGCGCATGGGGACCGGCTCCTGTGAGGGGCTGGGAGCCTCACCAGCCAGCAGAAGCACACCCTTTTTGTAGTCCCCACGCAAGTGCCGTGCCATGCTATCAGAGTCCAAATCGCGCCCCACGCCCTCCCCTGAGAGGGGTGTGCACAGGCGCCAGCCCAGTGCTCTCAGACCCAGAAAGACCAGGCACTCCCAGCCCAGGCCAGCAGGAAAATCTCAGTGTGTGATCGCTGCTTGGAACCTCTCTGGCAGTCTGGAGCTGCCCAGACAGCCGCCGCTGCCATGGTTTTGGATACAAGCAAAAAATGCTGCATCCCCAGGGACCACGACTCGGAACCTGCTCTGCCAGCAGCCAAGGGGAATTTATTTGGGCTCTGCAGCCAGACTGAGGCTTCTCTCTGAGAGGGAGGTTAGGGTGCAGATTGCTTTCCTCTAAACCTACAAAAACCATCAAAAGCGGTCAAGGTGAGAGAGAAAAAAAAAAAGTGAACAAACCTAAAAACCTCCAGAGAACAAAACCCTGAAAAAAACAGTTTCCTCAGAGCCCACCCCCTTGAGGGGGGCGGGAGGACTTAACTCAGAGAACATCATTGACTGAAAACCCACGTGGCAGGCCCCTCCCCCAGAAAAGAAACCAGGAAAGAAAAAAAAAAAAAGACAACAAGAGAACTACCACCACTACTTCATAGGACAACTTTTATTTTTAATTCGTTCCCACTATTCTGACTCATTTTTATAATATAGATAATTTTTAACCTCTTTACCATCACAGTGAGATGTCCAGTACATCAAATTCCATAATAACCTTCTAACCTGAACTTTTTGATACATACACATATGTTTTCTTTTGCATTTCTATTTTTTAAATTTCTTTTTTTATTTTTAGTTTAGTCTAGTTTATTCCTTTTTTAATTTTATTTTCTAATATTCATATAGAGTTAAAATTCAAGGTAATCCCCTTTCCCCAATCAATGCTACCCCTATAGGTAAACCAATTTTTAATCCCCCTTTATATTAGGAAAGTGGAGTCCTTTAACAAAGATATCAAGATACATCCAGGAAGAATCAAAACAACCTTCCTCACCAACACTGAGAATTTATAACCACTCTCCCATCTTTTTCTTCCACCAGTGTTTCTGTGTTTTTGTGTTTGTCCTGATACTATATAAATCTTACACTTGGGTTCTTTTTGACAAGGTTCTTCCTTTATTTGCATATATATATATGTATATATATATATATATATATATATATATATATATATAAAATTTTTTTTCTCTTGTCATATACTTTTATCAGTCTTTTTGTTTGTCTGTTTTTGTTTGTATACTTCATAAATCTTACCTTGGGGCCCATTTGGGCTGAACCTTCTCTTTTATCTTCCCTTTCTTTCCTGTCTCTCTCTCTCTCTCTTTTTTTCTTTTTCTTTTCTTTTTTCTCTCATTTGGGTGGGGAATTCTGATTGCTCAGAAGCGTTCCAGGGTGTACCTTGAATGCACCACGGTCGATACATCAGCTACATCCGTTCAGCCATCTCTCACCAAAATGATTAGGAGGAGGAATGCCCAACAGAAGAAAAATACAGAGGATGGGCCTTCTGCAACAGAGCTAACAGCTATCAACATAGACAATATGTTGGAAAGAGAATTCAGGCTAACAATTATCCAGGCAATAGCTAGGTTGGAGAAAGCCATGGATGACCAAACGGAATTGATTAGGGCTGAACTGAAAGTGACCAGAGATGATGTTTACAATGTTAGGGCAGAGCTGAAAGCTACCAGGGATGAGGTTCACAATGCTCTCAAGGAGTTCCAATCTAATCTAAATTCTCTCAAAGCTAGGGTAACTGAGACAGAAGATAGAATTAGTGATCTGGAGGACAAACAGAGAGAGAAAAAGGATCAGGAGGAAGCCTGGAACAAACAGCTTAGAAGCCACGAAAACAGAATCAGGGAAATAAATGATGCCATGAAACATTCCAACGTCAGAGTTATTGGAATCCCTGAAGGGGAGGAGAAAGAAAGAAGTCTAGAAGATATAATGGAACAAGTCTTCATGAAAATTTTCCCAATCTCGTGAATGGAACCAGAGCTCATGAACTAGAGGCTGAACGGTCTCCACCCAAGATTATAAATTCCAGAAAAACAGCAAGGCACCTGATAGTCAAATTGAGGAATCATAATTGTAGATATAATCATTGAAAGCCGCTAGGACAAAGAGACTCCTTACTTACAGAGGAAAGCCCATCAGAATAACGTCAGACCTGTCCACAGAGACCTGGCAAGCCAGAAAAGGCTGGCAAGATATATTCAGGGCACTAAATGAGAAGAACATGCAGCCAAGAATACTTTATCCAGCAAGACTGACATTCAAATGGATGGAGAGATAAAGAGTTTCCAAGACTGGCAAGGCTTAAAAGACTATGCAACCATCAAGCAGACACTGCAGGAAATATGAAGGGGGGTTCTATAAAAGAGGAAAAATCCTAAGAATAGCATTGAACAGAAATATAGAGACAATCTACAGAAAGAAAGACTTCAAAGGTAACACGATGTCAATAAAAACGTATCTATCAATAATCACTCTCAATGTGAATGGCCTAAGTGCACCCATAAAACGGCACAGGGTTGTAGATTGGATAAAACGACAGGACCCATCCATATGTTGTCTACAAGAGACCCATTTTGAACCTAAAGATACACCCAGACTTAAAGTGAAGGGATGGAGAAGCATCTTTCATGCCAATAGGCCTGAAAAGAAGGCTGGGGTAGTGATTCTCATATCAGACAAATTAGATTTTAAACTAAAGACTGTAGTCAGAGATACAGAAGGACACTACATCATTCTTAAAGGGACTATTCACCAAGTTGACATAACAATTGTAAATATCTATGCCCCCAATGTGGGAGCAGCCAATTACATAAGAAAACTGTTAATCAAGATAAAGAGTCATATTGATATGAATACATTAATAGTAGGAGATCTTAACACACCTCTCTCAAAAATAGACAGATCATCAAAGCAGAAAATCAATAAAGAAACAAGAGCATTGAATGACACATTGGACCAGATGGACCTAATAGATATATACAAAACATTCCACCCTAAAACAACAGAATACTCATTCTTCTCAAGTGAACATGGAACCTTCTCCAGAATAAACCACATACTGGGTCACAAATCAGGAATCAAATGATATCAAAAGACTGAGATTATTCCCTGCACATTCTCAGATCACAATGCTTTGAAACTTGAGCTCAATCACAAGGAAAAGTTCGGAAGGAAGTCAAACACGTGGAAGCTAAAGACCACCTTGCTTAATAATGCTTGGATCAACCAGGAGATCAAAGAAGAACTGAATCAATTCATGGAAACCAATGAGAATGAAGACACTTCAGTCCAAAGCCTACGGGATACAGCAAAGGCGGTCCTAAGGTGGAAATACATAGCCATCCAAGCCTCCCTCAAAAAAATTGAAAAATCCAGAATATACCAGCTCTCTCTACACCTTAAGGAACTGGAGAATCAACAACAAATCAAACCAACTCCACACATAAGAAGGGAAATAATCAAGATTAGAGCTGAGATCAATGAGGTAGAAACCAGAGATAGAGTACAACGTATCAATGAAACTAGAAGCTGGTTTTTTGAAAGAATCAATAGGATCGATAAACCATTGGCCACACAAATCCAAAAGAAAAGAGAGAAAGCCCAAATTCATAAAATTATGAATGAAAAGGGAGAGATCACAACTAACACCAAGGAAGTAGAAACAATCACCAGAAGTTATTATCAACAGTTATATGCCAATAAGCTAAGCAACCTAGATGAAATGGATGCATTCCTGGAAAACTATAAACTCCCAAAATTGAACCAGGAAGAAATTGACAACCTGAATAGACTGATATCTAGTAACAAGATTGAAGCAGTAATCAAAACCTCTAAGAAAACAATAGACCAGGGCCACATGGTTTCCAAGGAGAATTCTACCAAATGATTAAAGAAGAAATCATACCTATTCTCCTGAAATTATTTCAAAAAATAGAAATGGAAAGAAAACTTCCCTAACCTTTCTATGAGGCCAGCATTACCTGGATCCCAAAACCAGACAAAGACCCCATCAAAAAGAAGAAGTATAGACCAATATCCCTGATGAACATGGATTCCAAAATTCTCACCAAAATACTAGGCAATAAAATCCAACAGTAGAGTAAAAGAATTATTCACCAAGACCAAGTGGGATTTATTCCTGGGATGCAAGAATGGTTCAACATTCCTAAATTGATGTGATACATCACATTAATAAAAGAAAATACAAGAACCATAGTATCCTCTCAATTGATGTAGAAAAAGCATTTGACAAAATACATCATTCTTTCTTGATTAAAACTCTCCACAGTGTAGTGATAGCCAGAACATACCTCAATATCATAAAAACTATCTATGAAAAGCCCACAGTGACTGTCATTCTTAATGGGGAAAAACTGAGAGCTTTTCCCCTAAGGTCAGGAACATGACAGGAGTGCCCACTCTCACCATTGTTGTTCAACATAGTACTAGAAATCCTAGCCTCAGCAATCAGACAACAAAAAGAAATAAAAGTCATTCAAATTGAGAAAGAAATCAAACCCTCACTCTTCATAGATGACAGGATACTCTATGTGGATAACCCAAAAGACTCTGCCCCAAAATTGCTAGAATTCAGACAGCAATTCAGCAACATGGCAGGATATAAAATCAATGCATAGAAATCAATTGCATTTCTATGCACTAACAAAGAGACAGAAGAAAGAGAAATTAAGGTATCAATCCACTTATAATGGCACCCAAAATCATAAGATACCTAGGAATAAATCTAATCAAAGAGGTAAATGATCTATACTCTACCAACTACAGAACACTAAGAAAGAAATTGAGGAACACATAAAGAAATGGAAAAACATTCTATGTTCATGGACTGGAATAATAAATGTTATTAAAATGTCTATGCCACCCAGAGCAATCTACACATTCAATGCAATCCCTACCAAAATACTATTGACATTTTTCAAAGAGCTGGAACAAACAATCCTAAAATTTGTATGAAAGCAGAAAAGACTCCAAATAGCCAGAGGAATGTTATAAAAGAAAACCAAAGCTGGGGGGCATCACAGTGACAAACTCCAAGCTCTATTACAAAGCTGTAATCATCAAGACAGCATATTACTGGCATTACAAAAGACATATAGACCAGTAGAACAGATTACAAAACACAGAAATGAACCCACAACTATATGGCCAACTAATATTTGATAAAGCAGGGAAGAATATCCGGTGGAAAAAAGACAGTATCTTCAGCACGTAGTGCTGGGAAAATTGGAAAAACACATGCAGAAGAATAATACTGGACCAATCTCTTACACCATATACAAAGATAAACTCAAAATGGATGAAAGACTTAAATGTGAGACAGGAATCCATCAAAATCATGGAGAACACAGGCAGCAACCTCTTCGACCAGGCTACATAACTTCTTGCTAGACACCTCTCTAAAGGCAAGGGAAACAAAAGCAAAAATGAGCTTTTGGAACTTCACCAAAATAAAAAACTTATAACAGCAAAGAAACAGTCAACAAAACTAAAAGGCAAGCTATGGAATGGGAGAAGATATAACAAATGATGTAACAGATAAAGGGCTGGTATGCAAGATCTATAAAGAAATTATCAAGGTCAACACTAAAAAAAACAAATAATCCAGTCAAGAAATGATCAGAAGACATGAACAGACATTTCTACAAAGAAGACACACTAAACCACAATTAACTAAAATTAACAAGACAGGAAACAACAAATGTTGGTGAGGATGCAGAGAAAAGGGAACACTTTTACACTGCTGGTGGGAATGCAAGCTAGGACAGCCACTCTGGAGAACACTATGGAGGTTTCTCAAGATGTTAAAAATAGAGCTACCCTATGGCGCAGCAATTGCTCTACTAGCTATTTACCCCAAAGATACAAATATAGTAATATAGTGATCTGTAGGGGCACCTGTACCCCCAATGTTTATAGCAGCAATGTCCTCAATAGCCAAACTGTGGAAAGAGCTTAGATGTCCATTGACAGATTAATAGATAAGCATATGATAAACACAAACACACACACACACACACTGGAATATTACTCAACCATCAGAAAGGATTAATATTTGCCATTTACATCAATGTGGATGGAACTGGAGGTTATTATCCTGAATGAAATAAGTCAACCAGAGAAAGACAATTATCATATTGTTTCACTTATATGTGGAATATAAAAAACAGTGCCAAGGATTGTAGGGTAAGGGAGGAGAGGGAAAGATATCATAGAGCGAGATAAACCATGGGAGACTCCTAACTATAGGAAACAAACTGAGGGTTGCTGGAGGGGATTCAGGTAGGGGGATGGGGTAACTGGGTGATGGGCATTTGTGGGTCATGTGATGTGATATGATTAGCACAGGGTGTTATAAGCAAGTGTTAAATTATTGAACACTACATCTAAAACAAATAATGTACTATGTTGGCTAATAGAATTTAAATAAAAAATTAAAAATACATGTATTAACTATTACATTTCTTCTTCAGTATATTTTTTGTTTGTGTTCTTTGAAGATTTCTCAACTTGTTTTTTATCGTTGCTTAGTGTTCTGGAAGAATGCTATATATTACAGATAGAAAACTATTGTATCATATAAATTGCAAATATTTTTATTTTATCATATTCCTTGATGTTTCATTTTTTTCCTGTGTGGTTTCAAACTACTACATAGTCAAATCTATTGTTCTTGTTTTATCACATTTTCTACCTTTATATTATAAAATCAGTTTCCAACCAAAATTGCACAAATTTATTATTTTAATACAATGTGATAAATGCCATAATAGAATGGTATATCCCATAACAACAGTGTGGAGGTACAAGGAAATGGTCAATTAAAATGAGTAAAAAGGGGCAGACTGATTTGTTTATTTTTGTTGTTTATATCCTAAGTGCCTAGAAAAGTGCCTGAAACACAACAGGCTACAAATAAATATTCATTAAAGGATGAGTACATAAATAAGTCATATTTTATTGTTCATACAATTTCAGTTTATGAAATAATGTAAACTATTTATATTTACATTCTTTGTGAAATTAAGCAATGAGTAGAAGAGATCATACAATTTTGCATTATTCCTAGTTTATCCCCTTCCAAGCTATGTCTCAATCTAACCAGGATCTCAAGCAATCCTAGGAATATGCATCAGGCTTAGGGTTGGTCCAGATGAAGTCAGAGATTACCATGCTTATCTAAATCCTCTTCTCAAACCAAAATGATTTTTTTTTGTTTTTGTTTTGAAAAGAAAAGATTATTCTCCCTTCCCCCCAGATACACACATAAGCACACACACGTTTTAAGTAAAAGGTAAAAGTTCCTCTGGCTCCCATTGTCCTTCACAGAGGCTTGATGTATTCTTCCATTTTGTTGTATTTGTGATAGTCATAAATTTGTTTCTGACTGCTTAGGTACAATAAGTAGTATATTTTGTTCCTTATTTTTTTAAATTAAATTAAATTTTGTTTTGTACCCTCACATTTCTAGCTGATAGAGCATTTACTATTAGTTATTATTGGAGCTTCCTCCCCTATCAGATCCTATAGGAATCTCAGAGCTTAGTGAGTCACAGGAAAATGAGAGAAGTGTCTACTCCTTAATATCTAGTGGTCACCATCATTACTGATTATTCTACTACCCAAAGATACCATTGAATTCTGGTTTTCTGCCATCTTCCAGGTGCCAGTACTCTATAGCATGTATGGTAGGAAGGAGGATGGCAGACCTTCTTTTCAGCAATGTTTTCTCCATGCTGCCAGTGACTATCATTTCCCTCTGGGCATCTTCACTCTGGTCCTTTCAAGATCAGATGATGGATCTTTTTTTAACAGTCCCCAGCATATACCTCCTCCCAATAGTAGTACTGACATCTCCCTGACTACAATCTCAAGAAACCTCTTCCTCTTCAGGAGTAATTACTCACCAATTTGACAGCAAGTATAAATTTCTATCCTCCCTTGCCCTCTAGGGCAACTCCAGATATTACCAACAAAGACTTGGATGGGTGTTATTGTTTGTATTTGTTTAGTGGTTTTGATATGTGTGTTTTTTCTCTAGGAATGTCCCTATTAGAAAGAAAGAGAAAAGAAGGAAGGAAGGAAGGAGGAGGAGAAAAAGAAAGAAAGAAAGAAAGAAGAAAATAGAGAAGAAAGAAGGCAGGAAGGATGGAAAAAGAGAGAGAAGAAATGAAAGAAGGGAGGAATGAAGGAAGGAAGGAAAGGAGGGAGAGATAGAGGGAGGGAAGGAAAAAGGGTGGAGGGAGAAAGGAATGAAGGAGGGAAGAGGAAAGGGAGAGAGTTAAAGAAGGTAGATAAATGAAAGGATAGAAGAATGAAGCAAAGAAAGAGAGAACCAGCTGTTAACTTTATTTACTCTTCCATCTCCCATCCCCAAGAAAGAGATTGATTCCCAAAAACAGGTTGGCTTTGGGCCAAGTAAGTTAGATTTATGGCTCCAGGAGTCCTACTCAATTTGAGAAAGATCCTTTTTATTTTCTTCCAGAAAGAGAAAGAGCATGCATGCTGGAGGGGCAGAGGGAGAGGGAGAAAGAGAATCCCAAGTAGGCTCCATGCTCAGTGTGGAGCCCAATGAAGGGCTTAATACCACCCTGAGATCACTACCTTACCCAAAATCAAGGGTTGTATGCCCAGCTAACTGAGCCACCCAGGCACTCCAATTTGAGAAAGATCTTAGGAAGACTGAAATAAAGACCATTTTTAATAATCTTCATGTAACACTTTCAAAATCTATTCAAAGAAAAGTACTCAGAAGGTAGCAAAATATTTCCATCTATCCACCAGTGCCTCTGCATATAAAGCTCCCTAATTTTGACAGGACATCACATCCATTTCTCTTTCCTCCCTCACATTGGCAATGACCCAAATGCTTTTGATTGATGAAAAGCATAAGATTGTGTGCTCTGCTAGGAAATTTTCAATCAATGAAAAATGAACATCAGTCACAAATGTCTGGAGTTTGTCAAATACTAGAGTAGCAACTTAAGATTTTGTTAGAAAAGATTTTCACTTAAAATGACAACATTAAGCTACTCTATTATTGGGAAACCATTACAAGTGAGGATGAACCAAAGTATGGACTACATCAGGAAATGTGTACTTTCGAATCCTTTAGCTGCAAGTGGAAAAAGTTATAATGACTTCACAAAGCTTCACTTTTCTGAAAATACTCAGAGTTCTAGTCAACTTTAACATGAACTAAAATATTTTTCCAAGAATATTGTGACACTAATTTTTCATCAAGCTTATTGATATAGTTTTCAACCCCAGAATATCAGCTCAATAATCATACTGCCACTGAGATTGTCTACTGTTGATCCATTGCACCAAATGTTAGGAGTAGATATGCTATACGAAGTATTCTACCACTAGAAAGGAGAAAATGGTCTCATTTCAGGGAATTTAATCAATTACCCTATTTATATTAGTTGGCACATTACCATGATGGTGTAAAATAAATGATTAAGCATTAGATAATGCCCTTATCTCTTTGAAGGAGCTAAAAGAATGTCTACACATGCACACACACACACACACACACTCAAATACCTCTGAAGAAGAAGTACTTGCCAATAATCATACACAATCAGAGCAACATTCTTTTCTCTGTGTAGAAGTGGGAACAGACCTCCTCAAGTCCTATTCTAAGGGCATCTAGTGACTCATAGATGAGCTCTCTTTCCCACTCTCTCACTATATAGTATGTTTTAGTAAGTTAATATTAGTAAGTTAATTCATTGCTCTGGATCTTTATCTCCTCATCTATAAAATGAAAATAATACAAATCTACCATATCTCTTAGTCCATGAAGCTTATGAAGGGCTGAAATGAGATGATGTGCAAAACATTTATTCCAAAAATATAAAACTATCACTTATCCAGGAAATGTACTAGGTCACAAGATATAAAAATGAACTCAACAGAGCACCTGGATGGCTCAGTTAGTTAAGCAACTGCCTTTGGTTTAGGTCATGATCCTGGAGTCCCAGGATCAAGTCCCATATCAGGCTCACTGCTCAGCGTGGAGTCTGTTTCTCCCTCTGACTCTCCCCCCTTTCATGCTCTCTCTCTCAAATAAATAAATTTTTAAAAAATGAACTCAACAGAATCACCATTCTCATTGGTCTTATAACACAGGATGTTCAGTAAATCAGCAGACCTATGTTCAGCACTTAATATTATGGTAGTCACTATGCTAAGTTAGGACTTATGCAGATGAAAGACAAGGTCTTTACCCTCAAAAAGCACACAGTCAAAGCAAGAGGTATGCCAATAAACCAACAACCACAAAACCAACAACTACAACTATATGGCAGTAAATGCCATGATAGGAAAGACTACAAAAGAGGAAAAGCTTACATGCATTTTTGTTCATTTCTAATGTACTCTGCTTATAATTAGGGGACATTAATGCTATGTCAGTGGTACGGTCTTGGATATGCTCTTTTGATTTAAACAGTCATATTACCTATATGTGGGGTTAATTGAGAAAGAAATTAGCATACCTTCTCAATTATCCATTTTATGATTTTAAAAAACACAGAAATCTTTATAAGCACCAACATTAGAGAGTAAAACAAGTAGTCATCCAAGGCAGGTTTTTAACCCAGGTTTTTTTGGGTTTTTTTTTTTTTTGGTTTTTTTTTTTTAAGATTTTATTTATTTATTTGACAGGGACAGATCACAAGTAGGCAGAGAGGCAGGCAGAGAGAGAGAGAGAGGGAAGCAGGCTCCCTGCTGAGCAGAGCACCCAATGTGGGACTCAATCCCAGGACCCTGAGAACATGACCTGAGCTGAAGGCAGCAGCTTAACCCACTGAGCCACCCAGGTTCCCCCCAAGGCGGGTTTTTAAAAAGACATTAACTCTTAAGTATAATTTGTTATTTCCCTCACCTAGGCACCTTCACATATTTGTTATGGTTTAGGTCAGATCTGCATTCTTTGCATGATAGTCCTCAAGAACAAAATATCTATTTATTGTTGGAAAAACATCTTGGAATAGAATTACTCTTATTAATTATATAATTTAACTTACTTAAAATACTTAAGCGAAATTTAATATTCCAACCATAAACATATAAGATTCGCCAAAGGTATCTTCTACTCTAAACCCTTAATGTGAGATATTGGTGTGCATGAGCTCTTTTAAAAAAAAAAATGAAGTATCAAGTTTTCTCAAGATAACATCCTATGGGAACTGGGAAATTTATTTTTAAAGTGTCTATATTTTTTCTTTAATATGCTACTGCAATTCTAGGACAGCAGTCTCTGGGGAGGAAAAAAAAGGCATTCACATGGTTGCCATCTGTATAGCCTCATTCCAAATAATAGGAATAAGCTGGTTCAGAGGCTGAATTACAAATATTATGAATTTCAAACAAATCTAAACCTGCCATTCTTTTCAACTGTGATGCTCAAGAAATCATTTAAAATAATTGGTAACCATGTCATAGAACACCTTGAGAGGCAGTTTAATTTTAGGGACTACAATTACCTGAGAAACAAAGAACCATTTGCCTTGCAGAAGCTATTTAGATTTCAAGACCCATTAATCACAACCCTGTACCTTTATCTTAAATCATCTCCCAACAAGAGCTGACTGCATTATGCTTGGAGCTGCAGTGAAAGCTGCAGCAGTACCATTACTGCAGGCTTGTTTTACTGACAAGTCTTGCAGGCAGCATTAGAATGATAGTATGTGGCATATACAGAACTTTTGAAAAGAGATGTTAAATCCTAGAGGGAACAGCGTTTGGGGAACAAGTGACTTAGCAATAGAAAGAAATTAGCCAGCAAGGCAGCAGGTATTTAACTTTTTAGGGAAACAGCCATCCTATATATCAAGGTCAAAGAAAAGCATGAAATCAATTAGATTAGATATTTACAGGCACTTAATAGTCAATGATGTGGGTATTTAAAAATAAAGGACAAAGAATTCATCTTTTCTGTGTGCCATTAATTTATAAATATTCTACATTTAAAAATAAATTTTTTCACAGAAATTATATTCTTTATATTCTTTTATCCTCTTGCTTTTTTGAAGTGTATTCCTTGTTTGATTTGTTTCCAATAATTGAAATATATTAGAGTACATCATTTAAATTCTTCTTCATTTAACCCCAAAGTAATTAAATCCATAATAGGTATGCATAATTAGTAACTTTGTCAATCAATGTCAGAATTTCAAATGTTTGAAATTGTACAATAATACCCAAGATAACAATTTCAGAAACATAGGGGAGACATCATGATTCTTAATGTGTATTTTGACACTTATTAAATGTTAAGGAGATAAAAATGGGAAAGAAAAAGAAATCTATTAAAGGCACTCATGTCAATTTCTTCAGGTGGCTCAAGATTAGCATTGTATTCAGAATGAGCTAATTTTATCATTACTTTATAATCCTTAGACCAATAGACCAGTCTCCATTTCAAATATATTCAGATGACAGTTTTCCTTCTATTTTTAAAAATTTATTTATTTATTTGAGAGAGAGAGAAAAAGTGAGTAGGGGGAGGGACAGAGGGAAAAGGAGAGAGAGAATCCCAAGCAGACTTCCCCACTGAGTGCAGAACATGACATGGAACTCAATCCCAAGATCCCAAGATCACAACTTAAGCCAAAATCTATGGTCAGTCACATAACCAACTGAGCCACCTAGGCACCAGCCAGATAAGTTTTCTAATTTAAGGTTTCTCTGTTTAAAGTTTACCTATCTGAAAAATAATATTTGTAAAAATTATAAGTTTCATCTATTTTTAATAGTCTCAAAATATTCCTTTCAATAGCTTGATTGCTTCTTCTCACTTTAGTTATTAAAGTTTTAAAATGTTCTCTGGGAGACAAACCATGAGAGACTATGGACTCCGGGAAACACAATGAGGGTTTTAGAAGGGAGGGGGTGGGGGGATAGGTGAGCCTGATGATGTGTATTAAGGAGGGTACAGATTGCATGGAGCACTGGGTGTTACATGCAAACAATGAATCATGGAAAACTACATCAAAAACTAATGATGTACTGTATGGTGACTAACATAACATAGTAAAAAAATAATCAAAATTGCTCTATAACAAAACCAAAAAATAAATAAGTAATTTTTCTCTGAGATATGTAGGAATAATTACATCATTGCCTCAAAATCTGCATTCAATGACAATGATCTCATTTCAAGTTTTGCAAGAAGACAGCAGTTATTTCATTAGAAATTGATTGGTATGATTTTATTAAGAATGATTTGTTTCAGGAGTAATTTTATTTTTTATTAGAATTCTAATGAGGGGCGTCTGAGTGGTTCAGTAGGTTAAAGCCTCTGCCTTCGGCTCAGGTCATGATCCCAGGGTCCTGGGATCGAGCCCCACATCGTGCTCTCTGCTCAGTGGGGAGCCTGCTTCCTCCTCTCTCTCTGCCTGCCTCTCTGCCTACTTGTGATCTCTAAGTGTCAAATAAATGAATAAAATCCTTAAAAAAAAGAAGTCTAATGAATACATTTTAAAATCCCAAAAGCATAAATTCCCTTCCAAATTCTCAAATATACTTATAAAAAATGGTTTTTTTATGTTGAATTGGTTTCAACTATTAAGGCCTTGTTTTAGAAAATTGCCTCCTCTGTCTTTTATATACAACTGCATATTCTAAAGAAGATTTGGGGCATCTGGGTGGTTCAGAGGGTTAAGCCTCTGTCTTCAGCTCAGGTCATGACCTCAGGGTCCTGGGATCCAGCCCCTCAAGGGGCTTTCTGCTCAGCAGAGAGCCTGCTTCCCCCTCTCTCTCTGCCTGCCTCTCTGCCGACTTGTGATATCTCTTTCCCTCTGTCAAATAAATAAATAAAATCTTTTTTAACAGATTATATATATATAGTCATCTTCATATATATCTGTGTATCATCTTTTTTTATATCACTTTTTTTATTTATTTTCAGCATAACAGTATTAATTATTTTTGCACCACACCCAGTGCTCCATGCAATACGTGCCCTCTCTAATACCCACCACCTGGTTCCCCCAACCTCCCACCCCTCCACCTCTTCAAACCCCTCAGATTGTTTTTCAGAGTCCATAGTCTCTCATGGTTCACCTCCCCTTCCAATTTCCCTCAACTCTCTTCTCTCCATCTCCCCTTGTCCTCCATGCTATTTGTTATGCTCCACAAATAAGTGAAACCATATGATAATTGACTCTCTCTGCTTGACTTATTTCACTCAGCATAAACTCTTCCAGTCCCGTCCATGTTGCTACAAAAGTTGGGTATTCATCCTTTCTGATGGAGGCATAATACTCCGTAGTGTATATGGACGACATCTTCCTTATCCATTCGTCCATTGAAGGGCATCTTGGTTCTTTCCACAGTTTGGCAACCGTGGTCATTGCTGCTATAAACATTGGGGTACAGATGGCCCTTCTTTTCACTACATCTGTATCTTTGGGGTAAATACCCAGTCGTGCAATTGCAGGGTCATAGGGAAGCTCTATTTTTAATTTCTTGAGGAATCTCCACACTGTTCTCCAAAGAGGCTGCACCAACTTGCATTCCCACCAACAGTGTAAGAGGGATTCAAATTAAACCACATTGAGATATCACCTTACACCAGTTAGAATGGCCAAAATTAGCAAGACGGGAAACAACATGTGTTGGAGGGGATGTGGAGAAAGGGGAACCCTCTGTGTATCATCTTTGTGTACATTGTGTTGTTATTATGAACTTGGGACATCAAGGATATTTTCAGTCTTTAAGGTATTTTGTTGATCTCTTGAATAATAAAGTGAAACAGGTTTATATCATTTCAACATCACTTTCCTTTTTTACATTTCTGTACTCAGCTTAAATCATTTGTTCAATAATAATTTCTGCTAAACACTGTAGGTAACTCAAAAGAAGTTTAAAATATAGTCTTTGCTCTCAAAGACACACACTCTTCTAGGAAGTCAAGATACACATACCATTTAGGACAAAAAATGATTAAGCACCAACATGTATAATACCACAGGAATTACAACAGAATTTTTTTAATGAGATTCATGTTCACTGAAATGTATATAGAAGTTTTCACAGAGATTTTTGGACTTGAACTGGATATTAAGGAATACTGGATTCAGTCAAAATGGGAGGAGGAGGGTGTGTACAAGGAAGAGTAAAGAAACAAAAGAATAAACAAGCCTGAAGACAGTGAACAGAGAATTTTTTACAATGACTAGAAAGGCCCTGATGGGCAGCAGGGAAAGATAAAGTTGGAAATAAATTGGGGTCCCATTTTGGAGAAATTCAAATAATAAAGTAGAGAATTTGGATTTGATATTATTTGGCTTAGGCCAGGCTCACAGTGTAAATGAAGTACAAAGAATGAATATAAAAGGCCTAGGGGAGGAAATATCAACAGGGCTTTTATCCATTCATTCTAGCAAGCATTTGTTCAGTACTGTTAGGTTTTTATAATACTATGGGGAGTGAAGAATCTAAGAATCTAAGATGGCTTCAAGGCTTTGAGATTTCAAAACAAAGAATTAAGGGAGGGTGGGGAGTTGGGTGAGCCTGGTGGTGGTTATTAAGGAGGGCACATACTGCATGGAGCACTGGGTGTGGTCCATAAACAAAGAATTTTGGAACATACACCAAAAAATTAAATTAAATTAAAATTTTTTAAAAAGGAAATTTTACTATACCATCTGACCCCTTTAAAAATCAGAATCTCGCCCTGAAAAGGTGCTTGAGCCATGTAAGAAGGATGATGAAACAGGTTAACCAAGTTTGTGTAATTAGTTCCTAAAATGACCTTCAATTCCATTGTGCTTTCCTTTGCCTTTAAATCATTCAGTTCCCAAACATTTCTTTCTCCAGCTCCATTACTGCCTCCCTTTCCAATTAGAGTTCAGCTTATTACTTTCTTTCTAGATGTTGTTCCCTTTAGGAAGTTTGATTACCTTAGGCAAAGCCTAAAACATCTTTCCTTTTCCAGTTTACACTGGGAAAAATTGGCCTGGAGAAAAATTAGGTATTTAGGAAAGAAAACAATTGGGTAGAGGAAAGGTGATCAATTTGGCTATGATTTTGTAATGATAATGGAATTCACTATCATCTGCATGATTGCTGAAAGATAGTTGGAAATATCAAATTGTAAATTAAGGAAGGAAACAAGTTTGGATTGCAGATTTCAGGGTCTTCACCAGTGGCAATTTAAGTTCTCAAAAAAGTACTGAAGAGTACTCCCTTTTCCTCCCAAGAATAGCATTAGTGGCCAGGAGAGAAGTCTAAGGTATCATTCAAGGACAACTAGAATCAATGTGTTAAGTCTTATTAAGTCCTGGCAACAACTCTATGTAGTAGCGAAAGCAAGACAGATTATATTTAATTTCTCATTAGAATTTTTTTCCTTATTTGATTAAAAACTTGATTCGTATTAAAATTTATAGACACCGTTATCCCAGACTGATTTCTTCTAAGGCCCTACACACATAAACCAATACTTATTTTCATGACTTTTCTAATTACTCCTAAAATTAGCTGATTCTGCTGGCTTTCTGATCAGCATGTGCAGTCTAGCTTTCACAAATAACTGTGATTAGAAAATTGCATATTAAAAAAAAAGAAAGACCAGCTTGAGGAAATTTGGTTTGTAACACACAGATCCTCTATTAGCTAAAAAATGAAGCAAATATGTAAAAGAAAGTATTAAAAAGCAAGAGGCTTGTTATTTTTTGAGGGATATGTTTTGAAACCATTGGTAACCGTGCCTAGAACAACAATAGACTGTGAAAAAAAATCTGCCTGTTTATTCTCTATATACCAATTTTCCACTTAACATACTACATTGTATTCAAGCTCTTTTATAAAATCACTTTGTTATATATCATCAAGCAGAGCCATAAATATAAGTTCTAGAGGATGGCAGAACGTTCAGTAACTGTAAGGCTTGGGTGGCAAATTAGAAACATAGAGGACCTGGGGCGCCTGGGTGGCTCAGTGGGTTAAAGCCTCTGCCTTGGGCTCAGTTCATGATCCCAGGGTTCTGGGATCGAGCCCCGTGTCGGGCTCTCTGCTCAGCAGGGAGCCTGCTTCCCTCTCTCTCTGTCTCTGCCTGCCTCTCTGCCTACTTGTGGCCTCTGTCTGTCAAATAAATAAATAAATAATCTTTAAAAAAAAAAAGGAACATGGAGGTCCCATTTACTCCTTTGGATCACTGGATCATAGAATTAAAAGGAATTTGAGAATAAAAGCACTTAGCTTAGGCACCTTCTTTTTATTTTTTTTCCACTTGTTTGTAGACACCTTCATTTTATTTTTATTTTTTTATTAACATATAATGTATTATTAGCCCCAGGGGTAGAGGTCTGTGAATCGCCAGGTTTACATACTTCATAGCACATACCTTCCCCAATGTCCATAACCCCACCATCCTCCATTTTAAAGAAGGAATTACACCTCAGAAAGATTGTGAAAAGCTTGAAGTCATTTAACTAGTAAATAGTAGAGCTCAGTCTCAAATCAAGTTCTAACTTCCAGTTCAGTGATCATTCTACTGCAACATACTGCTTATGCTAAGCCCTATACCTTGATTAAATTAATGAATCCTAAAGAAGTTATTGAGTTCCTACTATGTGGCTTACCAATGTGATATGTGTTGAAGGGGAAGCTAAAGTTTAAAAAAAAAAGGATTTTTAAATGTTAAGACATTGACCCTGTTGCCAGGAGCTTTGAAATTTATGTGAAGTCAACATATAAGAAGTAGTTAACAAGTAGTATCAGAACAAACTTAAAATCAAATGTTCAATGACAGGAGGGTATTGACTAGGGAAGAGAAATTGGAATTGGATAGGGCAGGAATAGAAAAGTATCTACTATGTTCCAAAGCTACTAGACAAGCTCTGAGGAGCCATTCTTTGACAAGGCCATGTGTCACCACCAATACACCAAAAATAAAAAAGTCATTATATATTCACCTTCATCACAGGGAAAATATAGAAAAGTTCTTGAGATTAAGAGTAGCTAAAGAATTTTAAATCCCTCCCCACAAAATAAGCTATATTCACTCCCACTATGAAATTATCAAAACTCCTGCCAAAACATTAAAAAGTACTTTCTTTGACTTTAAAATACTAGATCTCACTAACACATGATACATATTGTAGTTTTCTTTCTATCAAAAATAGCACATAACTACAGAAAAATATAGAGTAAGTTTTGAGCAGAAGTCCTCATTGAGGTAAAAGCACTATGTACCACAAATATCTTTAAATTAATAGTCACTACATAAAGGCTAAGACAAAAATGTATACTTAGCAAATGATTTGAGGCAACCAAAAGAAAAAAAGGAAAAATGGGCAAGAAATATTATTCTTTGATATTACTCATTTGAAATAAAATTATCATATTGCAGATATCAGGCCCACATATGTATATAACCTGTTTTAAAGAAAAAATACATCATCTATTGAGGAATTTTAAAATGCATTTTTCATCACTACTGAATCAGTTTTTAGTATAAATATACCTCCCTTTAAAATTTTTTGTATGTTTTATTTACTTTATTTTTCCCCAGGGCCTATAAATATGTTGGCACATAGTAGGCACTCAATAAATATTTATTCAATTTTTCTAGGTCAGTCGCTTTTCTCTCTCTAAATGTATAAATATTTAATCTTGATTGCTGCTTAGACCACGAGAGCTACACAAAGAGACTAATGGAAATTGAAAACATTCTTTCAAAGTCATTGGACAAACAATGCTAAAATTAGATATAGTCCTGTGACAAAAAGCTATTTCTCTTCTTTCTGTGAAAAAATTTAGGAATTAAAACTGGTGAGACCTTTCAGAGTCTCAGTGTAAGTAAGACTAACCACCAAAAAAAGAAAAAGAAAGAATGAATGAAAAAGGAAGTCAGTATGACATAGAACAAGAAGATTAAGAACTACACTTTTTTTAATCACTAACCACTACCCAAAAAGTGAATAAACAAGGCAAAATAGCATAAATACTATTCCCCAAGAATAGAAGACTGCAAATGTATGAGGCTGCTGCCACTGCTATTCCTTACCTACTTGGCTTAAAACAAATTAGAGGCAAAGGAATTGAGTTAGGAGTGTTGATTTGGGGGTCAATTAAATCAGGATGTGCATTCCAGTACTGTACCTTAAGAGATGTGAGAATTTTAGGGTCCCAGTGACATTAGAGACAATATCAATAAATAGCAGATATCAATAAGCATAGCCTTTTCAGCTTAAGTTATATTTAGTATTTAGATTTTATACAACCATGCTGTATTTAGTCCTAATGAGGCAATTTTTCTGCCTAAAACAAATAGCCAGAACATAGGTGCTATGAGCATGCCAGTAAAATCTTGTTAGAACACTTTCAAGCAAAACTTTTATCACACTAATGATATTCCTTAAGTCAGTAGAAACAAAAATCACTGAAAAGTCCAGTAAATTGTTCAAAAAATAAACATGAAATGAGTGCCTGTTATTTGCCAAATGCTTTGCAAGGCACTAATGGAACCAAAAGGAGGAAAGTGTAATCCTTGCCCTTAAGGAACTGGCTATTCATGTTCTTTTCTAGTTCTATATAAATTTTAGGGCTGTTTGTTCCAGCTCTGAAAAATGCCAGTGGTATTTTGATAAGGAAGGCATTGAGAGTGTAGATTGCTCTGGGCAGGATAGACATTTTAACAATATTTATTCTTCCAATCCATGAGCATGGAATGTTTTTCCACTTCTTTGGGTCTTCTTCAATTTTTTCATAAGTGTTCTGTAGTTTCTAGTGTATAGATCTTTTACCTCTTTGGTTAGGTTTACTCCTGGGTATCTTATGGTATTTGGTGCCATTACAAAAGGTATTGACCCCTTAATTTCGATTTCTTCTGTCTCTTTGCTAGTGTACAGAAATGCAACTGATTTCTGTGCATTGATTTTTGTATCCTGCCACAAGGCTGAATTCCTGTATGTATTCTAATAATTTGGGGGTGGAGTCCTTTGGGCTTTCAAAAAAAGTATTATATCATCTGTGAAGAGAGTTTGACTTCTTTGTCAATTTCAATGTCTTTTATTTCTTTTTGTTGCCCGATTGCTGATGCTAGGACTTCTAGTACTATTATGAACAATATAATAATGAGATTGGGAATCGTTGTTGTGTTCCTGACCTTAGGAGAAAGGCTCTCATTTTTCCCCATTGAGAATGATATTTGCTCTGGGCTTTTCAAGGTGACTTTCATGATATTGAAGTATATTCTCTCTATTTCTATATTTTGAAAGAGTTTTAATCAAGAAAAGAGGATGTATTTTGTCAAATGTTTTTTTCTGCATCATTCTGGATCATATGGTTCTGGTCTTTCTTTTTATTAATGTGCTCCATGGCATTGATTGAATTGAGAATATTGAACCACCCTTGCATCCCAGGAATAAATCCCACCTGGTCGTGATGGATAATCCTTTTAATGTTCAGTTGGATACTATTAGGTAGGATCTCATTGAGTATTTTGGCATCCATGTTCATCAGAGATATTCATCTGTAATTCTTTTTTATGGGGTCTTTGCCTGGTTTGGAGATCAGGGTAATGCTGACCTTGTGGAAGAGTTTGGAAATTTTCCTTCTATTTCTATTTTTTGAAACAGCTTCGGGAGAATATGTATGATTTCTCCTTTAAATATTTGGTAGAACTCCCCTGGGCAGACATCTGGCCCCGGACTTTGGTTTTTTGGAAGGTTTTTGATTACTGCTTCAATTTCCTTACTGGTTATTGGTCTATTCAGATTGTTGATTTCTTCTTGTTTCCGTCATGGTAGTTTATGAGTTCCCAGAATGCATTAATTTCTCTAATTGCTTAATTTGTTGGCATATAGCTGCTGATAATAATTTCTAATAATTGTTTCTATTTTTTTGGTGTTAGTCATGATCTCTTCCCTTTCATTCATGATTTTATTTATTTGGGTCCTTCCCCTTTTCTTTCAGATAAGTTTGACCAGAGGTTTATTGATCTTATTAATTCTTTCAAAGAACAAGCTTCTAGTTTCGTTGATTTGTTCTACTGTTTTCCTGGTTTCTATTTCACTTATTTTTTACCTAATCTTTATTATTTCTCTTCTCCTGCTTGGTTTAGAGTATATTTTCTGTTCTTTCTCCGGGTCTTTTGGATGTAATGCTAGCATGTGCATTTGGGATTTTTATAATTTTTTGAGAGAGGTTTGGATGCATTTCCACCTTAGGACCAACTTTGAAGTATACCATAGGTTTTGGATCAATGAGTTCTCATTCTCATTAGTTTCCATAAGTTGTTTAAGTTCATCTTGAATTTCCTGGTTGACCCAATCATTCTTTAGCACGGTGTTTTTTTAACTTCCAAGTGTTTGAATTCCTTCCAAATTTCTTCTTGTGATTGAGTTCCAGTTTCAGAGCATTGCAGTCTGAAAATATCCAGGGAATAAATCTCAGTCTTTTGGTATTGGTCGAGACCTGATTTGTGACTCAGTATGTAATTTATTCTGGAGAACGTTCCATGTGCACTTGAGAAGGATGGGTATTTGGTTGTTTTAGGATGGAATGTTCTGTATATGTCTATGAAGTCCACCTTGTCCAATGTGTAATTCAAAACCCTTGTTTCCTTGTTGATCTGCTTAGATGATCTGTCCATTGCTGTGAGTGGAGTCTTGAGGTCTCCTACTATTAATGTATTATTATCAATATGTTTCTTTATTTTGGTTATTAATTGGTTTATATGATTGTCTGCTCCCATGTTGGGAGCACAGATATTTACAATTGTTAGATCTTCGTCTTGGGTAGACCCTTTAAGTATAATACAGTGTCCTTCTACAACTCTTTCTACATCTTTGGTTTAAAATCTGATTTGTCTGATATGAGGATTGCTACCCCAGATTTCTTTTGAAGTCCATTAGTGTGATGGTTTTCCGGCCCCTCACTTTCAATATGAAGGTGTCTTTGGGTTCAAAATGAGTCTCTTGTAGACAGTAGATGGATGGGTCCCGCTTTTTTATCCAATCTGAAACTCAGTGCCTTTCACAGGAGCATTCATCCCATTTACATTCAGAATAACTATTGAAAGATATGAGATTAGTGCCATTGTATTGCCTGTAAAGTCCCTCTTTCTATAGATTTTCCCTGTTTCTTTCTGGTCTACGTGACTCTTGGGGTCTCTCTTCACTTACAGAATCCCCCTTAATATTTCTTAGAGTGCTGGCTTGGTAGTCTCATATTCTTTCAGTTTCTGCCTATCCTGAAAGCTCTTTATCCCTCCATCTGTTCTGAATGACAGTCTCGCTGGATAAAGTATTCTAGGCTGCATGTTCTTTTCATTCCATACCCTGAATATGTCTTGCCAGCCCTTTTGGCTTGGCAGGTCTCTGGGAACAAGTCTTATGTTATTCCTATGTTACTCCCTCCATATATAAGGAACATCCTCTCCCTGGCTACTCTCAGGATAGTTTCCTTGGCTGTAAAATTTATAAGCTTCACTCTGATATGTTGTGATATTGATCTATTTTTACTGATTTTGGGAGGGGTCCTCTCTGTCTTTCAGAATAGAATGCTTGTTTTCTTCCCCAGATTAAGGAAGTTCTCAATGATGATTTGCTCAAAGATATCTTTTAGTGCTCTCTCTCTCTCTGCCTCCTTGAGGATCCCATTAATTCTAACACTGGAATGTTTTATGGCATCATTGATCTAAGTCTATTTTCATGGGCTACTAACCGCCTATCCCTATCTTCTTCAACTCCCTTCCCAGTGATCTACTAGATCACTGGTTCATGCTTCTGCCTCATTTACCCTGGCTTTTAGAGTATCCAGTTTAGACTGTATCTCATTCATAGCATTTTTTTAGTTTGGCCTGATTAGATCTCATTTCTGCTCTTAGAGATTCTATATTGTCACTAATGTTTTTTTCAAGCATAGCTATGATTCGTTATTGCTATCCTGAATTCTATCTCTGCCATCTTGCTTACATTCAGATCCATTAATTCTGTGGAAGATGAAATTGTCTCTGCTTCCTTCCTTTGATGAGATTTCCTCCTCCTAGTCATTTCTGTTGACAGATGGCTGAGCAAATGAGCAGAGTCCAAAATATCAACCACGACCCAAGCAAGATGCACCCTCATCCCTGGTTGTCAGGAGCCCTGGGGCCATATTCCTGGTCAGCTAAGGTCCTTCCTAGAGAAGAGTCAAGTTGAGCATACAAGGATGGTCACCAGCAACCAAGGACTCCAGCAGGCACTGAAAATGTACACATCTTATGACCAAGAAATTCCTTCTCATCAAATCTGAGGAAATATCCATACTCAAATATATCCTACAGTAGTCTATATAGCAGAAAAAAGGAAATAACCTAAATTTTCATCAACTGGGAGATAGGTAAAGAACATATCATCATCCATACTTCTGCATGCTAACTATGCAACAGTTAAATAGAATGAGGTTGATCTCCATGTTTTGGCATGAAACAATAGCTAGGACAGATTGTTAAACAAATCACATTACAGGATATACATTCTTATGTAAAGCACACACACAAACATACAAAACAAAAACGCCTATTTTTACCACTCACCAGCCTTATAATCTTGAACACACCTGATACTTAATTCATAGCTATTTTTCTAACTTGTATAATTTGAATAGGATTGTAGGTAGGGTTAAAAGGATTAATACTGTGAAGTTTTTAAAGCAGTGCCTGGTACAAAATATTTTGCACTCAATATTAGCCATTATTAGTTTAGGTTCAATTCAACAAATACTCATTAACTAACCACCATGTATCAGGCATTTCACTAGCCATTGGTGATACAGAGATCACTAACAATCTGTCCTTGCCATTGAAAAAACTTACACAGTGTGGAACAATTAGCCACATATACCCACATTGGCAATACAATGATAAGCATTTGAAGGAATAATTACAAGGTGCTCTGAGCATATAGAGGAGATCTATTCAGCACAGGATCAGGGAGGAAGAGGTGTAAGAGTGGGGCACTTTTGAAATGGAAAACTCTAGTAACAACTTTCTCTCCATTCCCTTTCCTTAAAAGGAGAGAAAGTCCTCAGTAGATTATTTATGCCTTTTGAAACCTAAAAATGACTCATCAAAGTTTATGTTGGCATAAGATTTTCTGACTACCGCTCAAGCTTGGCAACTGAGAGTAACCATTATGAGACATAATGGTGTCATTCCACAGGACAAGTTGGGAAACAACTACAAATTGTGTTGTAAACCTCATGGGGTATCTACTTTATTCCACAAGGTGCCAGTATTTCATAACATAGTTTCCAAATTCGGAGAACAGTTTATGGTAAGTTTCCAAAGATTGTGTTTCACAACTAATATCTAGATCCCCTGCCAAAGACTTAAGATTGTATAAACTCAAAATAAACATGAGTTAGCACCACATCTCTATTTAAAAAAAAAAGACATAACAATGGCTTGTATTAACTAGAATGTATTATCTAGGAACTGTTAGGCAACTTTCCATTTATAGGTCACAATATTACAATATTCAGACTAAATATTCAAGAAAGGGATAAAAAATATGATGTAGCTTAAAGGATCAATCTATAAACCTACGATGAGTTAAAGGAATAAGGAATGCTAATTCAGTAAGAACTGCACACTCTGGAACAAACAAAAGAAAGAGATTTCCTTCCAATAGAGCTCATGGTCTAGTCAGAAAAGCAGAGCACACACACAGAAATTGGAATGATATTAAGTCTTTTACATAATGAAATTTAAGAATAAGCTTGAACAAGTGGGAAACCTAACCAAAGAGGTAAAATATTTATAGGTAAAAGGTCTATACTCCAAAAACTATAAAATACTGATGAAAGAAATTGAAGATAACACAAAGAAATGGAAAAATATCCCATGTTCATGGATTGGAAGAAAGAATATTGTTAAAATGTTTATACTACCCAAAGCAATCTACACATTTAATACAATCTCTATCAAAATACCAACAGATTTTTTCATAGAGCTAGAACAAACAATCCTAAAATTTGGATTGAACCACAAAAGACCCCAATAGCCAAATCTCTTATATAAGAGAAGGAAAGCTGGAGGCATCACAGTCCTGGACTTAAGGTTATATCACAAAACTGTAGTGATCAAGACAGTATAGTACTAGCACAAAAATGGACACAGAGATCAATGGAACAGAATGGAAAACCCACAAATAAACCCACAACTATATGGTCAACTAATCTTTGATAAAGCAGGAAAGAATATCCAAAGGAAAAAAGAAGGTCTCTTTTAAAAAATGATGTTGGAAGACTGGACATCAACAAGGAAAATATTTTAGCTAGATTTTTAAGAAGGTTTATACATCCATTATTAAAAATTTATAATGGTTTCTCATTGTCAACAAGATAAATCTGTTTTTCTCACCTTATCCCACACACTGTATCTCAAAGGTAATCCTCTGGTCCAGCTAGAATGGCTTAAGCAGTATATCTCAGGTTTCCCATCTGGAGAACTTTCTACAAATCCTAATCATGGGTAGTCATATTAATCCCATATCTTCCAATGAACATTCACAGCTACAAGCACCTAATGTCCTCTTTCCCCACTGAATACTCTTACCACTCATCTACAGTCTACAGTTTGATATCTCTTGGCAATGTCCACCTCTACCATAAGAACCTGGTCACAAATGAGGAAATTTTACAAAATATATCAGAACAGAAAGAGGCAAAGTCACCTTACATAGAGAGAATGACTCACAGGCCTCCAACACTTGATCACATCCTAATTGAATTGGTCTATGTCTTCAGGATTGAGGATAAAAAGGATAATAAGTCCCAAAAGCTAGAGTGGCTTTTATCCAAACAGTACCTCCCAGAGAAGAGAGAGGATTGGGAGAAGAGAGAGGGTTGGGTGCTGAACTTAAATATTTCTATTCCTTAAGGCAAAGTGTACTTCCTGTGAGGACAGTACGGATAGTACAGGTGCTTCCAGTCAATAGATGTTGCATATAACTTCACTGGCACCAGCATACCCTGCCCAATGAACAAAAAACTGCACTGGAGGATGACTCATGATCTGCATTTTTAGAAGTTACCTTTATTGCCGATTAACCTATATAGTATAAAAACAACCCCATATAGAGGTATAGTTCTACGAATTTTGAAAAATACATAAGGATGTATAACCATGACCACAATTAAGATATAGAATATATGATTTACCAACTTATGTAGGTTTGCTGACTAGGGGGAAAATGTGCTATTTATGCAAACATGTTTGCAACAATTATTTTTTACTAAAAAATAATAGTGTCATAATAATTTAGCTAGAATGAGTCCATTCTTTTTTTTTATTTTTTTGGCTTTATGCATACATATATATTTTTTAAGTATTCCAAGATTCATTGCTTATGTACCACACCCAGTGCTCCTAACAATACATGCCTTCCTTAATACCCATCACCAGGCGCACCCAATGCCCCAACCCCCTCTCCTACAAAATCCTCAGTTTGTTTCTCAGAGTCCACAATCTCTCATGGTTCATCTTCCCCTATGATTTCCCCCAATTCACTTCTCCTCTCCAACTCCCAATGTCCTCCATGTTATTCCTTACACTACACAAGTAAGTGAAGCCATATGATAATTAACTCTCTCTGCTTGACTTATTTCACTTAGCATAATCTACTCCAGTCCCATCCATGTTGGTACAAAAGTTGGGCATTCATCCTTTCTTATGGAGGCATAATACTCTATTGTATATATGGACCATATCTTCTTTATCCGGTCATCCATTGAAGGGCATCTTGGCCCTTTCCACAGTTTAGCAACTGTGGACATTGCTGCTATGAATATTGAGGTACAGATGACCCTTCTTTTCACTACATCTATATCTTTGGGGTAAATACTCAGTAGTGCAATTGTAGGGTCACAGGGTAATTCTATTTTTAATTTCTTAGGGAATCTCTACACTGTTTTCCAAAGTGGCTGCACCAACTTGCATTCCCATTACACAACAGTGTAAGAGGGCTCCCCTTTCTCCACATCCTCTCCAACACCTGTTGTTTACTGTCTTTTTTATTTTGGCTGTTCTGACTGGTGGAAGGTGGTAGCTCAATGTGGTTTTGATTTGAATCTCCCTGATGGCTAATGATGATGAACATTTTTTCATGTGTCTGTTAGCCATTTGTATGTCTTCCTTGGAGAAGTGTCTGTTCATGTCTTCTGCCCATTTTTCAGCATGATTATCTGTTTTGTGTGTGTTGAGTTTGAGGAGTTCTTTATAGATCTTGGATACCAGCCCTTTGTAGTGTCATTTGCGAATATATTCTCCCATTCTGTGGGTTGCCTCTTTATTTTGTTGACTGTTTCCTTTGCTGTGCAGAAGCTTTTGATCTTGATGAAGTCCCAAAAGTTCATTTACACTTTTGTTTCCTTTGCCTTTGGAGACATGTCTTGAAAGAAGTTGCTGTGGCCAATGTCAAAGAGGTTCCTGCCTACGTTCTCCTCTAGGATTTTGATAGATTCCTGTCTCATGTTGAGGTCTTCTATCCATTTCAAGTTTATCTTTTATATGGTGCAAGAGAATGGTCATGTTCCATTCCTCTATACATAGCTGTCCAATTTTCCCAGCCCCATTTATTGACAAGACTGTCTTAATTCCGCTGGATATTTTTTCCTGCTTTGTCAAGGATTATTTGACCAAAGAGTTGCCAGTCCATATCTGGGCTCTCTACTCTGTTCCCCTGGTCTATGTGTCTGTTTTTGTGCCAGTACCATGCTGTCTTGGTGATCACAGCTTTGTAGTAAAGCTGGAAATCAGGCAACGTGATGCCCCCACTTTTGTTTTTCTTTTTCAACATTTCCTTAACAATTCGGGGTCTCTTCTGGTTCCATACAAATCTTAGGATTGTTTGTTCCAGCACTTTGAAAAATGCCGGTGGAATTTTGATCGGGATGGCATTGAAAGTATAGATGGCTCTAGGCAGTATAGACATTTTAGACAATGTTCATTCTTCCGATCCATGAGCATGAATGCTCTTCCATCTTTTTGTGTCTTCTTCAATTTCTTTCATGAGTGTTCTGTAGTTCCTCGAGTACAGATCCTTTACCTCTTTGGTTAGGTTTATTCCCAGGTATCTTACGGTTCTTGGTGCTATAGTAAATGGAATCAATTCTCTAATTTCCCTTTCTATATTTTCATTGTTATTGTATAAGAAAGCAATTGATTTCTGTACATTGATTTTGTATCCTGCCACATTACTGAATTGCTCTATGAGTTCTAGTAGTTTGGGGTTGCAGTCTTTTGGGCTTTCCATACGAAGTATCATGTCATCTGTGAAGAGAGAGAGTTTGACTTCTTCTTTGCCAATTTGAATACCTTTTTATTTTTTTGTGTTGTCTGATTGCTGTTGTTAGAACTTCCAGTATTATGTTGAACAGCGTGGCGAGAGTGGACATCCTTGTCTTGTTCCTGATCTCAAAGGGAAGAATGTTAGCTTTCGCCCATTGAGAATGATATTCTTAATATACTGAAAAAAACTCATGAAAGTAAGAAAACAAAATTATCATCTAAGATCTAAATTACATCAACCCTATGTATGAGATCATGATTATAAAAATTTACCTCAAAGAGACAGACTATATGTCACAGACCTACAAGTCTTGTTGACCATAAACTGACTGCAAATTCTGCCTTAACCAAGTGTGTAAAACAAAACAGAGGTTGATTTAGTTAGACCCTTTTTAGACAAGTGTTACTCAAATTATGATCCTTAAACTAGTGCCCATATGCAAACTGTTTATTATGGAGTCATGATAAAAGAAGTATAAAAACTAAGAGGTAAACAATTAGAAAATTTTATTGCAATTTGAAAGATTAATTTTATATTAATTTAATCCAATACTAAAAGCTTTGGGCTTGTATTTTGTATGTCTTCATTTCATTTTTCTAATGATTTATTTTTATTGTATTTTTAAAAGGTATCGGTTCTTTATAGATTGGACGGAGGTACTGGTCCTTTCTCACATAGATTAAAAAGCACTAATCTGGGATGCCTGGGTGGTTCAGTTGGTTAAGCCACTGCCTTCGGCTCAGGTCATGATCCTGGCATCCTGGGATCGAGTCCCGCATCGGGCCCTCCACTCAGCAGGAGCCTGCTTCTCTCTCTGCCCCTGCCTGCTTGCATGCTTGTGCTCTCTCTCTATGACAAATAAATAAATAAAAATCTTTAAAAAAAAGCACTAATCTACTGTATGCTCCTACCATGTCATGCTTGTACATACTAAATCTTGACCACTCAGTTAGCCCTTAATCATTTATTACCTTAGTCATGGATTAGCAAACTTTTTCCATAAGTGGTCAGAAACTAAATCATTTTGTCCTTGCAAGCCAAACAGTTTCAGTCACAATTCTTCTGCTCTGTTGTTGTAAGCCAAAAGTAGCTGTAGACAAGATGAAAACAAATGAATTTGGCTGTATCCCAATAAAACGTTATTTTGTTAACTGGAGATGGGCTAATTAAATGGGCTGAAATTTGTCAATCCTTGCCTTATATTATCATTTAATTTTGTCATATTAGATTGTAAACTCTTCACCAAGAGCAGACCTGGGGCCTATCTTTTTTTTTTTTCTCTCTCTCCTTTCAAGCAATGATTTCAAATTCCAATAACCACCTTTAGAATGAATGAAGAAATGGTGAGAAACAAACGGAAGGAAGGAAGAAAGTATTCCAGATAGTGGGGGGAAAAAAAAGCAAAGGCATGGGATAGGAATACAAGTAAAGATAATTTAACCAAAGTCAAGAAGACTGAGAATAATTTCAATGCCCTCAATGATATAAAGCATTGTTTAAAAAAAAATTCCTGGCCAATGTCTTTTGAGAATAGAAAATAAAATACAAGTTCACATTTCCCCAGAAATATTTTAGATGGCAAGTGAACAAGAACTTCAGTAAACTTTAGACTGGGGTACTAAAGAAACTTGCTCAGCAAGATAACTCTCTCAAAGTAACATTAATATGAATTGTCCTGAACTATTTGAAAAAACTATTGTGGGTGTCCAAGAAATGTCCTGGATAATTCCTCAAGATTGCTTTCATTTTCAAGCCTTTAAATTAAGCAGATGACCCATTTTTTCCCTCAGAAGCTCCATGCCACTAAAAAATAAGTTCTAAAAAGGAAACATAATATTTTATTAAAAGGTTATTGGTATTTCAAATTATGTTATATATACTAAATATTTATTTTTTTGTCTAGTAAAAGCAAATTACCTAAAATAACGATTTTCAGAATACTACTCACTGTAATGGATGACTAAGATTTAATCCAAATTTGATGGTTTTAGCTTTTGGTCATATAAATTTCCATTTGGGCATTAGTACTTAAAGAGGTACAGGGAGAATAGGTTATAAATATTGTGGAGGTGGAGTATGAAGAATGTTAAATAAGTGAATTGCCAATCTTCATTATACGAGAAAGAATATTATGTAAAGCCACATTCATTTAGTCAATATGTATTGAGTACAATTTGTGTGCCAAGAATTGTGAAGCATAGGATGAACCAAACATAACCCCTGCCTTCAAGGAGCTTATTTATACTCTAGGGAAAGTGAAAATCATGAATAAAATACTACAACAGATGAGTCAAATGTTATTGCAATTTGACAGATTTATATTGGTGTTTTGCAAGAGCTATCAAATGAGTCTTTCAAAAACTACTCAAGTAACTTTATTTATACATTTTACTGTTACTATGTCTCCCCATGGTAGAAGAGCTGTTGTCTTTGCACAGAAAAGGACCTCTTTAAAAGCAACAGAAAGTTAATTAAGCTGATATGATTGCTTAAAAACATGTCCAGTGAAAGAAAATTAACAGGAATAAAATGAAAAAGTTTCAAACCTAAGAAACATATTCCAGAATGTTCTGTTCTATACTTTTTTATTTAGATTTTATTTATTTATTTGACAGAGAGAAATCACAAGCAGGCAGAGAGGCAGGCAGAGAGAGAGGAGGAAGCAGGCTCCCTCCTGAGCAGAGAGCCTGATGCGGGGCTCGATCCCAGGACCCTGAGATCATGACCTGAGCCGAAGGCAGCGGCTTAACCCACTGAGCCACCCAAGCGCCCCTGTTCTATACTAATATATGATCAGTCCGCAGTTATTTTATTTTATTTATCTTTTTAAATATTTATTCACTTGACAGACAGAGATCACAAGTAGGCAGAGAGGCAGGCAGAGAGAGAAGGAAGAAACAGGTTCCCTGGTGAGCAGAGGGCCCCATGCAGGGCTCAGTCCCAGGACCCTGAGATCATGACCTGAGCCGAAGGCAGAGGCTTTAACCTACTGAGCCACCCAGGCGCCCCAGTCTGCAGTTATTTTTAAAAATCATTTAAAGTTCATAAAACTCTCCCTACTCATTGCAAAATTCTTGTGAGTTGAAATATTTACAAATGTAAAGAGAGTCTTGTAAAAAAAACAGTTTGCAGCTTCTTTAATTAAATCAATTGTATATGGATTTACACGTTAAAGGTAAAATGTAAGGTACATAAAGTCACTCCTTTTGGGTATTTAATGGCTTTATTAACCATGAAAATTGCCATTAAAATGAGCTTTTAAAGACCAATATAATATGACAATTTTGATTTTTTTAAACCACATGTTGTATCATGCTCTGCTTTCACAAATAGGAGCACTTCAATCTGATCCTTACATAGAAATGCTGCATGCAAATGTGGTTAATCCAGTGTAGTGGACATTTGCAACTGCCAGATCTCCAGATGTAACTCAGATTCACTGAGATTTTCTAACTTAATGTTTGTCATATGAAAAGCCCAGAAGGCAGGCATAGTACATTTTTTGCATACTCCCACTCAAGAGCTGGTCTATCACATAGGACTTATCACCTATGCCAGAGGGCCTTAACTGATTCACCAATAGCTTCCCTGCTTTGTCTCTGTATTTTGGTACTCACAATCTCAATCTTGCCCAGATTACATTTTTTACTCTGGTTAATGATTTTGGCTTTTGTCCATGACCCTAGTATATTAATCCCATCACCTGGGCCTTAATGATGACTATATTGTATTCCTTTCTGATTTGTCAACCCTAATACTTTGATTCTAAAAAATTGCTGTGCTTCCCTAACCTAAACCTCAGTGTTTGAGTTACATATGTTCCAATTTCTGCCCTATGGTACACTGGACAGAATCTTAATGATAAAGTGTACATCCATTTGTTTACTTAACTGTGCAAAACACTCTCTTAGGTTATGTGATGCAAAAATGAATGAGACAAAATCTTTGTCTTCAAGGAGCTTGCAGTCTAGTGAAGGATACAAAGAAATTAATCAATAATTATAATAGAATATGTTATAAAAGTATTATGTTAAAGGAGTCATGAAAACACAAAAGATATTAAAGATGGCTTCCTGGAGGAAGTGATAAGTCATTTTGAAGGCCAGATAGGAGTTATCAAGGCTGAAAAAAATGGATAAATAAGAGGGCATGAAGAGTATTCCAAGAATAGAGAACAACATATGTAAGCAAGAGACAGCATGGCAGATTAGAGGGACTACAAGTAGTTTAGTAAAACTGAAACATATTTGCAGTGAAGTGGTGAAATTCAAGACTGGTTAGAGCCAGATCATGAAAAGCCTTGTTGAACTATGTTCTATCTAGTGGGCAATAGGGACCCACTGAAGGAGATTAACAAGAACCACTGAAGGGTGTCTCAGATTACTCTCCAGAGTTATGGAAGATGGATTAGAAACAGGTAAAAGATGGTGAAGAGAGGGGAGTTACAATAATCCTGATAATATGTAATGATAGACTAAAATTAGATAGTTGCAAAAGGAATGAAAAGGAGCAGATGAGAATAAGAATAAAAGATGTAGTATTTGATCATACAGAACTTGGCAAATCATTTGGTACACAATGTAAAAAGTCTAAACTAACCCCGTGGTTACATATTTGAGGTATTAAGAGAAGAAATAAGCTGCAGTTAAAAGTCTGATGCAGAAGACAATGACTTACTTAATGAAGCTGAATGTGCAGTACACATAAACATCTAAATGGAGATAATCCACATGTAGGTGAAAATGCCACTCTATAGCTCCAGATAAAAGTCATGGATATAGTAGATGTGAGGGTTGTCTGCATAGAAGCAATAGCTTATAAGAATGAGTATATAAAGAATATATGGGAGGAGGGGCAAGATGGTGGAGAAGTAGGAAACCCTGTTTCAACCGGTCCCCTAAAGTGAGCTAAGTATCTACCAGAACACACTGAACACTCATGAAATCAGCCTGATGTGTAGGATTATACACTTCTGGATCTCTCCAGGGGCAAAGGACACTGGTGGAGAGAGTTCCAGGGTGCACCTCGCCTGGATGGTGGTTGACATACTCAGCAATACATCCCCTCAACCACCTCTCACCAAAATGACTAGGAGGAGGAACACCCAACAGAGGAAAAATTCAGACTGCACCCTCTGCCAAAGAACTAATGGATATGGACATAAACAGTATCAGTATGTCAGAAAGGGAATTCAGGGTAACAATTATCCAGGCAATGGCTAGGTTGGAGAAAAACATTAGTGACTACATAAAATCTCTAAGGGCAGAAGTGAGAGCCACCTGTGCGGAAGTTAAAAATGTTATCAGTGAGATCCAATCTAATATACATACTCCTAACAGATAGGGTAACTGAGGCAGAAGATAGAATTAGTGATCTAGAGGACAAACTGATAGAGAAAAAGGATCAGGAGGAGGCATGTAACAAAGAGCTTAGAAGCCATGAAAACAATTAGGTAAATAAATGACACCATGAAATGTTCCAACGTCAGAATTATTGGGATCCCTGAGGGGGGTAGAGAGAAAGAAGACTAGAAGTTATAGTTGAACAAATTCTAGATGAATACTTTCCCAGTCTGGGGAATGGATCAAGAGTTCTTGTCCTAGAGGCAGAAAAAAACCCCTCCTCCCCCCAAGATTAACAAATATACAAAGACCTCAAGGGCTGTGATTATGAAACTGATGAATCACAACTCTAGAAAAGAGCTTCTGAGGGCAGCTAGGGGGACGAGATTCCTTACATACAGAGGAAGGTCCATTAGAACAACGTCAGACCTGTCCCCAGAAACCTGGCAAGCCAGAAAGAGCTGGCAAGACATATTCAGGGCACTAAATGAGAAGAACATGCAGCCAAGAATACTTTATCCAGCAATGCTGACATTCAAAATGGATAGAGAGATAAAGAGCTTCCAAGACCAGCAAGGTTTAAAAGAGTATGTGACCACCAAGCCGGCACTACAACAAATATTATGGGGGTTCTATCAAAGAAGAATGAAACCAAGAGTGACATAGAACAGAAATTTACACAGAAAATCTATAAAAACAAGGACTTCACAGGCAACGTGATGTCAATAAAAACGTATCTTTCAATAATCACTTCCAATGAGAATGGCCTAAATGCTCTCATAAAATGGCACAGGGTTGCAGATTGGATAAAACAACAGAACCTGTCCATATGCTGTCTAGAAGAGACCCATTTGGAACCTAAAGATACATCCAGACTGAAGGTGAAGGGATGGAGAACCATCTTTTATGCCAACAGACCTCAAAAGAAAGCCTGGGTAGTGACTCTTATATCAGATAAATTAGATTTTAACCTAAAGACTGTAGTCAAAGATAAAGAAGGACACTACATCATTCTTACAGGGTCTATCCACCAAGAAGATGTAACAATTGTAAATATTTATGCCCCCAATATGGGAGCAGCCAACTGTTAGTCAAAATAAAGAGTCATATTGATATGAGTACATTAATTATAGGGGATCTTAACATGCCACTCTCAGTAATAAACAGATCATCCAAGCAGAAAATCAAGAAACAAGAGCTTTGAATGACATATTGGACCAGATGGATCTCAAAGATATACACAGAACATTCCACCCCAAAACAACATAATACTCATTCTTCTCGAGTACACATGGAACTTTCTCCAGAATAGACCACATACTGGCTCACAAGTCAGAGCTCAACCGATACCAAAGATTGACATTATTCCCTGCATATTCTCAGACCACAATGCTTTGAAACTGGAACTCAACTACAATAAAAAGTTTGGAAGGACTTCAAACACTTGGAAGCTAAACATCACCCTGCTTAAGAATGTTTGGATCAACCAGGAAATCAAAGAAGAACTTAAACAATTCATGGAAACCAATGAGAATGAAGACACATCAGACCAAAATCTGTGGGTTATGGCAAAGGCAGTCCTAAGGGAGAAATACATGGCCATCCAAGCCTCACTCAAAAAAATTGAAAAATCCCAAACACACCAATGCTCTTTATACCAAAAGAACTGGAAAATCAACAACAAATTAAGCCAACCCCACACACAAGAAGGGAAATAATCAAGATTAGAGCAGAGATCAATGAGATAGCAACTAGAGATACAGAAGAACACATCAACGAATCTAGAAGCTGCTTTTTAAAAACAATCAATAAGATTGAGAAACCACTGGCCAAACTAATCCAAAAGAAGAGAGAGGAGCCAAATTAATAAAACTATGAATGAAAGGGGAAGATCATGACTAACACCAATGAAATAGAAATAATCATCAGAAATTACGATCAACAGTTATATGCCAATAAGTTAAGAAACCTAGAAGAAATGGATGCATTCCTGGAAACCTATTACTTTCCAAGACTGAATCAGGAAGAAATTGACAACCTGAATAGACCAATGTCTAGTAACGAGATTGAAGCAGTGACTAAAAACCTCCCAAAAAACAAGAGCACCGGACTTGATGGATTCCCTGGAGAATTCTACCAAACATTCAAAGAAGAAATAATACCTATTCTCCTGAAGCTGTTACAAAAAATAGAAACAGAAGGAAAACTTTCAGACTCTTTCAATGAAGTCAGCATTATCCTGATCTCCAAATCACGCAAAGACCCCACCGAAAAGGAGAATTTAAGACTAGTATCCCTGATGAATATGGATGTCATGATTCTCAACAAGATCCTAGCTAAGAGGATCCAACATTACATTAAAAAGATTATCCACCATGACCAGGTTGGATTTATCCCTGGGATGAAAGTGTGGTTCAACATTCACAAATCAATCAATGTGATAGAAAAAATCAATAAGAGAAGAGAGAAGAACCACATGATCCTCTAAATTGATGCAGAAAAAACATTTGACAAAATCCAGCATCCATTCCTGATTAAAATGCTTCAAAGTAGAGAGATAGCGGAACATTCCTCAACTTTATAAAATCTAACTATGAAAAACCCACAGAGAATATCATTCTCAATAGGAAAAAGCCGACAGTCATCCCTTTGAGATCAGGAACAAGACAAGGATGTCCACTCTCGCCACGCTGTTCAACATAATACTGGAAGTTCTAACAACAGCAATCAGACAACACAAAAAAATAAAAAGGTATTCAAATTGGCAAAGAAGAAGTCAAACTCTCTCTCTTCACAGATGACATGATACTTCGTATGGAAAGCCCAAAAGACTGCAACCCCAAACTACTAGAACTCATAGAGCAATTCAGTAATGTGGCAGGATACAAAATCAATGTACAGAAATCAATTGCTTTCTTATACAATAACAATGAAAATATAGAAAGGGAAATTAGAGAATTGATTCCATTTACTATAGCACCAAGAACCGTAAGATACCTGGGAATAAACCTAACCAAAGAGGTAAAGGATCTGTACTCGAGGAACTACAGAACACTCATGAAAGAAATTGAAGAAGACACAAAAAGATGGAAGAGCATTCATGCTCATGGATCGGAAGAATGAACATTGTCTAAAATGTCTATACTGCCTAGAGCCATCTATACTTTCAATGCCATCCCGATCAAAATTCCACCGGCATTTTTCAAAGTGCTGGAACAAACAATCCTAAGATTTGTATGGAACCAGAAGAGACCCCGAATTGCTAAGGAAATGTTGAAAAAGAAAAACAAAAGTGGGGGCATCACGTTGCCTGATTTCCAGCTTTACTACAAAGCTGTGATCACCAAGACAGCATGGTACTGGCACAAAAACAGACACATAGACCAGGGGAACAGAGTAGAGAGCCCAGATATGGACTGGCAACTCTTTGGTCAAATAATCCTTGACAAAGCAGGAAAAAATATCCAGCGGAATTAAGACAGTCTTGTCAATAAATGGGGCTGGGAAAATTGGACAGCTATGTATAGAGGAATGGAACATGACCATTCTCTTGCACCATATAAAAGATAAACTTGAAATGGATAGAAGACCTCAACATGAGACAGGAATCTATCAAAATCCTAGAGGAGAACGTAGGCAGGAACCTCTTTGACATTGGCCACAGCAACTTCTTTCAAGACATGTCTCCAAAGGCAAAGGAAACAAAAGTGTAAATGAACTTTTGGGACTTCATCAAGATCAAAAGCTTCTGCACAGCAAAGGAAACAGTCAACAAAATAAAGAGGCAACCCACAGAATGGGAGAATATATTCGCAAATGACACTACAAAGGGCTGGTATCCAAGATCTATAAAGAACTCCTCAAACTCAACACACACAAAACAGATAATCATGCTGAAAAATGGGCAGAAGACATGAACAGACACTTCTCCAAGGAAGACATACAAATGGCTAACAGACACATGAAAAAATGTTCATCATCATTAGCCATCAGGGAGATTCAAATCAAAACCACATTGAGCTACCACCTTCCACCAGTCAGAACAGCCAAAATAAAAAAGACAGTAAACAACAGGTGTTGGAGAGGATGTGGAGAAAGGGGAGCCCTCTTACACTGTTGTGTAATGGGAATGCAAGTTGGTGCAGCCACTTTGGAAAACAGTGTAGAGATTCCCTAAGAAATTAAAAAATAGTGGGGTGCCTGGGTGGCTCAGTGGGTTAAAGCCTCTTCTTTCAGCTCAGGTCATGATCCCAGGGTCCTGGGATTGACCCCCACATCGGGCTCTCTGCTCTGAGGGGAGCCTGATTCCTCCTCTTTCTCTCTCTCTCTCTACCTGCCTCTCTGCCTACTTGTGATATCTGTGTGTCAAATAAATAAGTAAATAAATCTTTAAGAAAAATTAAAAATAGAGCTACCCTAGGACCCTGCAATTGCACTAGTGGGTATTTACCCAAAAGATACAGATGTAGTAAACAGAAGGGCCATCTGTACCCCAATGGTCTTAGCAACAATGGCCATAGTCGTCAAACTGTAGAAAGAGCCAAGATGCCCTTCAACAGATGAACGGATAAGGAAGATATGGTCCATATATACAATGAAATATTACACCTCCACCAGAAAGGATGAATACCCAACTTTTGTATCAACATGGACAGGACTGGAGAAGAGAATGCTGAGTGAAGTCAAGCAGAGAGAGTCAATTATCATATAGTTTGACTCACTTGTGAAGCATAAGGAATAACACGGAGGACACTGGGAGTGGCAGAAAAGTTAATTGGGGGAAATCGGAGGGGGAGATAAACCATGAGAGCCTGTGGACTCTGAGAAACAAACTGAGGATTTTGGAGGGGCAGGGGTTGGAGGGTTGGGTAAGCCTGGTTGTGGCTATTAAGGAAGGCACATATTACATGGAGCACTGGGTGTGGTGCATAAACAATGAATCTTGGAACACTGGGAAAAAATTAAATTAAAAAAATTTTTAAAAATAAAGAAAATCTGGAATGGCTTTCAAAGAAAAAATGAAATTCTAGATTAGGCTAGAGTTTCCAGTAGGTTTTGCATTGTTGATATATAGCATGTACAGTGTCAGAAGGAAATTCATTATCTTACCTCTTCCTTTCTAAAATGTTTCAAATAATTCTTTTTAAAGTACTTCTTATTCAGTTTCATGTGACCTTCTTCACAAGTGCCCCTTGAGTTGCATACATGAAGTATTATTCCCCTTAGAATTACTTCCTGGTAATCTTAGCACCTCTGTCCCTTCCCTAGAGCAGACTCCTTATCCCAGCTAAACTTAAAGACCTTTGTCCTACTGGCACCTGTTACCTAGCATGACACTCAGTTCATAGGTGTAAGGGCCAGGGCACTAATTGTTCAAGTGTTTCCCAAAGAACACACACAAATCAGCAGAAGAAGAAAATGACAGACAAATGCCTCAGGACTGCAGACTTCCTGTCAAGGGCTGCTTGCACTACATTTTTTTAAATTTAAATTCAATTAGCCAACATAGAGTATATCATTAGTTTCACATATAGTGTTCAATGATTCATCAGTAGCATATAACACCCAGTGCTCATCACAACATGAGACCTCCTTAATGCCCATCACCCAATTACCCATACCCCACCCACCTCCCCTCCACAACATTTATTTTCCAGAGTCAAGAATCTCTCATGGTTTGTCTTCCACTCTGATGTTTTCCCTTTCAGTTTTCCATCCCTTCCCCTATGATCCCCTATACTATTTCTTATATTCCACATATGAGTAAAACCATATGATAATTGTCTTTCTCTGATTGATTTGTTTCACCTAGCTCAATACCATCCAGTTCCATCCACATCCATGTAAATGGTAGGTATTCATCCTTTCTGGTGGCTGAGTAATATTCCATTGTATATATAAACCATGTATTCTTTATCCTTTCATCTATTGAAAGACATCTCAACTCCTTCCACGGTTTGGCTATCATGGACATTGCAACTATGAACATTGGGGTACAGGTGCCCCTTCATTTCACTGCATTTGTATCTTTGGGGTGAATACTCAGTAAAGCAATTGCTGGATTGTAAAGTAGCTCTATTTTTAACATCTTGAGGACACTCCATACTGTTTTACAAAGTGGTTGTACCACCTTGCATTTCACCAACAATATATAAGGGTTCCCCTTTCTCTGCATCCTCAACAGCATTTGTTGTTTCTTGTCTTGATAATTTTAGTTAATTGTGGTTTAGTGTGTCTTCTTTGAAGAAGTGTCTGTTCATGTCTTCTGACCATATCTTAACTGGATTATTTGTTTATTCAGTGTTGACTTTGATAAGTTCTTTATAGATCTTCAATACCAGACCTTTATCTGAAATTTCACTTGCAAATATCTTCTCCCTTTTTGTTTGTTACCTTTTACTTTTGTTGACTGTTTCTTTTGCTGTACAGTAGCTTTTGTTCTTGGGTGCCTGGGTGGCTTGGCATGTTAAGCCTCTGCCTTCAGCTCAGGTCATGATCTCAGGGTCCTGGGATCAAGCCCTGCTTTGGGCTCTCTGCTTGGCGGGGAGCCTGCTTCCTCCTCTCTCTCCCTCTGCCTGCCTCTCTGCCTACTTGTGATCTCTGTCTGTCAAATATATAAATAAAATATTAATAAGAAATAAAACAGTAGCTTTTGTTCTTGATGAAGTCCCCATATTTCATTTTTGGTCCTGTTTCCCTTGTCATTAGAGAGGTGTCTTGAAAGAAGTTGGTTTGGCCAATGTCAGAGAGATGATGCCTGTGTTCTCCTCTAGGATTCTGATGGATTCCTGTCTCACATTTAGGTCTTTCTTCCATTTTGACTTTATCTCTGTGTATGGTGTAAGAGAATGTTCTAGTGCCATTCTTCTGCATGTGGCATTCATTTTCCCAGCACCATTTACTGAAGAGATTGCCTTTTTTCCATTGGTTATCTTCCCCTAAATTGTCAATGATTAGTTGACCATAGTGTTGGGGATCCATTTCTAGGCTCTCCACTCTGTTCCATTGATCTATGTGTCTGTTTTTGTGTCAGTACCATACTGTCTTGATGATCACAGCTTTGTAATAGAGCTTGAAGTCAGGTATCATGATGCCCACAGCTTTGGTTTTCTTTTCCAGATTTCTCCTGGCTATTCAGGATTTTTTTCTAGTTCCATTTAAATTTTAAGATTGTTTGTTCCAGCTCTGTGAAAAACATCAATGGTATTTTGATAGTGATGTATTGCATGAAGCACTGTGTGTTATATGTAAACAATGAATCTAGGAACACTACATCAAAAACTAATGATGTACTGTATGGTGACTAACATTACACAATAAAAATTTTTTAAAAATAAAAAATAAATAAAACACTCCTGAAAGACAAAAAACAAAAAACAAAGAAAAAAGAAACTTTAGATTGCTCTGGGCAGGATAGATATTTTAACAATGTTTATTCTTCCAAACCATGAGTATAGAATGTTTTTCCATTTCTATGTGTATTCCTCAATTTCTTTCTTAAGTGTTTTGTAGTTGGTAGAGTATAGATCCTTTATCTCTTTGGTAAGATTTATTCCTAGGTATTCTATGGTATTTGTTCCTGTTATAAATTAGGTTGACCCTTTAATTTCTCTTTTTTCTCTTTGTTAGTGTGTAGAAATGCAACTGATTTTTTTATGTATTGATTTTATATTCTGTCACGTTGCTGAATTGCTGTATGAGTTCTAGCAATTTTGGGATGAAGTTTTCTGGGTTTTCCATATAGAATATCATGTCATCTGTGAAGAGCGAGAGTTTCACTTCTTTCCCTATTTGAATGCCTTTTATTTCCTTTTGTTGTCTGATTGCTGAGCCTAGAACTTCTAGTACTATGTTGAACAGGAGTGCTGAAGGTAGGAATCCCTGTCATATTCCTGACCTGAGGAGAAAACTTCATAGTTTTTCCCATTAAGAATGATATTTTCAGGGTGCCTGCATGGCTCAGTGGGTTAAAGCCTCTGCCTTCGGCTCAGGTCATGATTCCTGGGTCCTGGGATCAAGCCCCATGTTGGGCTCTCCGCTCAGTGGGGAGCCTGCTTCCTCCTCTCTCTCTGCCTGCCTCTCTGCCTACTTGTGATCTGTCTGTCAAATAAATAAAATAAAATCTTAAAAAAAAAGAATGATATTTTCTGTGGGATTTTCATAGATGCTTTTTTATATTAAGGTATGTCCTCTCTATCCCTACACTTCAAAGTGTTTCAATCAAGAAAGGATGATATATTAGGGGCACCTGGCTGGCTCAGTGGGTTGGACCTCTGCCTTTGGCTCAGGTTGTGATCTCAGGGTCCTGGGATTGAGACATGCATCAGGCTCTCTCCTCAGTGGGGAGCCTGCTTCCCCCTCTCCCTCTGCCTGCCTCTCTGCCTACTTGTGATCTCTCTCTCTGTCAAATAAATAAGTAAAATCTTTAAAAAAAAGGATGATATATTTGGTCAAATATTTTCTCTGCATCAATTGAGAGGATCATATAGTTCTTTTCTCTTATTTTATTATGTGCTCTAACACATTGATTGAATTGTGAATGTTGAACCACCCTGGCAACCCAGGAATAAATCCCAGTTGGTCGTGGCGAATAACCCTTTAATGTACTGTTGGATCCTATTAGCTAATATCTTGGTGAGTATTTTTGCATCCATATCCTTCAAGGATATTGTTCTATAATTCTTTTTGGCGGGGTTTTTGTCTGGTATTGGCATCAAGGTAATGCTGGCTTTGTAGGATGAGTTTGGAAGTTTTCTTTCCATTTCTATTTTCTGAAAGAGCTTCAGGAGAATAAGCATGATTTCTTCCTTAGACATAGTAGAATTCCCCTTGGAAGACATGTGGCCCTGGACTATTGGTTTTTTGGGGGGCACGGGGGGTTGATTACTATTTCAATTTCCTTGCTGGTTATTCATTTATTCAGATTTTCTATTTCTTCCTGGTTCAGTTTTGGTAGTTTATAAATTTCCAGGAATGCATCCATTTCTTCTAGATTGCCTAATTTGTTGGCATATACTTGCTCATAATGTGCTCTTAAAACTATTTGTATTTCCTTGGTGCTGGTCATGATCTCTCCACTTTCATTCATGATTTTATTAATTTGAGTCCTTTCTCTTTTCTTTTGGATAAGTCTGGTTAGAGGTTTACAGATTTTATTAATTCTTTCAAAGAACCAGCTTCTAGTTTCATTGATTTGTTCTACTGTTCTTCTGGTTTCTCTTTCATTGATTTCTGCTGTAATCTTTATTATTTCTCTTCTTCTGCTTGGCTTAGGGTTTATTTGCTGTTCTTTCTCCAGCTCCTTTAGGTGTAAGGCTAGTACGTCCATTTGAGATTTTTCTAATTTTTTGATAGAGGCTTCTATTGCAATGTACTTCTCTAGCAGGATAGTCTTTGTTACATCCCAAAGGTTTTGGACAGATGTATTTTTATTCTCCTTAGTTTCCATGAATTTTTAAAATTCTTCTTTGGTTTCCTGGTTGACCCATGCACTCTTTAAAAGCATGCTCTTTAAGCTCCAACTGCTTGAGTTCCTTCCAAATTGCCTCTTGAGTTCAAGTTTCAAAGCACTGTGGCCTGAAAATATGCTGGGAATAATCTCAATCTTTTGTTATCAGTTGAAACCTGATTTGTGACCCAGTATGTGATCTATTCTGGAGAGTGTTCCATGTGCACTGGAAAAGAATGAGTATTCTGTTGTTTTAGGATGGAATGATCTTTATGTATCTGTGAAGTCCATCTGGCCTAGTATGTCATTCACATCATGTTTCCTTGTTGATCTTCTGCTTAGATGATCTGTCCATTGCTATGAGTGGGGTGTTGAAGTCCCCTGCTCTGATTGTATTATTATTGATATGTTTCTTTACTTTGGTTATTAGTTTGTTGATGTAATTGTCTGCTCCCATTTTGGGGGCATAAATGTTTACAATTGTTAGACCTTCTCACTGGATAGACTCTAAGTATGATATAGCATCCCTCTTCATCCCTTAATACAGTCTTTGGTTTAAAATCTAATTTCTCTGATATGAGGATTGCTACCCCAGCTTTCTTTTGAGGCCCATTAGACTGAAAATAGTTCTCTTTCCTCTGTATTTGCAGTCTGGAGGTGTCTTTAGGTCTAAAATGAGTCTCCAGTTGACAGCAAATGGGCGGATCTTGGTTTTATATACCCTCTGTCTTTTGATTGGGGCATTCAGCCTATTTACACTCAGAGGAATTATTGAAAGATATGATTTTAGTACCATTGTATTGTCTGTAAAGTCCCTGTTTCTGTAGATTTTCTCTGGTGTTTTTTTTTTTTTTTCCTGGTCTATGTTACTTTTGGGTTCTCTCTTCACTTACAGGATCCCTTTTAATATTTCTCACAGGGCTGGTGTGGTGGTCACATATTCTTTGAATTTCTGTCTGTCCTGGAAGGTCTTTATCTCTCCTTCCATTCTGAATGTCATCCTAGCTGGATAAAGTATTCTTGGCTGCATGTGCTTCTCATTTACCTGAATATATCATGTCAGCCTTTTCTGGCCTGCCAGTTCTCTGTAGATAGGTCTGATGTCAGTCTGATGTTCCTCCCTCTTTAGGTAAGGAGCCTCTTGTCTCAAGCTGCTTTCAGGATTTTCTTTTTCTCTAAAAGTTGCAAGCTTTACTATTATATGTCAGGTGCTGATCTATTTTTATTGATCTTGGGAGGAATCCTCTCCACCTTTTGAAGATGAATGTCTGTTTCTTTTCCCAGAGTAGCAAAGTTCTCAGCTATGATTTGCTCAAATACCTTCTGGCTCTCTCTCTCCGTCTCTTTCTCTCTTCACCCTCAGGCACCCCAATAATTCTGACACTGGTATGTTTTCTGGCATCATTAATTTCTTGAAGCCTTTCTTCATGGGCTCTTAGTTGTTTGTTTCTCTTTTCCTCAACTTCCTTCCTTTCCATCAACCTGTGTTCTAAATCCCTTACTCTTTTTTCTGCCTCATTCACCCTAGCCTTTTAAAGCACTCAACTTAGACTGCCTCTCAGTTATAGCATTTTTAAGTTTAGCATACTTGGATTTATTTCTGCACTAAGAGATTCTCTCATGTCTTTTATGTTTTGTTCAAGCCCATATTTAATTTATAATTGTTATCCTGAATTCCATCTCTGATATCTTACCTATATCCATATTGATTAGATCTGTGGCAGGGAACATTACCTCTGGTTCTTTCTTTCATTGTGAATTCTTCCTTGTAGTCATCTTGTCCATAGAAGAATAGATAAGTAAGTGAGCAGAATAAAATATGAACCTCAACCCAAGCAAAATACATACTAGACAAATCCAAAGAGGTCAGAAACCGAAACAGAAAAACAAAAAAGAGGAGGTGGAGAGAATATAATTTCACAAGGTAGAAAAGCAGGGTGATTTACTTGATCCTGGGTGAACTTTAGTCTGTATGTAAGAAGACAGTAAATCGTAAATCCCAAAATTGCAAAGAAAGTATATATATATATATCTATATATACATATATATCTATATATGTATATATAGATATATATATATATATATATGGTTAGAATTGTAAAAAATCAAAGTTAAAAAGCAATTTAAAAATGAAGAGTTGATAAAATAAGAAACTAGTTGAAATGGGGAAAAAGAAAAAAGAGATGGAAAATTTTAGACAGTAAGATAAATGAATTGTGAGAAAAAACCTTGAGTTCTATATACTATTTTCCCCTAGTACTGGAGTTTTATAGTCTTGTGAGATCTGTAAACTAGTTGTCCACTTGTTCTTCCAGTTGGTCTTCTGGGGGAGGGACCTGCTGTGCTGCTTCTTAGGTGTCTTTGCCTGGGTGGAGTAGCACTGTGCCTTGCCAGGAGGCTGGGCTCAGTGTAAGCTAGTCCTCTGTGTGGATTTTCTTCCCTGAAGGCTTTCCATGCCTCCTTAGAGGATCAATATAAAAATGGCTCTGCCTTGATCTCCAGCCTCAGAGCCAAAAGTTCACCATCCCTCCTCTTTAGTAAAACCTCTGGGACAAACAGTCTTGGCTTTTGTGTGTGCCAAACTCCACATACTTCTGTGGTGCATGCTCACAGTGATCCTCCTGGGGGGGGTGGTCCAAGGGTCCTGCACTGCTTCCCTTTGTATTGCACTGGCACTGAGAGTGGTTGTGGGTTTATGCACTCCATCTATTTTGGGGTATGGCTGAGTATTGCCTTACTTTCCTTAATGGGGCCACCACCCTGAGAGCTGTTGCCAGATCATAGGTTCACATGGTTTACCCATTGTAGTCAGCTGCTGGGTGTCCAGATGGAGAGAGGTCACCCTATTAGCTGACTGGCAGTTTATGGCGACCTGAGCTAAGAATCCCTTCCCAGGCTCATTGACCATAACCAGTTTCCCCACTCCACTGCTTGGGCACCCTACTGGTTCAGGCTCCCCTGTTAGTTCTGTGATTGCAGGGATCCTGAGACCACGCTGACACATGTAGAACTCTGCCTTCTCCATCCTCTGAGCCCCCTTCAGATAGGGATGTCTCTCACTGGAGCAGATTTCTAAGGGTTCTGATTTTGTGCTCTGGGGCTATATCACTTTCTGGTAGCCAACTTATAGAGGCTCCTCCCTGTTCCATTTATCTTCTGATATCTTCCCTCAGATTCACATCCCTGCACCTCCTACCTTGCAAAAAGGAGTTGCTTTTCTGATTGTAAGAGCTCCAGATATTTTTTCTTACATCTCAAGCTGAATTCATGGGTGTTCAGAATGGTTTGATAGTTATCTAGCTAAATTCAAGTGACCAGATGAAACAAGGTCCCCCTACTGTACTGTCATCTTGCCTCTGCACTACATTTTATGACGAACTCTCTGGGAATCCATCTATTTCACAAAGCAAAGCATACTTGCAATATTGATATTGAGTATACATGTATAGATACAAAAATATGTTTTTCATATACATATGAGCAAAAAGTGGAAAACTTTAATCATTTCATAACTAATTTTTTTTACTTTTTACTGACCATGTATTATTCTAAACTTGAAATCAATTCCCATATGAAAATCTTTTTTTTCCCCTCTCTCACATAAATAAAAAAGTTCATTAAGAAAATATGGTAAAGATCCTAGCATTAAAGGACTTTAAAATTTCTATTAAAGTGAAATCATATACTTTTAAAACCAGCCAGGGAGTTTTCACAAAAAACACAAAAGGCAAAAACTACTAAAGAGAGAACTTGTGTCTGATAAATAAAGAGGTGCTATAGAACATTCATGGAAGAAAGGGGTAATGTGTATAGGCAATAGTAAGATATCTTCCAGTAACTTGAAAATTGTTTTACTCTCTAAGAGCTAAAACTAAAATCAAGGTCTAATCATTGGGTACAGGACAAAAGAAAAAAAGTCTAAACTAACCTCATGGTTACATATTCAAAGAATTAACTGAGAGAAAAAACTGTTCATAGTTTATACTTTGCTGCAGAAGATGACTTCTTGAATGATGCTGGGTATGTGTCATAGATAGTCAAAGACAAACTAAAGAAAAAGAATGAATCTCAGGCTAGAGCAAGACTAACAAAATATAGTCACATATCTAAACAAAGAATGAGTACCTGAGAAAGGATGCTGGCAGACAGGGATTTAAGAAGAGAATAGCAAAGGCATTGGCAATGCAGCAATATTCATCCTAGCATTGCTAAAGGGAAGAGAGTATCAGTGCCAGAGGGCACTTTAGGGCCTTTAGCAGATATATTCCTCTTTATAAAATGGATACATTTGTCCTTCAGGGCTTGTTGTCATTAGTTTCATCCCACTAACAGTCCTTGCTTGCTCCTCAAGCAATTCTTTTTGTTTGGTAGGGCTTTCAATGGGGAGAGAACACTTTGATCATGTCAACATGAGCATTCCATCAACTAGGATAGTTGTATTTTTTTGTTGTCAATCAATTTTTCAGCATTCTGGATTGTTGGTTGTGAATTTAGTCAATATGAGTTTATCTTGGTCACAGAGTTCATCCCCAGGTGTAGACAAATCAAGTTTCTGGGGCTACCCTGTTAATTCATTGAGACCAATCTTGGAAAGTGCCTTTCATTCCCACTTGAAGGTGAAGAGGGGTACATAATCAATTCCTTAACGATTGTTATATGGTCTACATGAAAATTCCGGAAAAATAATGGAATCCATGTGTGTCATTGATAGAAATGGGGAGCTAAGAAGTGAGAATGTTTTTTACATAGTAAGTTAAAAAAAATATTCAATGTTGGAACACAACCTGGATCCTCACCAGTGTGACTGGGGTCATGTCTAATCCTGTGAGAAAACTCCAGGAGATGGAGGGCAAGAGTCTTCCTGGGCCAATGTCCAGAACAAACATGGGAGGATCCCTGGAGTGTTTTCATGTCCTCTTTTAGATAGGTCTGATAAGTGTGGAGAATCCTTATTTTGCTCTTGTCATTTAAAGCTAAGAGATATTGTCATTTAAAGCTAAGAGATAATCATTGTTGTTCACTTGTCTCACTTGACTGACTGCATTAAATCACATCTCACACATAGCCCATGCCCTGAACATAAATCTATATCCTGTTTGTAATGGGGTCTTGTGGAAGGTATAAAAGAAGTGATTGTAAGAAATAAAGATGTCTACTGATCATCAGTCAGTAGTCTCCCCATCATTTTGGCTCCGATCACCAGGATCCCCACCTCATGAAGGTGACAAGTGGCGCGCCCGAACAGGGACCTGAAATTGACGAACAGTCACGCAGTGATCCAGAGACCCTCACAGAAGGAGGTAAGTGAGAACAATAGGGCAGAATCAAAGTTGAACCCAGCCTTCTCTAGCATTAATACACCACCTTTTATCTCGGGGAGGCACTCCAGTACCCAGACGTCAATTAAGAATTTGTCTGGACGTTATTTGCGAATATAATCCTTGGTTTCCAGATGAAGGAACCTTGAAAGAGACAATTTGGGAAAGTGCACACCATAATGTGGAAAAAAAACTCATAGACAAGGTGAAAAAATTCCTGTGGAGTTTTGGATTACATGGGCGTTGGTAAAAATGGTCATTTTAATTCTTGGAGGGGAATTTGAGGCAGAGAATCTTAAGGCTGAAACAGCTGACTCTCTGCATACATATGAGTTAGATGATGAAACAACCCAACAAATTCAAACCAAAAGTAAAAATTTATTTTTGGCAAAAAGGACAAACACAATGTTTCTCCTTTGGCCACCACACCTCCAATTCCCTCCGGGGATGAAGAAAAGGAAATAGCAGCAGACATCTTTGGGGATGAGGGAAATGACACTGGGTTTGATTATAATTTATGCATGTTACAATTAGGACCAACAAAAACTAAAAAACAAAATTCTATTTCTACACCGTCTCACCCCCATGAGCTACACTTAGTTTTCCCTGTAACTTTTCATGCTAATGGGCCAAATACTTATGATGGGATGCCGATGGAGACTGTAAGAGAATTTAAAAAGGTATGTTCCATGTATGAGCCTACTTCTCCTTATTGTTATGAATATTTATCCAGTTGGAGCAATAACACCTGCTGGATTCCCTATGATTTTCAACTCAGAGATAAAATGGTATTAACCTATTCTGAATTTCTACAATGGAAGATGTGGCTTTCTGAGGAGGCACATGAAAAGGTCAGGAGTTTAGGACAGAGAGGGAATGTAGCAGCTGTTACTTATGATGAGTAACTCATGGGAACAGGAGCTTGGACGACTTCTAATCATCAAACTCATAACATCCCTCCTGCAGCCCTTCCCCATGTACATGATGTAGCCTTACAAGCCTGGCAGAAAATTAGTTTGGGTTCTAATTATACTGCCAGTTATAAAAAAATACAAGAAGGGCCTAAAGAGCCATACGTTGATTTTATCAGCAGGTTAAAAGAATCATTGGAAAAGCGGGTAAGAGGAGAACAAATTCAGGAAATACTCGTAGGACAACTACCATGTGATAATGCTAATGGAGAATGCCAGTCCCTGATTCGACCTTTTAGAGACTCTGGCAATGTCAGATTATTTAAAACCTTGTCGTAATGTAGGATCCTTTAAACAACAGGCCCGAGTAACAGCATTAGAAACCATGGCTGTTCAAAAACAACTGCAAGCAAAATGTTTTAACTGTGGACAAACAGGTCACATAAAAAAAAAAAAAACAATGCCATCTCCCTCCTTGCCTGGTTGCCCCCTCTCCTGCCAATTGCCTGAATAAATCCATGATTCAACCCCCAAAAAGACAAATACTGGTCCAAGGAATGTAAGTTTAAAACTGATAAAGATGGAAATCCTTTGGGGAACCCTCATCAGGGAAACTATCTAAGGGGCCAACCCCAGGCCCCAACAAATATGGGATCATGGAAATACCTTATTCAGTTTGTACCCAACAGTGACTCTCAGTAATGGACTTTGTCCCTGCTACTCAGGGGAGCACTACTCTTGATACTCCTCTCTCTAGGGCTTGCTTTATACATCCATCTCAATGTCCTTATAAATTGTCAACAAACCTATATGGACCTACACCCCAAAATATGGTTGGTCTCCTGCTTGGACAGAGTAGTTTAACTATGAAAGGAGTTACAGTACATACTGGAGTTATAGACTCTGATTATTATGGTGAGATCCAAATTATGGTTTCTGTTACTGTTCCTTGGACCTTTTCAGCAGGCAAATGAGTCGCCCAACTTCTGTTACTTCCCTATATTTTGCCTACTCAATCTTCAAATTTTAGGGAGGGAGGATTCAGCAGCACTAATAAAAAGATTCATTTTTCTAAGAAACTGTTTGAAGGAAGTTGACCTCAAATGAATATTTCTATAAAGGGATGAATATTTGAAGGGCTTTTAGATTCTGGAGCAGATATCTCTATCATTTCTTGTCAATGTTGGCCACGCCAATGGCCTACAATGCCTGCTGATTATGCCCTTGAGGGTCTTGTCTATGTAACTACTCAACAATTGCGACAAAGCAGCTGACCTCTGCCCTGTATGGGCCCAGAGGGATTACAAGGTCATGTTCAACCTTACATTGCCCCCGTACCTATTAATCTCTGGGAACAAGATTTAGTACAACAATGGGATGCTGAAATTCACATACCTACATCCTCACTTGTAAAAAGCATGATGAAAATCATGGGGCAGGGACGCCTGGGTGGCTCAGTTGGTTAAGCAGCTGCCTTCGGCTCAGGTCATGATCCCAGCGTCCTGGGATCGGGTCCCGCATCGGGCTCCTTGCTCGGCAGGGAGCCTGCTTCTCCCTCTGCCTCTGCCTGCCATTCTGTCTGCCTGTGCTTGCTCTCTCTCCCTCTCTCTCTCTGACAAATAAATAAAATCTTTAAAAAAAAAAAAAAAAAAAAAAAAAAAAGAAAATCATGGGGCATATTCCTGGGAAAGGCTTAGGTAAAAACGTACAAGGAGTGCCTGAACCTCTAGGTCTTAATCCTAATGATACTCACACTGGGCTGGGTTTTATATAGGGGCCATTGGGGTTGATAAAGCCCCTTCACCAATTCCAATCACCTGGAAAAGTAACAAGTGTATATGGACCCTCCAATGGCCCCTCACATTAGAAAAACTGAAGTCTCTAAAAGGTGTAATTCAAGAACATTTGGAAAAGGGACATATTGGACCTTCTTTTTCTCCTTGGAGTTCTCCAATTTACTCCAATTTTGTTGTAAAGAAAAGGTCAGGCAAATGAAGATTATTAATAGATCCCCATAATATTAATGCTGCAATGGTAACTATGGGTGCATTACAGTGAGGACTTCCTGCTCCCTCTTGTATACCCACTAAATGGCCTTTAGTAGTCTTGGATTTACAACACTGCTTTTACACTATTTCTATCCACCCCTCAGACAAAGAGCGTTTTGCGTTTTCAATTCCAACAGTACATCAACAAGAACCTTTACAAAGATTTCAATGGAAAATTCTCCTTCAAAGCATGACTAACTCTCCTACGATGTGCCAGTATTTTGAGGAAAGATTCTTGAGCCCATTTGACAATTATATCCCACATGTTATGTTATCCATTACATGGATGATATCTTACCAGCAGTCCCAACCCTAGAGGTCTTACATCAATTGTTTTCAAATACACAACAATACCTACAACAGGCTGGTCTTATAATACCTCCCAAAAAGGTACAATTTACTCCACCCTTCTCCTATTTAGGTCGTATTATAGAACGTACCACATTTCGTCTTCAGAAGCATCCCATTCGTCAAGATACTTTAAGTACTCTAAATGATTTTCCAAAAATTATTAGGAGATATTAATTGGGGTATTAGGAGATATTAATTAGGAGATATTAATTGATTGGGGTATAAGAGATATTAATTGATACCCAATGTTGGGTATCCCTACACATCAACTTACAAATCTATTTGCCACTCTTGAGGGAGACCCTAATCTTGACAGTTCTCAAAGCTTAACACCACAGGCTAAACAGGAACTGCAGTTCCTTGAAGAATACCTTCATCAAGTGTTCTCTCATCAATATGATCCTACATTACATTTACTGTTATTTCTATTCCCTACTCCCCATTCACCTACAGGGCTGATAGCTCAATAAGACTCTCCTTTAGAATGGATCTACTTGAAACTTGAAATGGATCTCCTTTAGAAATGGATCACCTTTAGAATGGATCTACTTGGAGCTCCTAAGGTTTTAACTGCATATGTTGACCTCCTTGCAGATCTCATTATCCTTGGCCGAACCAGATGTCTTCAAATATTGGGATACAACTCTCATGTTATCATTCTTCTTATTTCTATAAAATATTTTTCTTCCCTATTTCCTTTGAATGATTATTTCCTTAATGCTTTAGCAGGATATTCTGGAACCATTGGAAACCATTACCCTGTGGATAAATTATGGGATTTCCTAAAGAAGACATCATTTGTAATTTCTAATATCTGTAAAACTAGTCCAATTCCAGGGGCTCCTGTGTATTATATTGACGGCTCCTCGACTAGAAAAGGAAGCATACATGGACCTGGCTTAAACCTCTCAATTCAGTGAGGGTGCATCAGCACAACAAACAGAAATATTCATTCTTACTGCTCTGTTAACTTAAATATCTTCTGCACTTAACATAGTTTCTGATTCGGCTTATGTAGTTGGTCTCTTTCCCACCATTAAAACAGCTCAGCTATCTACAACACAAAAAACCATGTTACACGTTTTCACAAAACTACAGTCCCTTGTATAATCATGTTCCCATCCTCTCTATGTCGCCCATATTAGGGCCCATTGTTCTCTCCCAGAACCCATGGTAGAAGGTAACCATCAAGCACATAACTTGACATGTCCTATCACCTGCAGATGAACACTCAGTTTTGCATACTAATGCTAACCAACTGCACAACTGTTACCATGTTCCACTTTGAAAGGTGCATAACATTGTTCAATCCTGTCCTATTTGTGCACCTTTGCACTGTCACCTACACCTTCAGGAGCCAATCTTCATGGCTCCCAAGCCAACAAACTATGGCAAATGGATGTAACTCATTTCGGTCTCTTTCCTTGTCAACCTTATTTACATGTTATTGAAACATTTTCTAAATTTCTTTGGGCAGTTCCTCAATCCTCCAAGTCCTTTACTGCCATCCGCTCTACTCTATTGCAATTTTTAGTGTTATGGGGGTCCCTACTACCATAAAAACTGATAATTCACCAGCTTACACAAGCCACAAATGTACTGCCTTTTGTTCTGATTGGCAGATTCATCATATTACAGGTATACCTTATAACCTACAAGGAAAAGATATAGTTGAATGAACTCATCGTACACTAAAACTGCAATTATTAAAAAAAAGGGGGGGAACCCCCAAGGATGTTTTAGCACTCTTTATTTACTCTTAATTTTTCAAATTTACCCAAGGCGACATTCAGACAGCAGTGGAAAAACACTTCTCACAATCACAGCAACCCCTTGAGGCATCTATTCTTATTTGGTTCAAATCTTTTAATGAATGGTTCCCTGGCTTCCTATTAAGGAAAGGCAGAGGGTCTGCTCTTATTCCCTCAGATTCCAGTGATGGACCCTCCGAAACACTATGGCTTCCTCTTCGGCTCATCAGGCCCTGGAAAACCGATGACACTGCTGATAACCACTTCACCCCTGATCTCCAAGAAAGATCTGGAAATACAAGAGACACAGGAAGTCACTCACAAAATGCATGTGCAGTCCCTTCATAAGAAGAGCCCCCAACCATATCAGCGTAGGGCCAATCCAACCACATGGGATCAGATTAAGGCCCTGTCAGCTAAAGGAGAAGCAGTTTTAAGATCTACCTGAAGCCCACAGACCCCTGAGAACTTGTTTTTGGCTATGGTTGCTCTTCTGACCTTTACGTCAGCAGGTACTCTCTCCTCAAATGATGAGTGAACAAACAACAGGTATCTAGCTTGGAACTGGCTCCTACGATGTTGCAATTAATAAACAAAAAAGGGGGAATTTTTGGAACACAACCTGGATCCTTGCCAATGTGACTGGGGTCATGTCAAATCCTGTGAGCAAACTCCAGGAGATGGAGGGCAAGAGTCTTCCTGGGCCGATGCCTGGAATAAACATGAGAGGATCCCCGGAGTGTTTTCCTGTCCTCTTTTAGATAGATCTGATAAGTGTGAAGAATCCTTAACTTGCTCTTGTCATTTAAAGCTAAGAGATAATCATTATTGTCCACTTGTCTCACTTGAGTGCACATAAATCACATCTCACATGTAGCCCACGCCCTGCACATAAATCTATATCCTGTTTGTAATGGGATCTTGTGGAAGATATAAAAGAAGTGATTGTATATTTGAAATTAGTATACTAATTTCAAAGCAACTGGGGTGCCTGGGTGGCTCAGTGGGTTAAAGCCTCTGCCTTCGGCTCAGGTCATGATCTCAGGGTCCTGGGACCGAGCCCTGCATGGGGCCCTCTGCTCACCAGGGAACCTGTTTCTTCCTTCTCTCTCTGCCTGCCTCTCTGCCTACTTGTGATCTCTGTCTGTCAAATAAATAAATAAAATATTTTTTAAAAATAAATAAAAGAAGTCATTGTAAGAAATAAAGATGCCTACTGATCATCAGTCCGCCCATCATTTTGGCTCCGATCACCAGGATCCCCACCTCGTGAAGGTGACAGTTCAGATATTAATTTTATCTTTGCACTGAATCAAATCCCTAGATGTAGGAATTTACCTCAGATATACATGTAGTCATAGTATATTGATATTTTGGGATTAATCCCTAATATCCATATGTAGCACTATATGGATTATGTAGGTGCATACATTCTTCTTTTCTCCTCATTTTCTTTCTAAAAACTAAATTAATGGAACAAACAGAATTTTACAGTTATATCCAGGTTTGAATCTCAGTTCCACTACTCAGTTTCTTACTTTCTCTGTGTCTCAGTTTCTTCATCTCTAAAATGTAGATAATAATAAGTATCTCATAGAATTGTGTGAAAATTAAATGAAATAATTTGCATGTGAGCACTTAAGTTTTGGTTCCATTACTGTTTCTCTCCATGCCTTGGTCTCTTCAATTTAAAAATCCACACATGCATACATACACACATACATTCACACAAACACAGACACATGGAAGTGTTATATTCAACATGACTATAAGCTTCATGAGAGCAGAAATCACAGCTGATTTTTGTTTACTACTCTATCCCTAGTGTATGGTTATTAGGGGATCCTCAAATATATTTTGAGTTATAAAACAAGATTAGTTAAGAAATTGAGCCTTTGTTCAACTAAATTTCTCAGTCAGTTTAGAGATCTTAGTTAAACTAAAAACCTACCATATACACTAAAGGCCTTAACAGGTGTCACTTCTGTAGATTCTATTTTATGATCTTCAATTAATCAATATGAAGTCTATTTAAGTGACTTTTTAAAGTATTTGGTTTTTGTCTGGAATTCCAAAGAGGCAAGTATGCTAATTTGATAGGACTGTTGTACCATAAACTGAGTGGCCGCAACAACAGAAATATATCGTTCTGGAGGCTAATTCAGGATCAGGATATCAGCAGGATTGGTTTCTTCTGAGGGCTATGAATAAAGGATCTGTTTCAGGCCTCTCTCCTTGGCTCATCGATTACTCTCTTCTCCGTCTATATGTTCACATTGTCTTATCTTTATGCGTACCTATCTCTATGTCCAAATTTCCCCTTTTTATAAGGATACCAGTCATTTTAGAGACTACTGTAATGATCTCATCTTATCTAATTCTAACTGCAATGACCTTATTTCCAAGTAAGGTCATATTTTGAGAAACTGGTGGTTAAGACTTCAACAAATGATTTGAGGGATCATAATTTAACCCATAACAGCAATTTCTAAGGGATTACTTTTAAGGCTTCTGGGTATGACCTATCCCTGGAGTACTTTCTTACTATTGCATATAGAAGAAAACACTTGACATTTACTGAATTAACATATTGGGATGTTTTGACTATTCTCAAATAATCTTAAAACACATAGTAGAGTGAGCCACTTAACATGTGAGGGTAACTAGCTATCTATAGGCATCTGTATTTTTTTTAAAGATTTTATTTATTTATTTGACACAGAGAGAGAGATCACAAGGAGGCAGAGAGGCAGGCAGAGAGAGAAGGGGAAGCAGGCTCCCTGCTGAGCAGAGAGCCCGATGTGGGGCTCGATCCCAGGACCCTGAGATCACTACCTGAGCTGAATGAAGGCAGAGGCTTAACCCACTGAGCCACCCAGGAGCCCCTAGGCATCTGTATTTTAACTGACTTTGTTAATAACTATTATTGAGAATGTTTTGTATGTTGGAGGGAGAGGACAGGAGGGATAAAATTCTAGTGAATTTTGAAAAGCCAGTTTATGGGAATATGTCAAATAAGCTGAAATATAATGTAAGAGAAATGTGGGGGACTGCAAAAACATGAAACCATGTTTGTGAATAAGTGCAAATAGGTGAATTTTGGAGGAATATCAAGGACCTTGTGGATATAGGACAAGATTAAGCCTCAGTCATGATTATATATGTCCACTAAAATGAATCAAAATGTGATCATTCCAATCATTTTAGTCATATTCACAATGGATATAAATGCAGGTGAATTGATCCAAATAGTGTTCTTTAAAATGGTTAAAGCAATTCCTTTCTTAAAATTGGCCAATTATTGGGGTACCTGGGTGGCTCAGTGGGTTAAAGCTTTTGCCTTCAGCTCAGGTCGTGATCCCAGGGTCCTGGGATCGAGCCCCACATTGGGCTCTCTGCTTTGCGGGGAGCCTGCTTCCCCCCTCTCTCTGTCTCTGCCTGCCTCTCTGCCCACTTGTGGTCTCTATCAAATAAATAAATAAAATCTTAAAAAAATTGGCCAATTATTTCATTGACTAAAATTTAAAAGGTTTCATTGAACATATGTCATGTTTCCCAACAGATCATCCAGGTCAAAATAAAGAGTTTGCTTCAAATTATTTTGGGGAATAAAGGTGAATTGATGCAATGGTCTTATGAAAGATAGAATTTTTTTTTTAATCATGCTTCGAAAGGATGAATACCCAACTTTTGTATTAACATGGATAGGACTGGAAGAGATTATGCTGAGTGAAATAAGTCAAGCAGAGAGAGTCAATTATCATATGGTTTCATTTATTTGTAGAGCAAAAGAAATAACACGGAGGACATGGGGAGATGGAGAGGAGAAGGGAGTTGAGGGAAATTGGAGGGGGAGATGAACCATGAGAGACTATGGACTCTGAAAAACAATCTGAGGGTTCTGAAGGGGCCGAGGGTGGGAAGTTGTGGGAGCCTGGTGGTGGGTATTATGGAGTGCATGTATTGCGTGGAGCACTGGGTGTGGTGCATAAACAATGAATTCTGGTACACTGAAGAGAAATTTTAAAAAATAATAAAAAATTTAAAAAAATCATACTTCATTGCCTATCAGTGTAAGGGGAGTACTTATATGTTTGGCATTCTGGAAACTGTCATCTATATGTTTAATTTGACTTCTAAAAATCTTGAGTGCTTTGTAAAATTGCACATTTTTCTCAAATGTAAAGCAATATGTTACAGAAGAATGAGTTTTGGACCAGGAGAAAGAAAAAAAATCTGGATTCCAGTCCCAGATCTGCCCTGTGGCCTTGGAAAAGTCAAACAGAGCTCCTGCTTTGCCTCAGCAAACTAAAGGTTTCAATCAGATGATATGCAAGTTCCCTCAACTCAGAGGGTCTATAATTCTGTTATATATAATTATTATATCTCTAGTGAAATATTTTCATTCAAATGCAAAATATATTAACATAAAAGAGAACTTTTTGCTCTGCTGGGTTTAAGGTATGGTAATAGAGGCTAATCATTTGAAAAAACTTCACCATCAGCTTTTCAGTCTGATCATCTTCATATTGTATGTCATAAGGTACCTGAAAGGGTCCGTAGACAAAAGGACAAGACTGATACAAGGCGAAGGTCAAGCAAAGCTTTATTTCGCACCAAGCATCGAGAATCAAACTGACCGGCCAGGGCCATCTCTTGCAAAGAGGCAACCCCTCCCAGTTTCACAGACTAACTTTTATAGAGTAAAGGCCATATGGTTGAGCCTGGCCACACACAGGTGGCCAATTGAATTACATTCTACCCCATGATAGTCATCTAATTCAGCCTATGACCTTGGCTAGAATTGGCGCCTTTGTCTAGTGCCCAAAAGGTGGGGGCTCACACTCCCTGGTGGGTAATACGTGTGCTTTCCCTTGATTGGACATTTTCATCTGGCCGGACACGTCCTTGAATCTGGACTTCGTTATCAGGGCCTATTTGGCCGTATTTCACCAATTCTGTTTCTAAGCGCTTTCCTCTTGGGGGAAGGGGCAGGTTTAATCTAAGTTTACTGCATAAACAACAAAATGTCTCACTCTGGCTAAGTAGGCCCTTACAGTACCCACATAAAATATTATATGCTTTTAAATATTTTTGTCTTTTACTCCAAAAGACTAAACTCTTTATTCTGTCAACATTACAATACAACTAGATACCATGCAATTTTATTTTACATAAATCCTGGCGGGAGTTACCTTGGTGCTTTTGTCTTGCCTAAGAACCAACTACATTTCTACTGGATATATACCAAATGTTCTTTCATTTTTAAAACTTTACATGGGAGATCTTATATAATTGATTTTCCCACCTATCTAACCACCCTTGATGATATTATAATTCTTTCAAGTAATTAACTATGCTATGACTAATTTTATTTTTTTAAGATTTTTATTTATTTATTTGACAGAGAGAGAAATCACAAGTAGGGAAGAGAGGCAGGCAGAGAGAGAGGAGGAAGCAGGCTCCCTGCTGAGCAGAGAGCCCAATGTGGGGCTTGATCCCAGGACCCTGAGATCATGACCTGAGCTGAAGGCAGAGGCTTAACCCACTGAGCCACCCAGGTGCCCCTATGCTATGACTAATTTTAATAATGATAACATTTTAACTCAATCCCACAATTTCAATGTCGACAATGTGATACTTGGAATGTAAATGTATTTAGCCCACATTCCAAATGTTTCATTTTGTGACACTTACATTGAATAATAAAGTGTTTGATATAATACAACATGTCCTTTAATGAACATGGGGCCATATATTGATCAATTTATGAGTAGAGTTTAATTTTTGAGACACAGTATTTAAAACTGATAACTGAACTTCTGTATTTCAATTCATGAGGAAGTCAGTTCTACCTTTTGTTTCGTTTTGAACTTAAAAAAACTACGCTTTTGAGAAAATGACCTGACGATTGACAGAACAGACTTTCCACAGTTAAACATAGAGAAGAGGTCAGGCCACCTAGAAGAGGGTAGGAATAGCAGAGAAGGAGAAGCAGTTGGATGCTAAACAGAGTCATGTCCTTGGGAGCGAGGGAGCTCAGGGCAAGGATTGGAGAGAGAAACGGACCCTCACATCAGGGAAGCCTACCCGGGGAAGATGAATCTCCATAACATTTGGCTTTGAAAACCAGAGGGGCTGAATTTCCTGAGTTCTTAAAAGAAGTAGGACTTAAAACCCGGAATTTCAAAAATCTGGAGAACCAGAAAGGTGAGAAACTGAGTCTCCACCCTTAAAGACACAGCAGGACAAACAACCTGCAGAGATAAAGCCTGCAGTTTGAAAAAACACCTGGGGCAGATGGAAGGAGAGTTGTTTATTCATTTTAGAGTATGTCCTGGAGGGATAGATATTGGTGGGGGATTCCTCCAGGAACAAAGGAGCTGACGGGCACTTTCTTTCCCCACCCCCAGCCTAGATACCCAGCTACCAGGGGAAACCAATACTGACAGTCATCTCCTACCATGCTTGCACCAGCACCCTGACACCCCCAACTCTTGTGTTGTGCTTCTGTGAATCCATCTCCTAGGACTGACCTGCCTCAGTCCCATTGCTGCAGGGTCCCTCCTGTAGGGGACCACCAGCTGACAAAACTTGCTACCCTGCCTCTCCAGCCCTGTGCATGTTGCAGTCCCACCCCCTCCAGTATGTTCTTGACCCAAGCCCATCCAAAGCAGTACTACAAGCCTAGCAGTGTGCAAGCAGCCTGGACAGAGACCAGCACCACTCTCAAGGGACTCCTACCCCAGGGAGAGGAGAAGATAACCACACACACTGGTCTTACTAGGGACCCAATAGTGGGCTGGGGGCAGACAGCTGGCCTGACTGCAGGCCCCATTAACCAACAAAAGCTGCTCAGGGGACAACACAGGAAAATGTCATGCAGTTTGGTGCTACTTAATCTCTGGTAAATGCCTGGTCTGACTCAATTCAAGCCCAAGGCAGTCCCCAACTGGCCCACTAACAACACAGGATCCAGACCCTGAAGCTAAATAAGGACAGAATGGGGAATGAACTCATCTTGGGATTGGTCTCTGCAGAAGAACCAGGCAATCAATTGCAGTATTTATAAGCAGATAATTCTGAGGAAGTCTACTAACAAATGGATCACAGCAACGAGACTCTAAGTCACAATAGTATTTCAAGTTGGGAATGTAGTCCTATTATGGTTCTGGGCAATCAGTCTAAAGATAACAGGACACTACCAAAAATCTTTTGCCCCTGCTAAAAAACAGATTCAGGTATCACTTCCTCCAGGATATCTTTTCTAATCATCACCCAGGCTATGTGTAAGCCATTCTTCTCTTCTTCTTTACTTTGTGTTAATCTATGACACACACTATAATTGTTCTGCCATTCATTCAACAGATATTTATTAAGCATCCACTGTACACCAGACATTTTACTAAGAGTGGGAACAAACTAATGAACAAAATAAAGTCCCTGCTCTCATTGAGCTTATATTTGTGGAGGCCGAGAAAAATCAAGGCCATCCCACCTCACGTTTAGCCTTAACATAGGTACAGCCATCTTAGCTCCGGCAGCCATCTCAGACCCCTGTGCCCAAGGGCTGAACTTTCCCCCACCCTGCTTTGGTTCCAGGAAGCCCCACCCTGCTTTGGTTCCAGAGACCACCACCTTGCTTTGGTTCCAGAGACCCCCATCTTGCTTTGGTTCCAGGAATCCCCACCCTGCTTTAGTAACAGGAACCCATAAATACCCCTGCCTTAACTAAGCTCAGGGTCTGAGTCTCTACTCCGCTGTGTTGGGTATACTTGGGACCAAGCTTAATCTTGTCAAATAAACCCTTGTGTGATTGCATCGGTGCTTGGCTCCTTGGTGGTCTCTCGGACGCAAAAACTTGGGTACAACATATTCTAATGAGGGGAAAAAACACATACACTAAAAATAAACATGTAAATATAGACTGTGTCATGGTGATAAGTACTATTAGAATAATGCAGATAATGGGAATACAGTGTGGGGAAATTTCTACTTTTTATGTATTATACTTTTTTGTGTAATCTCCTTTTTAAAGTTAGCTTTACCTTTGTTAATAAATATTTTTCTAAAATAGTTTTTGTTTGCATATATATTCCCTTATATAGATGTGTGTATGTACTATACCTATGTAACTATTCCTTCATTGTTGGGCATTTAGCTTTCCTCTTTATCATAAACAATATTGAGAAGAACTTATTTAAAGTTATCCTTTGGGAGCATATCCTTGGTTATTTCCATAGGATAAGTTTCTAGAAATGAAAGGGTTGTAACTTGGCTGTTGCCATGATGAACAAGTCTCAGTCATCTCCAATCCTTTGGACACTGGCATTGGCATCAATAGCCACTTTCTGTAGGAGTCAGTTCCATAGCTTAGTTATTCTCTATGATCCTGGACCCACATGTTCACCTTTCTCTTTCTTTTCCCGATGACTCAAAAAAGGAGCAACAAACTTAGTGGCAGAAGCCATGAAAGTATGATACTACCAGATGAAACTCCTCAAAACTTAAGGAGACTTTGTTTAAATATAAAGGTATTGCTGTTTTAAATCCAAAACTTTCTACTGTAGGTATGGATGGTGACAACCATAAAGCTAACTATAAAATCTCCAGCTTTACTTCAACTCCATCTTTAGCTCCATGTAGAACAAACTGAAATTTTGAATCTATTCCTTGACCTTCACATCCCAGAATGTGTGACTTCCCTTTCACCTCAACTTTTCTCAACTCTAATCTCCTGGCTAACAAGATGTATTTTGACCATACTTTTCTTTTTATCTACCATTATCAAGTGAATCACCAAAATACTGTTCCAGTCATGATGAATATGGACCTGGCCTTGGTGTTGGAACCCAGAATAGGATAATACATTATTACCCTTTTTCTCTTCATTTATTACCACGTCCTTGTTATTTGTCAATATTATGCAAAAGAGATGTAGGAGATTTAGAACATCTCAACACACTGTGTATTTGCCCCCAAAGCCCCCAAAATGGCTGGGATATGGTGTACAGATTAACTAATAAAACAGTTTCACTATTTATCAGCAGCTTTTTTAAAAGAGTAAACAATTTGATTATTAAGGAGGTCAAACTAATGCTTAAAATAGTTTTAGGAAAGAGTTTGTGTTTTTCATTTGTCCTTGACTTTACTTTCTCTTATAAATAGAAATGATTATAAATTGTCCCTAAATAAACTAATATGTTTTCTTTTTCTTGTTTAAATTAATGAATACACAAAGCTTGGTTTTCTCAAGGTGATAATGGGCAAACTGGAAGCCACAGAGACACCCATAGGTGTGACTTTCCTACATCCCTTCATCACTGCTTTCATCAGGGAATGGTCTTCAAACAACAAGACCATGCTACACAAACAAGCCCACATTTTCACTTTCAACCTCTCAGATTGAGAACAAGAGTTACTGGCCCATGAGTTTTCTTGTACACATGCTTTATTACTTTCCTACTTTTACAGATATACAAAGGAAATAAGCAACTTTAATAGGGATGTGAGATTTACCTTACCTGGAAAACAATACACTACACAACATGAACAAAGCCAGTATGTGTAACAGATCCTCTTAGAGGTGATAAGTGGTATCCTCCTGCCTATAAATCATAGCTCATACTATCCAATCTCCTCTATTCCTTAAATGATGGATTTCACAGGGTGTTGTTAATCATATAATCTATATATTACTATATACTACTATTTCTTTTACTTTCACCTGAAAATGGAGCTGGCAAGACTATCTAAATTTGATTTTGAGATAAATGAATATAGAAAATATACTGAGAGACTCAAGTTGTTGCATTACATTAGTTGAGAAGCATTTAGAGTCTGCCTTGAAGTGATTGTTACATACTCACTCTAACTTTGACCAAATGGGAGAAGTTTCTGTTCAAGGTAAGACAGATCAAACTGGAGATGACCAAGGATCAGGAGACAGCACTGATTCACAAGGAAATAACAGATATCCAAATACCAAGCCACAGAAGGTAATGCAGATAGATGGCCAGGTAGTTAAGAAAGAGCCAGAGGGTGATAATAGATAGGGTTCCTAAAAATATGGAAAGTATGACATTAGAAATATATGAATCAGGAATTATATTTTGTTATCAGTACTAGAAATCTTTAAAAAAATATTGGTTTACATGAGTTTTTTCCTTTTCTGTAATTAAAAATCTGGAGATTTTTACACTAGGGGTTATATGCCAACTCTCATTGTCATCAGATTACTAGTCTCCCTTATTGTTTTCATTGGCCATCACTACAGCACGTGACTCTCATCCTCATGGATACATAATGGTTGTAATCCTATCTGTAAAGGAGATCAGGACATATAATTTTTTTATCTGAACACACTGACATCCTCAAGTGTGTAGTAATTCTGTTTGTAAGTATGAAGGAGAGAATAGATATTGAGTAGACAACTAGCAGTGTCTACAAGAGTCTAGTACAGAATTCAGTGAGAGACCTTCCATTCAGTGATTCAAGGACCCAAGCTCCTTCCACCTTACAAGTTATTTTCAACACATAGCTTCAGTGGTCACCACAGAAGGAAAAAGATGGGGTACAGAAGACATACCTACTGAGCAACAGCAAGTAGGAACCTCATCACAGGTATAGGTTCAAAAAGCAGAATGCTACTCAATGAAAGGACTAGAGGTTTAGCTGCAAACTAAAATTATTAGATATGTTAGACCTTTTAACAAATATCAATGCCCAGACTCAAGCCTAATGGAGTAAGAAGAGACATCAGTATTTTTTAATGTCTTCACAAGTGATTATAGTGTTTATCCAGAGTGGGGAGTCATGATCCTCAAAGGATACAGCTGGACCTCAACCTAGAAGGATTGATCATTGGACAAAGATTGAAGACAGAGACTTAATTAATGCATCTCCTATACAAATTCATGAAACAATGCAGCAAATAAACTTGATATCTGTACTCAGAGCTTGAGGCTTGTCTACTTAGACAACTTTATCTAAAAACCTGAGGTGAGGTGAATATAAATAAGGTTTATATGGTCTCAGCAGTGGAATTTAGAGGACTCACAGTCAGGGAGCCAGTCACACCATCAAAAAAAAAAAAAAAAAAAACAGTCAACCTCCTAGAATCTTTGGAGTGGATACTACATAAAGGATAGACTAACAATTTCATCTATTAGAGTACTTCCAGTGCCTGGAAGAGACCCTGATTCAGACCCAGTATGCAGCAAATATATTTTTTATTTGTGTTATGTTAGTCACCATACAATACTTCATTAGTTTTTGATGTAGTGTTCCAAGATTCATTGTTTACATATAACACCTAGTGCTGCATACAATACTTGCCCTCCCTAATACCCACCACCAGGCTCACCCATCCCCCCAACTCCCTCAACTCTAAAACCCTCAGTTTGTTTCTCAGAGTCCACAGTCTCTCATGGTTCATCTCCCCCTACGATTTTCCCCTCTTTGCTTTTCCCTTCCTTCTCCTAATGTCCTCCATGCTATTCCTTATGTTCCACAAATAAGTGAAACTATATGATAACTGACTCCCTGACTTATTTCACTCAGCAATCTCTGGTCCCATCCATGATGATGAAAAAGTTGGGTATTCATCTTTTCTGATGGCTGAGTAATATTTCATTTTATATATTGTATATATTGACATCTTTTTTTTGTAATTTTCTTTTTTTTTCAGTGTTCCAAGAGTCATTGTTTATGCCCCATACCCAGTGCTCCCTGCAATACATGCCCTCCTTAATTCCCACCACCAGGTTCACCCAACCACCCAACCCTCTCCCCTCCAAAACCCTCAGTTTGTTTCTCAGAGTCCACAGTCTCTCATCGTTCGTCTTCCCCTCTGATTTCCACCAACTTACTTCTCCTCTCCAACTCCCAATGTCCTCTGTGTTATTCCTTATGCTTCTTAAGTAAGTGAAACCATATAATTGACTCTCTGCTTGACTTATTTCACTCAGCATAATCTTCTCTAGTCCTGTCCATGTTGATACAAAAGTTGGGTATTCATCCTTTCTGATGAAGGCATAATACTCCATTATATATATGGACCATATCTGCTTTATCCAGTCATCTGTTGAAGGGCATCTTGGCTCTTTCCACAGTTTAGCAATGGTGGCCATTGCTGCTAAGAACATTGGGGTACAGATGACCTTTCTTTTCACTACATCTGTATCTTTGGGGTAAATACCAAGTAGTGTGATTGCAGGGTCATAAGGTAATAGGGTATTTTTAATTTCTTAAGGAATCTCCACACTGTTTTCCAAAGTGGCTGCACCAACTTGCATTCCCACCAACAGTGTAAGAGGGTTCCCCTTTCTCCACATCCTCTCCAATTCTTGTTGTTTAATGTCTTATTAATTTTAGCTGTTCTGACTGGTGGAAGGTGGTAGTTCAATGTGGTTTTGATTTGAATCTCCCTGATGGCTTATGATGATGAACATTTTTTCATGTGTCTGTTAGCCATTTGTATATCTTCTTTGGAGAAGTGTCTGTTCATGTCTTCTGCCCATTTTTTGACGTGATTATCTGTTTTGTGTGTGTTGAGTTTGAGAATTTCTTTATAGATCTTGGATATCAGCCCTTTGTCTGTAGTGTCATTTGCAAATATATTCTCCCATTCTGTGGGTTGCCTCTTTATTTTGTTGACTGTTTCCTTTGCTGTGCAGAAGCTTTTGATCTTGATGAAATCCCAAAAGTTCATTTTTGCTTGTTTCCCTTGACTTTGGAGGCATATCTTGAAAGAAGTTGCTGTTGCTGATGTCAAAGAGCTTACTGCCTATGTTCTCCTCTAGGATTTTGATGGATTCCTGTCTCACATTGAGGTCTTTCATCCATTTTGAGTTTATCTTTGTGTACAGTGTACGAGAATGGTTGAGTTTCATTCTTCTGTACATAGCTGTCCAATTTTCCCAGCACCCTTTATTGAAGAGACTTTTTTCCACTGATTTTTTTTTCCTGCTTTGTTAAAGATTATTGGACCATAGAGTTGCCAGTCCATATCTGGGCTCTCTACTTTGTTCCACTGGTCTGCGTGTCTATTTTTGTGCCAGTACCATCTGCAGCAAATATTTTTTAAATTAATTAACTAATAAATACCTAGAGAGACTATTCTACATACTCAGAATGGTTACTAAAGGAATTTGGAGGTATAAGAAAATATAAAACTGATCATTACACTAAAATGAAAACAGAGAAAAAGAGAGAGAGAGACAGAGAAAAGCAGTCAATATTTAACACAGAGTGACAAAAATCAGACAAGTGGTTGCTTGCTGCTGTGGAGGATGGATTGATAGTAATGGAACATGAGAGAATTTGGGGCATAATATTAACGCTCTACATCTTATTGTGGTGGTGTATGCATTTGTCACAACTCATCAAACTACAAACTTAAAATGGGTGCATTTTGTTATATGCAAAAGGTCACATATTAATTTTCTAATGCTTCATAACAAACCAACCCAAATATAGTGGCTTAAAATAACACTTATTTATTAGCTCACAGTTCTATAAGTCATAAATATGGGTACCACATGGCTGATGGATTTTTCCATCTTTAAATTCAACAATGGATGAATCTTTTTTGCATCAAATCCCTGTCAAGATTCAAATTTCTCTCTCTAGAAAGTGTCTCGTTCCTTTTAAGTGTTCCTGTGATTAGTTAATTACATTTGCAAAATCCTTTCTCTTACTAAATATGGCATAATGATAGGAGTGATATTTCACATACTCCCAGGTTCCACCCAGAGTTAAGGGGAGAAGATTTTAAGAGTTGTTTGGGTCATCTTAGAATGCTGCCTTCCACATACCCCAATAATGTTTATTATAAAAGTAGATTAACACATAGGAAACTAAGGATATTTTAATGTGGACGTTTAGCCACTCACTCCCATGGTCACATCTTGGAGCTAACCATCATCTAGAATTGCTCCATTTTTGAAGTCTTAATCAACTTTCAAGTTATGAAATGCAAAGAGACATACTACTTGTCAACAGAAATGGAGCAACATGATCAGGTCCAGGTGACAGGTTGAGCTACTCCTTCAAGCATTTATTTTACTATCATTACATTGACATATTTTTGTCTTCTTCATTCTACTGGGATCATTTTCCAGTTGTCAGAACAGTATGCATGGGAGGCGGGATTTACCAACACTCTCTTAACTACCTCTTACTTCTGACAGCAGTGATTGATCACTGGTCAATTCCTTTCAATTGTCAAGAAGTTCTCTCTGTCTTTGTGTGTGTGTGTGTGTGTGTGTGTGTGTGTGTGTGTGTGTGTGTACATGTACACATGAACCAATTACAGAGACACATTTCTGGATTTTTGACCCAGTGGTAATGTAGGTCCCACTTATTTTAGATGGAAAAAAAAATAAGCACTATATAATATTTATTGTATATACCCACAGATTTGAAAATCAACATTTGTGAGAATTGTCTAACACTGATGTCAATCAGCTACTTTTAATTTGTGCATAGCAAATACTATACAAAGGAAGATACTATATTATGTCATGGACTTATTAGGGAGCATGCGCTATGAATTTCTGTTCCCTTCACAGTAGTTGTCTCTTTTAGGAAAATCATTCACTTTTATATTTATATCCATGAAAGATTAATTGCTTTTCTAGTAGTTTTATTAGAAAGAGTAATAAAACATAAGCACACTTGAATTTTCACAATTTAAAAACTCCAAATTCATCACTAAACATTTTTAATCCTTCAGAAATATTTCCCCCTCAAAATATATAATGAACTAATCCCAAATGCTTGAGGTTAAATTACTGTGGTATTTTTATTTAGTAAATTACATGGCAGCTTATAGACGTTATCATAGTTTAAGAAATGAATCTTGGGGTCACCTGGGTGGCTCAGTGGGTTAAAGCCTCTGCCTTCGGCTCAGGTCATGATCCCAGGATCCTGGGATCGAGCCCCACATCAGGATCTCTGCTCCTCAGGAAGCCTGCTTCCTCCTCTCTCTCTCTGTCTGCCTCTCTGCCTACTTGTGATCTCTATCTGTCAAATAAATAACTAAAATCTTTAAAAAAAAAAGAAATGAATCTTGATAAGTGATTTTTGCTTTTTATATATCTGTTTTTATTAAATATAATTAGACTATCATGTATATGACATATCAAGAATATGATACTAAGACTTAGGATAAGTGACAGGCCCTTCCTGCTAGCATATTATTCAAATGATATAGGGCCTACTGCTTTTCTGGTCAGAATGATAGATAATGGCTTTCTACAAGCTAATTTAAAATTGTATCCTTAATTTTCATTAATTTCATTACAAAGCAGCATTATAAAATTTTTACCAAAATAGTTCACATAGCATGCTGCAATGAAAAAGTTTTATGTGAAAGCACATTGTATAAGCTTGGTGAGTCACCAGAAGTAGTAGGATTTTGCTGAGTAAGTCATGGCCTTATTAGATGATGCTGGCATAAACAGAAATGCAAATCAGTAAGTGAAATGGGGGAAAGAAAGAAGCCAATAAAGACAGTGCATTAAAAGAAAAAAAAGTTGAATGTAGCTTATTAGAATACATATTTAATAGTTCAGTGTGAGTAAAGACCTGAGGAAATGATTTTTCATTTCCAGATAAAAGAAATGTAATTATGATTTATTCCAACTGTGCTCTTTTACAATAATATAAGATCATTTAGAGTTACCTGTGAAAAATAGTTTTATTGATGGGTAGGTGCTAATGATAAATTAACTCTTTTTTTAAAGATTTTATATATTTATTTGACAAATACAGATCACAAGTAGGCAGAGAGGCAGGCAGAGAGAGAGAGGAGGAAGCAGGCTCCCTGCTGAGCAGAGAGCCTGATGTGGGGCTTGATCCCAGGACCCTGGAATCATGACCCAAGCTGAAGGCAGAGGCTTTAACCCACTGAGCCACCCAGGCGCCCCATAAATTAACTCTTCATAATACCAAACATTTTCACTTGTAGAGAACTTACAGAAATTATGAGACTTTTAAGAGCTATTTCCTCCAGGAGAATAAAATAATGAGGAACCTATACTAGTAAAAACATCCCAGCTTCTTCTAATGATATATCTATTGCAAAACTCGGACTTTGTAATAGAAATAGCATGGCAGTCAAATTTTCTTTTAAAAGATCAAATGAACCCTGAAAACAACTCACCTCTTCAATTAAAATAATGATATAATTTCATGAATATGATTGATAATATAATTTCATTATAATGATGATATAAATCCATCATAATGAAATTATATAATGATATAAATTCATTATAATGAAATTATTATAATTTCATTATATCATTATTTCATCTATTGATGATATTATAATCATATTTTTCATGAAATAAGCTACATCCCTACATAATAGGTACATATGCTAGTCATAACACTGATGGGAAGAGAGGTGACTGGTGACCTAAATCTTCAAATCTTCAGATTGCATCATGCCGCCTGTTCCTGTGCAAGATTCCTGAGGAATATATGTAGCATATAGGAGACACTGAATAAATGCACACTTCATTCTAGCTAGTTATAGCTTCAAATCTTTATGTAGTCTCCGGTTAAACTGGGCTGGACCACATGTGAATAAAGATGACTTATTACGTACCCAATCCCCATCCAAGCCTAGCACCCAGACTGGAATTAACAAGAGTGACTTCTTAGCCCTTATACCAGGGACCACTTTCTGGTCTTGACCCTTACTTCTCTCAACCCTCAGTTCTTACACTTTGATATTATGAAGTTGAACAAAGGGAAAATCTTCCTTGAAAAACCTATTGTAGAATTGCTTAAACTGCTTTCTGTGCCCCAGACAATTACATTATCCTCACTTGGCTTTTCATAAAAAGAATTATTGGGGGTCCCCAAAACGGAGAAGGTCCACCTTACCACACCTTTTCATGTGAGCAAACCTGAAGTTTGAACTTTTACTTCCTTGTTTCTCACACCAAAACTCTCAAATTATGTGTTCTTTACCCTTATTAGAGTTGTTCCTTCTAGAAGATGGAGTTGTTAGCAGGGAATATTTGACCTTCCCTGCAGTTAGAATGTGTCACTAACAATAATTAGGACAAAAAGTGAAGAATAATTAGGCATCTCTTATTGGAGTTACTCTTCTTAATTCAGGGACACAAACTTTATTGTTTGTGTCAACTTTATTGACCTAGTGCATATAAAATAGTTCTTCAGTCAAGATAAAGACATTATATAAACAACTTATAAATAAGAAAGATTATGATAAATATTGTGAGATGTAAAGGGGATATGAAATACATGTTGGGAAAAAGAGCCACTATTCTGAGGAAGAAGGAACTGGAAGAAGTAGGATTTAAAGAGAGATTTAAAGTATGTGTAATCTCTTGGGGTGCTGGGGTGGCTAAGTTGGTTGTGTCCAAATCTTGATTTTGGCTCAGGTCATGATCTCAGGGTCATGAGATTGAGCCCCACATTGGGCTCTGCCTTAGGCATGCAGCCTGCTTAAGATTCTCTCTTTCCAGAGTGCCTGGGTGTCTCAGATGTTCAAGTGTCTGCCTTCAGCTCATGTCATGATCTCCAGGTCCTGGGATTGAGCCCCACGTTGGGCTCCCAGCTCAGCCAAGAGTCTGCTTCTCCCTCTCCCTCTGCCTCTTCCCCTGCTTGTGCTCTCTCTGCCTCTCTGTCTCTCAAATGAATGAACAAAATCTTTATTAAAAAAAAAAAGATTCTTTCTCTTCCTCGCCCTCCACCCCTCCCCCTTGCTCACATGCTCTCTCTCTCTCTCTCTTAAACAAAATAAATAGAATAAAATAAATGAAGTATGTGTAATCTCCCAACAGCTCACAAATATAGTCTAAACCAGTAGCTATCAATATGTGGTTTGAAGACCATATTAGCATCACCTGGGAACTGGTTAGAAATGCAAATTAACAAATTCCACTCCAAGTTTAATAAATTATAGACTCTAGCAATAGGGTCCAGTAATCTGTGATTTATCAATCCACTGATTCTGATGCATGTTAGAGCTTGAAGACCATTGGTCTAATCAATTATTAAGCCTAAATTTATTAAATGACTTATGTGCAAGGTGCTAAATAGATACTTGGAAAATAGAAATAATTATAAGATACAGCTATTATTATTTAAAACTTTCCAATAAGAGGCCAAATATCCATCCACTAATGAATGGATAAGGAAGATGTGGTATATATGTACAATGGAATATTACTGAGCCATAAAAAAGAATGATATCTTGCCATTTGTAATTAAGTAGATGGAGCTAGAGAGTATTATGCTAAGGAAATAAGTCAGACAGAGAAAGACAAATACCACATGATTTCATTCATATGTGGAATTTAAGAAATAAAACAAAGGAACATAGCAGGGAAAAAATGAAAGGAAAACCAAGAAAAGGACTTAAGTATAGAGAACAAAGTGATGTTTACCAGAGGGGAGGTGGGTGGGAGTGGGTTAAATGGGAGATGGGGCTTAAGCAATGCACTTGTGATGAGCACCAGGTATTGTATGGAAGTACAGAATCACTTTTGTACACCTGAAACTAATATTACACTGTATGTTAACTAACTGGAATTTAAGTAAAAACTTGGAAAAGAAACACTCCAATGGAATTAGAATAGTCATCTTAACAGGCACACTGTAAAAGAAACTCAACACAAAGTCATTGATAGGGCCCAAGGGACTCATAATGAAAGGTAGAAATTACAGATACCTTCTACATGAGTGGAGAGTTCCAAGGTATACAAAGGTGGAATGTACAATACACATCTCTTCCTCTTTGTCCACATGGACATTATCATTCTCTTGATCCAGATGGCAGTTTTGAAAAATCAGAAAAGATACTACATCAGGGAGCCAGAAATAAGAAAAAACAGAGCTGAAAAATCAGAATACAATCCAGGTCACAAACCAATATTCAGGGAAAAACTAAAACAAACACAAAAGGCCACTTTATTCATCATGCTTTGAGTTTGCTGAGCTTCTTAGATGAGTAAATTTATAGTTTTCATCAATATTTAAAAAAAATTTGGCCATTATTTCTTCAAACATTTTTTTCTCTTCTCTCACATTCTTGGGACTCCAATTTACAGCTATGTCAAACTGTTTATTTTGTCCCTGCTTGATGTGGTTCCCTTTTACTTTTTTAGTTTTTTTTTTTCCTATGCTTCACTTTGCATAATTTCTATTGCTATGTTTTCAGGTTTACTGATCTTTTCTTCTGCAATACATAATGCTGCTTATCCTGCATAATAAAATTTTCATTTCAGACCTCTTTCATTTCTCCATTATGTTAATGTTTTCCTTTTTCCTTTTCCTCCTTAAGTGTATGGAACATACTTATTACAGCTGCCTTAATGTCCTTGTTTTCAAATGCCATCATCTCTCATTTCAGGGTATTTTTCTTCTGTTTATAGGTCATATTTCTTTGCTTCTTCACATGTATACCAATTATTTTAGTGAATGCCAGACATTGTGAATTTTATGCTGTTAAGTACTGGGTTTTATTGTTTTCCTCTAAAAAGCATAGGGCTTTATTCGGCAGGCAGTTAACTAATATGAAGGTCATTTGAATGCCTTTGAGGCCTATATGAAAGCTTCTTTTAGCCCCACTACTAAAGTATGACCTTCTGAGGTCTCTCCTAAGTGCCCTGGATATTCAATAATGTCTTTCCATTCTGGCCACTTAGAACAAAAATGATTCCTAGTCTCCTGTGAACCCTTGAAACTTGTTTGGTGTACGGATTCCTGATAATTGTTCTTTCCCTAACAGTTGTTATTTGCCTAACCTGATAGAGTTTTACACTATGTATGCACAGACTGGTTTCATTAAAAAACAAAACAAAAACAAAAACAAACAAACAAACAAAAAAACCTTAAGGAGACTCCTGTGTAGATCACTCCTTCCTAGTACTCTGACTCACAAGTTCTAGTTGCCCTGGTCTCCCTGAATTCTGATCTCCTCCATTCAGTGAGATTCTCTATCCTTGTGCTGTTGTCTAGAAAGTGTTTCCACCAGAAAATCAAGGTTTTGTAGGGATCACCTCATTTATTACCCTCCTCTCAGGGATCAAAATACTGTACAGCCAATCGTCCAATGTCTGAAAAGAGTTGTTTCAATATATTTTGTACATTTTTCTGGTTGTTTATGGTAGGAAGGTAAATCTCATAGGAGATACTCTTTATGGATGGAAGCAGAAGTCCCCAAAATGCCCACCATAAAAACATGTAAGAAAATATAGCCACATACAAAAGGGTCTTAAGGATGGGGAAACTGAGAGGGTTGTACTGATATATATTTGGTAAGCATCTTTTGGAGTACATAAAGTGTTCCTACTGAACCCTGGATTGTTTTAAAGGTGTCCTGACACCTTTAAAGGTGTCCTGACTGAGTATTCCATATGCGCTGACACATAAATAACTGCTATAGACATTAAATGCTTCTAAAATAATATCTAATTTATTCTCCTTATCAACAAGTCAGATAAAATGCAGCATTTGCGGGGTGCCTGGATGGCTCAGTGGGTTAAAGCCCCTGCCTTCAGCTCAGGTCATGATCTCAGGGTCTTGGGATTGATGAAGTTCTAGAACCTAGGTGAGGTTTGGTGGGCTGAGGTCCGGAGCCGATGACCAAGAAAGAATTCTTGAGACATCTTTGGTGCAAAATGGTGGTTTATTAAAGCACGGGGACAGGACCCGTGGGCAGGAAGAGATGTTGCCCCGGGTTGTGAGGGATGGCAGGTTATGTACCCTGCGGTTGGGGGAAGGTGAGGGGAAGGGAGGTTTCAACGGAACTTTCATATGCTAAAGAGGGCCTACAAAGTGCCGGGATACCAGGATATTGGAGGCCTTGTGGCTTGATCAATGTTGTCTTTTGGCAAGCCATTCACATTTCTGCTATCAAGCGTCTTTGTTAGTGAGATTTGGGTTTAGAAGAAATTGGTTTGAGGAACTGAGTTATTTGCCTCTGGAAATTGTGCTATTGATAAGGTAACTTCTTTGTTTGTAGATCTCTAGGACATTTGTAAACCAAGGGAGACTCCTATCTTGTGATTTCTGCAAGTTGACTATTTGTTTATCCTTCACGGCAGTCAGGGGTGCCTGAGGAATGCTACACATATGACTGAGGGGAAGTGGATGGAGAGGGGGTGCAAAGCTTTTGCTTTTGCTTTGTCTTCAGCCAGTCTCCTGCTCCCTCATCAGGATCCAGCCCCACCCCCCACATAGGGCTTTCTGCTCAGCAGGGAGCCTGCTTCCCCCTCTCTGCCTGCCTCTCTACCTACTTGTGATCTCTCTCTGTCAAATAAATAAACAAAATCTTTTTTTAAAATGTGGCATTTGCATTATCTAGTAGATTTTTCTGTTCTTTTTTGAGAGTTTATTATACAATAATACATGCTTATTATTTTAAAAATAAAAATGAGGAATAAATAAAAGAGTACAAATAAAACCTCTCCACTCCATTTCTTTCTCTTTTTTTAAGATTTTATTTATTTATTTGACAGACAGAGATCACAAGTAGGCAGAGAGGCAGGCAGAGAGAGAGGAGGAAGCAGGCTCCCTGCTGAGCAGAGAGCCCGAAGTGGGGCTTGATCCCAGGACTCTGGGATCATGACCTGAGCCGAAGGCAGAGGCTTGAACCCACTGAGCCACCCAGGCACCCCTCCACTCCATTTCTTTTACTGTTAACACTTTGGTGTATCTATAATCTATATCTACATCTCCATATCACAAAAGTGGATTTCTTTACCACTGTCAAGTACCACTGAAGAACCAGTGATGGGACTTTCTCTATTATGCTACCATCATCCTTCTTTTTTGGGGGGGAGGGGGGAGTTACCAGAGTCCTGGGACATTGCCAAGGAGAAGTATCCACAAGGAACAATTTGAATGGGATCCAGAAAAGCTTAGGGCCTTTTTCTGCTGGATGAGGATCAGTGAAGACCAGAGGTAGGTCTTAGAGCAGTTTTTTCTCACAGCTAAGAGGTGACATGACCCTTTGGCATAGTTATATACTCTCTTAACTAGTGATGAATCTTTGCTGGTATTGATTCAACTTTCATTTGGCTCTCTAACAGTGGCTATCAAGAGTACTTGGTTCCCCTTAATGTTAATTCCCTGCTATCATCCATATTCCCCCAGGTCCTGTCTTTTTTCCTCTAACTTATGACCATCTCCAAAGACTTTTCTTTTATCCCCACAAACACACTTCCTCTTACCCAAGAGACTAATCTAATCTCTTCCCATGACTAGGGGTGGAGTGGGTAGACAAGGTCCATTCTTATTCTCTTTTATTTTTAAGCTTTGTACTGTTCCCAACTCTATGTTCTGCTTTCAAGAGGGGTTTCCCTTTTGTTTCTCCACAGACTTGTTTGAAAGTAAAACAAAATTAAATAAAACTACAAAGGGCATATATCAACTCTTGCCTTTTAATTCTTGCTATAACTATGCCAACTTATCTCTAAGCCATGCAAGTGAATATGATTGATGAGGGAATATGATTGCCAGGAAGATCAGGAAGTGAAAGAAAAAAGAAAAAGAACAAAGATGAAATTCAAGGTCATATTCTACATCCTCACAAGCCACTACATGTAGAAATGCTTCATCATACTAACATATTACTGTGTAAATTATCAAAATATAGCTAACCAGTCTCTTATTGATGCATACAATTAAAGGAAAACACCTTATATCTGCTCAAGTTTGAAGAGCATTTGTTTATTTCTATAGGAAAAATTCCTGAAAGTAGAAATGCTGGATCACAGGGTATATACTGTTTAAATTTAAAAGGTAATATCAAATGGCTTTCCAAAACAGTGTACCGATCTATAGTTTTATAAAAATATAGGAGATTGAAAACACTAGATATAAAAAATCATATCAATATTTGCCAATCTAATAGTTTAAAATATCTAATTCTTTAAAAAATTATGTTTTATGATTAATACATTGGAGATATTTTCATATGTGTAGGAGTTATTTGTACTTATTCCATGAATTGTCTCTTTATATCCTTTGTGAATATTTAACTTGGTTGTTATTCTTTTATTGATATGGAGCAGCTCTATATGTGTACAGATATTAATACTTTAAATGTTATACATTGCTATATATGTTATACATTGCCTAGATATTACACATTTTTTTCTGGTTTGACATCTGTATTTTAGCATTGTTTACAGAGTTGGGTTTTTGCTATGTAGAGATTAATCCATTCAATATTTATTGAGACCCTACTATGTGCATACCACTAGTCTGAGTTATAGAAGCATAGCGATGATCAAGACAGACAAACTTTAAGGGTTCTTACATTCTAATGGAGAAACAGGAAAATAAGTAAATAAGAGGTATATAGTATATAGTTGTGTGATAATAAAAAGAAATAGAGTGACAGAGTAAATGAGTGAGAATGATCAGTTAAAATCTTACTGAGGAGATGACATTTGAGGTGAGACTTGAAAGATGAAAATGAGGCAGGCAAGTAAAGTTATAGGCAGTGGAAGGGGGCTTCAGGGTTAGGGGAAAGTTGAGGGATGGGGAGGAATAGCAATCCAAAGGGCCAAAGGCAGAAAAGGGTTTAAGGTGTTCAAGGACACACACACACACACACACACACACACACAAAAGCATTCTCTCCAGAGTCTAGTGGTGAATAGAGAAAATAATATGAATGATTTTAGAGGAGGGGAGGAGTCAGTTGAGAAAAGATCTGATTTTATTCTAAAAGCAACAAAAAGCTACTACAGAGCTTTAGGTATGGAATGGCATGATTTGATTTGTGTTCCTAAAGCTAATTTTTTAGTTATGCAGACAGAGAAGAAATTGGAAAGGGAAAAAAGTGCAAACAGAAAGAAAAGTTAGGCAACTATTGCACTAGTCTAGAGCAGAGATTATAGTGTTTGGATGATGGTGGTACCCATACAGAGGAAATAAAGTGGAATGGCAATTTTTTGGCAATCCAATTTTCTATTTTATCCCCTCTCCCCACAAATAGTACATCTTCATCTTCATCTATTCTTTTCTCATCCTTTCTAGTTTCAAGGAATAAGGTGCTGCATCCCTTCTGTAAGGCCAACCTCTCAAGACAGCAAAAAATCAACTATTCAAGAAGCTTTTCTTGATCTGTTTGACTGTGATAAGAGTCACTAATGTGTCTAATGTGTCACTAATGTGTACAAAAATCTGCCAAGGCATTTAGAATTATATTTTAATTATGTTCATTCATCTTTCTTTTAATCAAACCATAGGCTCCATGAGGTAGGTGACTATGTCTTACTCATCTATATAACACAGAGCTTGTGTCAGTAGTTGGCATATAGTAGGTATTTCATTATTAATCATCCTTGAATTGAAGGAATAGGTATTAAATTTTACCTAAGGCCTCTAGAGAGACACTAATTTATTTTAATCTATTGATGCTACATTAAAATAGCTTGCTCAAAAAAAAAATTCTTCATTCTTGAAATAGTATGACAGATTGCTATTTCCATATAATGCCAAATCTGATTTACTAATGATGAGGGAGCAGGAGGCTGGCTGAAGACAAAGCAAAAGCTGGCTCCTTGCACCCCCTCTCCACCCGCTCCCCTCGGTAATGTGTGTGACACTCCTCAGGCACCCCTGACTGCCATAAGCGATTTCCTCAGGCACCCCTGACTGCCATAAATGAGAAACAAATAGTTAACTTGCAGAGATCACAATCCTGCAAGACAGGAGTCTCCCTTGGTTTACAAATGTCCTAGAGATCTACAAACAAAGAAGTTACCTTATCAATAGCACAAATTTCCAGAGGCAAATAACTCAGTTCCTCAAGCCCTAATATCTCCCTCCCCACCATAAACGAAACTGAAGGAGGCTGAGATAGAGGGGAATGTAAAAAAAATATAGTTAAATCTCTTCTAAACCTAAATCTCACTAACAAAGACGATTGATAGCAGGATCGTGACACCCCACCAAGAATCTCCCAACTATCTTGATGTTAATGGCTGGCCTAAAGACAACATTGATCAAGCCGCCAGGGCAAGGCCTCTGGTATCCCAGCACCTTGTAGGCCCTCTTTAGCATATGAAAACTCCGTTGAAACCTCCCTTTCCCTCCCTTTCCCCCATCCGCAGGGTACATAACCTGCCATCCCTCACAATCCAGGGCAGCAGCTCTTCCTGCCCATGGGTCCTGTCCCTGTGCTTTAATAAACCACCATTTTGCACCAAGGATGTCTCAAGAATTCTTTCTTGGTCATCGGCTCCGGACCTCAGCCCACCAAACCTCACCTAGGTTCTAGAACTTCATCACTAATATTTTATATAATCTATATTTATAAGTAAATTTAGTGTATCTTGCTCACATTTTGAGAACCGGTTTATGCTGACTACAAAATGTAATGAGTAAGTATATAGTTAGGGATCTTAATTTCAAACAGCAGAAAATGACACTGGTTAATATAAACAAATATGGTGTCTATTGGAAGAAAGCTGCATATTTCACAGAATTCCTATTAAGATTGAAGACCTAGAATCAGTGCGAGTGCATGAAATGAACCACTGGAGCATAAGAGTCAGCAACACAGTTTACATCTTGCCATTGGAATGATCTGGTGAACAAGCTGCTGGGATTGCTGCCATTGGATATTGAATATTGTAGCCAACAGCCACTGTCAAAAATAGTCTTTCCTATTCCTGTTCTATGGTTTAGATTCCAGTTCCTAGTAGGAGGTCATATATTTATCTCTTAGGGTTTGAAAGTAGAGTATCTGACCTTTTTATTGTCTATAGTGGAAGGTTAAGTTAAGTCCTGCCTTCTCCTAATGCTCTGTGGTGAATTCCTCAAACATAAAAAGGGGATTCAAACGATGAACAGCCACAAAACATATGCAAGAAATCCTCTCCCAAAAAGCAAAACAAAAACTAAAATCCATTCCAGATTATCTCAAACATTTTTAATGATCTTGAATAGATTATATCATATGGGAAATTGCCCATTAATCTGCTGAGGCTGAGAATTTCCTGGGAGAAATTCTTGAATCCTTATATTTTAGTTTTGTTATGGTTATGGTCTTCTTTAGTTGCCTATTTATTTATTTATTTATTTACTTAGGAGTGAGCATTGGGGGAGGGGTAGAGGGAGAGGGAGAGAGTCTCAAGTAGACTCCGCACTGAGCATGGAGCTTGACATAGGGCTTGATCTCATGACCCTGAGATCACCACCTGAGCTAAAACCAAGAGCTGATGCTCAATCAAGTGCCCCACCCAGGCACCCTCAAAATAAAAGACTTTAAAATCAGTTGCCAAATATCAGGAAATAACAGTGACATAGATTGAATCTTACAAGACTTGGTGCTCTAGTAATCCTTTCCTACCCACAGGTGAGGCCACAGATGCTTCACAGAATGTTGCTACCTCTATAGTCTAACACCTAAAGGTATTATTTCCTGATACCCTTTTCCTGCCTCTCAACATACTTCTTCCACCTTGGCAGCCTTCTGATTGCAGTTACACTGCTTAACTCCTGCTTTTTTACCTCTCTTCCCTGCTCTTTGAGTAGGCTCTCTATGAATTATTTGGTTCTCCATACCAGCTTTGTTCTCATGCCTTCATGCTCTGTAGACCATAGGCCATATCTAACCTTCCCCCGTGCCCAGCAAAGCTTAAAGGGATCTCCTTGAATATCTATGATCTTTAGCATAAAGATTATCTTAGACAGCAAAAATTCTGAAGTTTATAAGTTTGCAAGAGATTTGGAAAGGAAATAACCATGTCCCTCCTCTTCTTCAGTCCAGGCAGGACTAATACTCTGCCACTAGACTAAAGTACAAAATGGTCCCTCCACAACTTGAGACCTAGAACACAAGAGATTTCAGGTTCAGCCATTACTCAGTACTATTCCTGAACTTCTGCATCTTTTGGATACTATTTTGCAATTTGTGGGTAAGTGTGGCTCCTTCACTAGGCTGAAGATGCCTGTGTCTTATTCACCTTTGTATTTTCTACATGGCCTAGTAGAGTACTTTATATGTATAAGCACTCAATAATTGCATAAAATAAATAATAAAACAAACTATGGGGAAAAAGAGAATCAATAATGGGGGAAAGATGACTATTTGAGAATTGTGTTTACATAAAATTGGGATGCGTATCCATTAAACGAGGCTTTGTCTAGTTGGTTGGTTTGGGTAGTAACAGAAAAATAATTATAAATAACTATAATATGTTTGTAACCTTATTTTCTTTACAGTCTACTAATGAAGCTGGGGAGGAGAGGGTCCAATAATAGTAAAATTTAATCAATCTCTCAGCCTCCAATAGTTGTGTATCTGGAATACATTCTCCCTTCCAGTTTAGGGGCTGGAGCAGCATCAAGGAGTGGCTCACATGGTTTATGTGAGCTAGTGATGGCTTTCCTCCTCTTTATAGCATTCATCATCTCTGCCTCTGCTGCTCCAGACCTGGGCCCTGGCCATAACTATCACATTTGTCATACCTCTGGATGTTAGCCATGATGTTGTAGCCTTAGTAGCTTTTCCATTCCTTTCCAAGGGTCATTTCTGCCCTTATTTGTACAACAGTGTATTACTAAGCCATAAAGAGCATTGTCTTGTGCTTTCAAGTTCTTAGGATGACTCTTTTATTTGACTTATTATCTACCAGAGCCAGAATCACCCCAGACCCTGAGCCTCCAGCACCGGGAATTTCCACATGTACTCTACTCATGTGCTTGCTTCTTTCCCTCTAACAAAAATCTTTCTTTCTCTGATTAAACCAGTTTACCTCAATGACAACTCCTCTTTAAGTTTGTTCCTTCCTATCTGTTAAACTGAATTTCAGTTCAAAGGAGGGCTCTTATACTCCCAAAACTCAGGTTGGGCTATCAGTGCTTGGGCAGATATCACTTTCAACTTACTCACTTATTACAATTCATATCAAAGTCCTTAAACCCTCATATAGATAAATCCCTGATGGGTCTGCCCTCCTGGGCATCTAGATATGCCTGGACATGTTTGAATCCACAGTGGTACTTTTACAACTTAGTCTCTCACTCTAGGACTCCTGCTACACTTGAGTAGATTTTATAACTAAAAAAACAACAAAATTGTGAGAATAAAATAGGACCAAGCATGTGAAAATTATTTGCATATTGCAGTGCTTTGCAAAGGCAATATATTATAATTAGTTCCTTATTGTTTGTTTAATGGACATCCATGTCCATGGGAGAACTGAAGGCATCAAACAGGGAAAGTAAAAAATAAAATACAGGACCTGGCTGGCTTAGTCAGTAGAGCATGTGACTCTCGATCTTGAGGTTGTGAATTCAAGCCCCATGTTGGATGTAGAGACTATATAAATATACAATCTTAAAAAATTATAATTAAAAAATAAAAGATAGGAATGATTGATGGAGAAATCAAGTTGATATACACATGAAGGGTAATTTAAAATCTATTCACTAAATAGAATTTCTGTGGGCCTATTGGAATGCAATAGACACATGCCAAATGAATAGAGATAAAAGTTGGAAGATGGGGGTGTACCTGGGTGGTGATGGTTGGGCATCTGCCTTCAGCTCAGGTTGTGATCTCCAGGTCCTGGAATTGAGCCCCATGTTCAGTTCCCAGCCCAGCATGGAGTCTGCCTCTCCCTCTGCTTGTGCTCTTTCTTTCTCTCTCTCAAATTAATACATAAAATCTTTAATAATAAAAGAAGAACTTCTAAAAAAAAGTTGGAAGATGGTCCCAGAGTACCTAAAAAAGTAGTCATATTCAGCCTACATACTTTAGGCAAAATAATAATAATAATAAGTGAAGCTATACAGCATGGAGAATTACAAAGCTTGACTCCAGAGGTAAGTTACTAGGCTTTATACCTGACCCTTATCATTTATGAGCTCTAGTGAATTTTGACAAGGTATTTAATCTCAGTCTCCCATCTATATATAGTAGTACTGCTTCTCTCATGGGTTTTTGAAAGTATTACATGAGTCAATACGCATAAAGCAGTTACTATCAGATCAGGCACATTAACAAATGCTCAATATGAGTAAATTTTACAATTCATCTACTCATGCCATTGTATTTCACAAAAGCAAGTTGAATAGGGTTAGAGTCTACCCAAATTTTCATTAAAAACACTTTTTTTTAAAGACTATTCATTTATTTGACAGACATCACAAGTAGGCAGAAAGGCAGGCAGAGAGGAGGAAGCAGGCTCCCCGCAGAGCAGAGAGCCCAACGCGGGGCTTGATCACAGGACCCTGGGATCATGACCTGAGCCAAAGATAGAGGCTTTAACCCACTGAGCCACCCAGGCACCCCCCAAATTTTCACTAAAGCAGAAATTCAGAGACTTTTTTCAGTTAGGTAGAATTTAGTGAATGTTACCTGAAATTGGACTGAAAATTACTTCTTTAGTTTTAAAGCAAAAGTTAGGAAGTAGTCTAGAATATTCAAGTGATGTAACTCTTATCATATAAAACTAGCTCATTTGCCCTTTTCCTCACAATACAGGCACAGGGACACACTCATTTTAGGATAATATCAAGAAATAATTTGATATTAAAATGATTAAAAATCTCATTTATTCAAAATGACTGCTATAAATGGAGATTATTCTCAAAATTGTTATAGAAAACATAATTTATATTCATGTGTGGATACAGTTTTATTTACAAATATCAGAGTTTACAGTGTACTTTGTTTCAGACTACTGCCATAAGTGGAAATTACTTCTCTACTACTATAGAGAGCTACATTAATAATCATATATAGTTGAAGCTCTGAATGTTAGTGTATCAAGTATTTTGTCTTGAAGTACAGCCTTATAAAAGGAAATTACTTCATAACCATTTGAGAACTTAATTACAAATCACACATAGATAGAGTTTAAGTTACAAATATTTGAGTTTATTGTGTAATACTTGGAAATAATTGCACTCTAAAAACATTTTCAACAATTCTTTAAAACCAAATGCTTAACAAAGACCATAAAATGTTCACCATAACAATACTTTAAAAATTCTGTTTACTAAAACAGGAATTTGGAACAATAATAAAAAAAATTATGTGGGTGTCAGCAATGCTTATATTCTCTCCCAGAAAGGCACAGGAGTGTCAATAATATTCCCATTGGTTTAAAAGCAGGGCTGTCTGCCAGAGTCCTGACTCATAAGCAGCCTGCTGGCCATATTTAGCAGAGGAGCTGGCAGTTGATTAGCTGTACTCTGAAAATAAATATCCTATCATTGTTGACAATGAAAATCACCACAGTTTAGAGAATGTCTAAGACTATACCATAATTCACATTAAGTAAGATGGACTATGCATTTGTGAAAACCCTTAATATAAACATACAGTGTTATGACATATGTCCTCATGGAATTTAGTTAAGCAGGTATTTAATAGCTGATCCTCATTGCAGTCAACTCAACCATTTGAAGCTGATTATCCAGTTTCTGGGTTAGACATGTCTTGCTTTTTCTCCTAGTGCTTCCTCTGGCTGAAAGCCTTTTGACCATTTCACTACTCATTAGCACCTGCAAAGGATAACTGAAAGCAGATGAACTCAGACCACTCAATTCTGCTTCTCATCAGCTGCTCTACTGAAGGGTTCTGTCCAGGAGGTGGCTGCAAGTATTAGGTAAAATTACGGTCTGGATTATCAGTGGATTTCAATATCAATGTTGTTTCTGTCCCTCCTGACTTTGCATAATCTAGAGTTAGCCATATATACATTATTTGTCTTACCATATGAAGAAAAAAGTGGATTTTAAAGGGAAAATTAAAGATACTGGGTATCTGTTCTCCTGTTGAGGATTTTGCCTAGTTCCTTTATTGCATAGCTAACTAACAGGCACATAAGGTTCTGTGGGAATTCATACTAATTGTTATTTTTTAAAATTTTTATTTTAATTGGTAAAACCCTGAAAGTAATTTTATGGACATGTGGGTGTTTAGACACGTTTCTCATATTTGAAAGGCTTTTTGAGAGCATTTTAAACTTTAATTTGGCATCTCATTGCCTACACTAATCTCAATCAGAAATACTGTAGTCAGGGAGTGCCAGTAATAATATGCAGTTAAAAGTGTATCCTAGGATGCATGAAGAAGAGTATGTCTCCAATGAAAACAAGAAATACATATCTTTCTAAATCATGAAATACTTCAGTCTACTCTAATCTTTGTTGTTCTGTGCATTTGAACATTTTAATTACAAAAGAATTACATGTTATTTTAGAAAATAGAGATAAACATAAAAATTGCCCATAATCTCACCAGTGATAACCAGTTGCGATTTTGTGGTAAATGCTTATAGAACTTTTCTGTTCATAAGTCAATTAACTCACCATCCTCCAAGTGAAGTCATATGTAATTTTGTTTTCTAATTTGTTTTTTCACTTAATATGTTGGGCAGTTTTTTCTATCTTGGTAAATACACTTTTATAATACTCTTTGAATCGGATACACGGTATTCCATTATATGAGTATGTCATAATTCATCTAAATATTCTAGGTTTAGATATTCAAATGGTCTCCAGTTTTTGTTATAGTAACAAAAAAGCCATAAGAAACACTCCAGGATATAAATTTTGTGTGCATTCTCAATATTACCTCAAAAGAAAAGAAGAAGAAATGAAATGTTAGATCAAAAGATATGTGTGTGTCCAAATATTTTTTGCTAAACAAATGCCCAAATAGTAGCCATACTAAGATTGTACAGATTTTTCACAAGAGTGATAGCAGTAATATACTCCTTAGGATTTAATATATGGAAAGTAGTGTAACTTTTGAGGTGTGTGTGTGTTTGTGAATGTGTGTGTGTAACCTTTTAGTTTAATATGATGTGGCTGACTGTCACATTGATCTTTTTTGTTAGCGGTTTCCACTTCATGCACATATGTATATTTAAATCTTATAGTTTACTGGTATCAATCAATTTAAAAGAATAGATAGGCACCAAAAATACTTAATTTCTCTTGATGAATTATTACAATGAAACAGTAAATGAACTTATCTTAATGTGCTCAAATAATCTACTGTAATAAAATCTATTTTTCCCCTGATAAATATTCTGAATTTCCTTTGTACTATATTATATTCAATCTCAAAAGTAAAAACAACAAAAACAAACCAAAAAATATCTACTTACAGTTTTTTTTTAAATAACAACCAACAGTGAAGTAATTAATATCCATTACTACCACCACTCCATACCCCCTAAGGGAGAAACATATTATCTGAAAACATACTGAAATCTACAACATATTTTTAACATCTGCAATCTTCCTACATACCAAGTCTTTTCCATCTCAGTAAATGATATCTCATTCCCTCCATCTGCTTAGGTTAAACACATTGTTGTCATCCTTGACTCATTCCCCTTCTCTCACATGCCATATCCAATCCATCGAGAAATCCCATTGGCTATGCATTCAAATTATACCCTGAGTTTGACCAGTTCTCAAAACCTCCACTACTACCACCCAGGTTCAAGTCACCATCATCTATCTTCTCAATTACTATAATAGTCTCTTAACTGATATTCCTTCTTTGACCTCTGTACTCCTACAGCTAATTTTTCACATATCCCAAGAGATTCCATTAAAAATATGTGTCAGATCAAATCACTCCTCTCCTTAAAACCTTTTAATGGCATCCCACCTCACTTTGAGTCATAGCCAAAATCCTTACAATAAACAACAGGACTCTATGGAACACCCTCACCCTTCAGCATTCTTTTAACCCCTCTGCTGTTGCTCCCCTCACTTTTCATTTCATGTCAGGTACAATGGTTTCCATTTTATTTGTCTAATAAGCAGCAGCTATAAAGAAATTGCACTTAAAAAAAAGAACTTGTATTTAAAGTTAGTTTCTACATGGCTACAGAAGTAATAGTTAATAAACAATCCATTGAAATGAGCTCAGTGTGTTTTGTGCCCTTCACTCACCCACTGTGGAACATCTCATAGTCATTTCTTAAATTTCACTCGACAAATTCATTCAGATAGTAAATACTTATAGAGCCAATTATGGTGCAGGCTAGCCATATATCAATAAACAAAACAGACGAAAGCTTCTACTTTAGCAGAGTTTTAATTCTATAGGGGAGGAAGAGAGATCACATACTAAGTAAATTGTGAGGTATGTCAGAAAGTAATAATGTAGTGAAACAATATAGAACAGGGATATGGAATTAGGAACTTGCACATGTACGTATGTGTAAGTGTTGTGTTATGGACAGTTGTACTGTTGTTCCTTGCCACGGTAGCATAGATTTGACATATTTTTTGCATTGTACTTTGTATAGGTCATAGGGTCTGGCGACGTGCAATATCCTGGTTTCTGACATGATTCCCCCATAAACTGGCTATTATATGAGGTAATCTTCCTGTACTTTCCAGCATGACCTGTTCCTTAAATTTACTTTTACTCATTTTATTGCTTTAATAGCTAACACATTTATCTCTCTGCCCTCTGGGCTACAGATAGTAATTATGGCTGGCATCTTAAGAACTTGTTGGTGATCTTCTACCACAACCACTTCTTCCATTCTATTTGGTCTTCTCCTTGTTTATGCCTCAGGACTGCCTGTGGCAGTCAGTGATACCCACATGTATTCCTTAACCCCACAAGTTTGATTGAAACTGCCACAGTCAGAAATGAATTATTGACCTGCAAAGAATTAGATATGGTGAGTCAACTGGTTATTTTTTTTAGCAATGTGTCCAATTCTGGTGAGAACCAGTGTATTTATGTTTATTATAAGTCCCTTACTGACCCTGAAGATGTGCAAATATCCAGGATAGTTCTGGGCTTCCATGATTTTTTAATCCTGAGATTTTGTCCAACTGTGAGATAAAGCTTTGAGATATTCCCAAGGGTTTCTGGAAAAACTGAATTTTTTAAGTCTACTGAAGAGCCTGACTGTTTAGAAAAGAGAAATTTAATTGACATCTATTTAGGAGATTCTGCCTGGGGACAAGCTATGGAAAAATACAGCTCCACTAGAAACTGTTCCCTTTTCTCTCCTCAGAACTCTGATTTTCTCCTAGTTGAGCCATGTTCACAAGGGTTTTAAGTGGATTAATTAGTGCTTGAGAAGCATGTTTATAAATGAAAAGTAGCTAAGTACTAATATAATCTTATAAACTCTGGATGTTTACCCTTTTTTATTCATATTACAGTTCTAATTTCATACTTTTTTCCATAGTGTCACCAGACTGTAGGTGAGTTCCTAAAATAGACAGCTACTAGGACTAAAACTGTTATATAACTGGCTATGCAAAATAGCTCTGGGAAAGGAATACTGAAACTGACTTGAGAGTAACGATGACCTATTCTTTTAAAAGGATTCTTGTTTATTCAATGTCATCACACATAGTTTTTCAGAGATTTGGAAATAAAAGTATTTTGTATTTGGCATAGTACAAAAATAGTCATCAAAGATAGGTACAATGCCATAGAAAGTTTGTTTCAAAACTCAGATTTGGAATTAGAGTTTAGCAATAGGGCATATTAATTTCCACGAAAATCTTGGTATTTTAACTCTATTCCTCTGTCCTTAAAATTTTCATTATGTTTTCACAAATAAAGCTTAACAGGTTGTTATTAGATATTTCTCTTCCAAGACTGATTTAAAACTATTCATTTGGATTTATGACCAAGAGTCTTTGAGGGATGGGGCACCTGGGTGGCTCAGTGGGTTAAAGCCTCTGCCTTCGGCTCAGGTCGTGATCCCAGGGTCCTGGAATCGAGCCCCACATCGGGCTCTCTGCTTGGCAGGGAGCCTGCTCCCTCCTCTTTCTCTGCCTGCCTCTCTGCCTACTTGTGATCTCTGTCTGTCAAATAAATAAATAAAATATTTTTAAAAAAAGAGTCTTTGAGGGAAACAAGTCAAAGTATTAAACCTACAGGCAATGAAAAAATACCATTGAATTGTAATGATTTCTTATCCGATTTCACCTTTTCCAAGTATCTTGGGGAAAAAAATGTAAAAGCTAATAATATGAGCTGAAGCTACCAAGTTTTAAAACAGGAAGGTTACTGAAAGGTGGCTGAAAAAGTATGTGGGTGTATCATTGTTTCTAACTTTGAACAAGTTTAAACTTTGGTAGCTGCTCTATAATTAGTATCTAGATACCATAATACAGAAAGATTTGTTAGTTTGCTGTATCTAACCTGAGCAGAATGAGGATCTACTGTTCTTCATAATATAAATAACAATCATTTAATGGTCTTCTGGGCTAGCTGTATGCATTACAATGTTAAGGAACCAAAAATTTAACCACTCTGTCATATTAATTTATTAATTTTAAAAACCTCCTTTAGGAAATAACACTTTATTTGTTTTTGCCTGTATGGGAATTCTGTAGAATAGTTTCTGAAAAATTAAGTGAAGAAAATTGGTATACTGTGTCACAAAGATGTATACATTAAATTCCAATGGAGACTTCTAAACTATTGCTACCTGAAAAAAATGAATTGAACATTTGTGCTATAAAGTGTCTTACAAATACATGGTTTCAATGATAAATATATCAGATGCATTTAGTCAGCTGAAGCAATTACAAATGCCTACATAAGCAGAGGTGGAACACTGGACAACTATTTTTAATGGAAAAAAGTAAAAAAAAATCATCTCTAATACCCAATAGACAAACTAAATGGCTAATCTCTAGGGGAAAAAAGTTCATCTATGAAAATAATATTATCCTCACATTCTTTAGTACTTACATATTTAATTCAGTAACTAAAGGGAGGCCATGCACTACTTTAACTATATAAGTATAAAGTATTTAAGAGGTGGAAAGCCTATAGTAAGAAAGTATGACCAAATTTCAGTTTGTATAAAAGGTTAATTGGGAGACGATAGTCCTATGTATGACTGGTGGGGTTACATTTTCATCAATTTATTAAGAACCAGAAGAAGGATGAATATTAAAGCTAGTCAAGATAAGGGGACTATTATAAAATATTCTTGGGGAACTAAGCAAAAGTTATCATTTGGTAACAGATGAACAGTGACAGATATAATTTAATATTCTGTGTATAAGTCAATGCACATTGGAAAAAAATTAGACTGCCTGTACAGTGTGAAAGATTCTGAATTAGTAAATCTTGAGGAGGAAAAAAACTTAAATGTCCAACAAAGACAGTTCAGTGAGATTGTCTGCTCAGTACCCAGCTGTGGTCAAATGCTGAGTAAAATATTAAAAGTGTTTTGAAACAAATGAAGAATTATTCAAAAGATATAATGATAAACCACATGCATATACCTAAATATTGTGATTACAATACATACACAAAATAATGCATACATACATACCCAGATACATACAATACTTACTTGGCCTTGTTTAGAGCAAATGGATATCTTTCAGCTTTTTTTTTCTTTTGGTATTATGAAACACAACTAAAGATGTGCTTAGTATTTTACTGTCCCTTGGTGTCATAAAATAAGATAGGAAAATAAAATATACAGAGACACAGATGGTTAGCTTTAAAGTAGGTAAGAGAGGGGGAGTGAAGATGGCAGAGTAGTAGGAGGACCCTATGCTTGCCTCATCCCTCCAACACAGATAAATATCAAATCATTTTGAATACCCAAGAAATTGATCTGAGGACTGACAGAAAAAACTACACAACTAGAGGGAGAGAAGATGCCATATCATGAATGGTAGGAGGTACAGAGACAAGGTTTGGGAGAGAACTGGATCATGGGTGCTACAGAGGGGAGGGAGCCCTGTTTGCAGAAAAAGGCAAGATAAAGGAACTTAACAGGGGAAGGCACAAGAACACATCCCCAAAGCCATTGACTAGGAAAATGAAAGGGGCTGATTTTTTTGAGTTTTTACAACCAGTGGGGCTCAGTCTAGAGTTATAGAGGTCTGTGGCTTGGCAGGTGTGGAGCCCATAGGGTGCTGCAGTGTTCTTGTGGAAAAGGAGGGCAGATAGCTTGGGAATAGATAGTACAATCTGAGAATCCCCTGGGATGCACTGGGAGAGATTGTTCCCCCTTTTTAGATCGCATCCGGGAGAGGTGGCATTTATGTCCAGGAGTAAAAAGAGCCAGGGGGTGCCATTTTCCTCCCCCACCCCTTAGCATAAACTAACTTCAGTAAGCAGCACAGTGCCTACACTGGCAGCCGAGAAACTGCTTGCACCAAATCCTGGCTCCCTGTGCTCTGCTGGTGCTGCTTTCCTCCAGCAAGTGTGCCTGAGAACCACAGCATTGGGCCCCTCCCAGAGAAGACCAGCAAACCCCCCCACATGCACCATGTCAACTGACCATAGAGTTCTATAAAGCGTCTGCTCTAGTGGAAATAGCATAAGGTCTCTATTAACAAGCAGACCAGAGTACACCTACCTAAAATTCACCGCACTCTGGCCAAGGTACAAACATTCTCCACTGCAGTCAAGGAGAAACTCTGCAGAACACCGACCTGAGGGAAAGAGCAGCCAAAACACAGCAACAGAGTGTACACAGCACACACCAGAGATACTTTCGAAAGTGCCAGGCCCAGGTCAGTATATGACCTCTTCTTCATAAAGCCATTATCTCAGGATCAAGAAACATAACAGGCTTTCCTTACACAGAGAAGATAGAGAGTGCAACAAAAGGCCAAGATGGAGAAATTCATCCCAAAAGAAAGAACAAGAAAAGGTTAGGGCCGGGGATCTAACTGAAACAGATATAAGTAATATGCTTAATCCAGAATGAAAAACAACAACCATAAGGATACTAGTTGGACTTGCAAAAAGCATAGAAGACACCATAGAGACAAAAGACCTAAAAACTAGTTAGGACAAGAAGAAAAATGCAATAACCAAGATTCTAAACTGACTGGATGTAATGACCACAAAGATGAAGAGGCAGAGAAATGAAATAAGTGACATAGAAGATAAAATCATGGAAAATAAAGAAACTGAAGATCACAGTGAATTCTACCAAACCTTTAAAGAAGAGTTAATACCTATTCTCAGACTGTTCAAAAAAATAGTAATGAATGGAAAGCTTCCAAACGCATTCTAGGAGGTCAGCATTACCTCCATTCCAAAACCAAACCCACTAAAAAAGAAAATTACAGGCCAATATCCCTGATGAACTTGGATGCAAAAATTCTCAACAAAATACTAACAAACTGAATCCAACATTTAGAGAATCATTTAGAGAATGTACATTTAGAGAATCATTCACCATGATGAAGTGGGATTTATTCCTGGGTTGCAAGGGTGGTTCAATATTCACATATCAATCAACATAAAACACCACATAAGTAAAAGAAAGAATAAGAATTATTTGATCCTTTCAATAGATGCAGAAAAAAAACATTTGATAAAGTACAGTATTCATTCTTGATAAAAACCCTCAACAATGTAGGGATAGAGGGAACATACCTCAACATCATAAAGGCCCACATATGAAAGACCCGCAGCTAATATCATCCTCAATGGGGACAAACTGAGAGCTTTTCCTCTATTACCAGGAACAAGACCGGGATAGCACTCTTGCCACTCTTATTTAACACATTGCTGGAAGTCCTAGCCTCAGCAATCAAACAAAAAGGAATAAAAAGTATCCAAATCAGCAAGGAAGAAGTCAAACTTACACTATTTGCAGACAACATACTCTATGTAGAAAACCCAAAAGAATCCACCAAATATTTGCTAGAACTGATACACCAATTCAGGAAAGCTACAGGATACAAAATCAACATACAAAAATCTGTTACATTTCTATATACCAATAATGAAGCAGCAGAAAGAGAAATCAAGGAATTGATTTTTTTACAATTGCAACAAAAACTGTAAGATACCTAGGAATAAACCTAACCAAAGAGGTAAAAGATCTATACTGTGAAAACTATGGAACACTTAAGAAAGAAATTGAGGAAGACACAAAGAAATGGATAAATGGAAATGGACAAAAAAAACAAATAATGTCAAAATATCTATACTACCTAAAACAAGCTACACATTTAATGTAATCCTTATCAAAATACCACCAGCATTTTTCACAGAGCAAAAGCAAAAGAATCCTAAAATTTGTATGGAAACACAAAAAAAACCCAAATAGTCAAAGCTATCTTGAAAAAGCAAAGAAAAGCTGGCAGTGTCATAATTCCAGACTTCAAGTTATATTATTACAAAACTGTAGAGATCAAGACAGTATCATACTGGCACAAAAAGAGACACTTAGATCAATGGAACAGAATAGAGAACCCAGAAAGGGACCCACAGCTATATGTTCAACTAATCTTTGACAAAGCAGGAAAGAATATCAAATGGAAGAAAGACAGTCTCTTCAATAAATGGTATTGGGAAAACTGAACAGCTACATGTAAAACAATGAAACTGGACCACTTTCTTATATTATAGAGAAAAATAAATTAAAAAATGGACAAAAGACCCAAATATGAGACAGGAAACCATCAAAATCTTGGAGCAGAAAACAAGCAGTAACCTCTCTGATACTGGGCATAGAAACTTCTTACTAGATATATCTTCAGAGGCAAGAGAAACAAAAGCAAACATGAACTATTGGGACTTCATTAAGACAAAAAGCTTCTGCACAGTGAAGGAAACAACAAAACTTAAAGACAACCTTCAGAATGGGAGAAGATATTTGCAAAGAACACATCTGATAAAGGGATAGTATCCAAAATCCATAAAAAACTTATAAAACTTAACACCCCAAAAAACGAATAACCCAGTTAAAAAATGGGCAGAAGACATGAATAGATATTTTTCCAAAGAAGACATACAGATGGCTAGCAGGCACATGAAGAAATGCTCAACATCACTTATCCTCATGGAAACGCAAATCAACACTGCAATGAGATATCACCTCCCACCTGTCAGAATGGCTAAAATCAATGACACAAGAAACAACATGTGTTGGTGAGGATATGAAGAAAGGGAAACCCTCTTACACTGTTGGTGGGAACAAAAACTGGTGCAGCCACTCTGGAAAACAGTATGGATGTTCCTCAAAAATTTAAAAATAGACTGCCATATGACCCACCATTTGCACTCCTAGGTTTTTACCCAACATATACAAAAATATATTTATGGCAGCATTATCAACAATAGCCAAATTATGTAAAGATCCCAAATGTCCACTGACTGATAAAAAGATAAAGAAGATGTGGTATTTATTATATACAATGAAGTATTATTCAGCAATAAAAAAGAATGAAATATTGCCATTTGCAATGATGTAAATGAAGTTAAAGAGTATTATGCCAAGTGAAATAAGTCAGTCAGAGAAAAATGAATACCATGTGATTTCACTCATCTGTGGAATCTAAGACACAAAACAGATGGACTTAGGGGGAAGAAGAGAGTCAAACCATAATACAGACTCTTAACTATAGAGAACAAACTGAGGGTTGATGGAGGGGAGGTGGGCAGGGGGATGGGTTAAATGGCTGATGGGTATTAAGGAGGGCACTTACTGTGATGAGCAGTGGGTATTATATGTAAGTTACAAATCACTAAATTCTACTCCTGAAACTAATATTATACTATATGTTAACTAAGTAGAATTTAAATAAAAACTTGAAAATAAAAAAAAAAGTAGGAAAGGAAGAGAATATCTAAACATAATAGAAGGTAGTATGGGATAGTGGCTATGAGGATGGGCTTTGAAATCAGACACACCAACGTTCCAATCCAATCTCATCTATAACCTCATCTCCCTAGCTTATGAGATTAACCGATTGTGTGGTTTACTGGTTCCCAATAAGCAAGAGTTTGAGAAACTGTAGATTTCCTATTATAGATATTCTGACAGCTTTTATAAGATTTCAGTAGGTCCAACTGAATTGCTTATAAATTTCTTTAATAAATGTTTGTACTGAAATGTAACATGTATTCCAAATAGTACACAAATCACTAGCATAGAGCTCAATTAATTTTCATAGAATGAACTGTGTAATCATCACCCAACTCAAGAAATAGAAGTTACTCAAACTCAAAATTTCTCTTTCATTTCCCTTCCCACTCATTATTCTCTTCTCTCTAAGGCTAATCACTATTTATTAATAGGTTTGTCTTTTGAATCTTATATATTTTTAATGAAAGAGTATGTAATCTTATGTGTCTTATAGCCTTTGCCTAACATTATGTTTGTGAGATTCATTCATGCTATTGCTTATGGTAGCTGTTCATTTTCAGAACTTGAAGCATTGAATTGTCTGAATATACCTTAGTTTGTACCTTAGTTTGTACATTCTAAGAATATACCTTAGAATGTACCTTTTAAACATTTATATTCTGCCTCTAATATAATGCTGCTGTGAAGTTTCTTGTACATTCTTCTGATGACTGTATGTATGCATTTATATTGGGTGTGGAATTTTAGTGTCAATGGTAAGCATATATTCTACTTTATTCAAGAAAGAGAAGCAGTTTTCCAAAGTAGTTATACCAATTTATACTTCCACCAAGAGTGTATGGGAATTCTAGTTGCTCTACATCCTAGCCAACATTTAATTTTGAAAGTTTTTTTTTAACTTTAGTAATTCTGGTGGGTATTATCATTACTATTAAAACATGTTCCTTGCCTTACATAGGAAAAAAATAATTGCAGGAATATTTGATTTCCAGATAACGCAAAATTAGGCATGTTGAGTAGGATTACTTAGAGATATTCCTACTACCCATTCTATTTCTCAGACTCAAGTCTCAAAATGGAAAGTTTTAAAAGGATGGAAAATCCTAGGAAGTTATTTTGTAGATATCAGTAAACTGATTCTAAAGTTTATGTAAACTTTTATCCTAAAGTTTATATGCATAAGACCCAGAATAGCCAACATAATATTTATGAAGAAGAAGGCAGAGGACTGACACTACCTTATTTCAGATTTACCATAAGGTTATATTAATCAAGACAGTATAGTTTTGCTGAAATAATAGACAAATAGGTCAGTGAAACAGAATAGAGAGCTCAGAAATAGATCCATGCAAATATAGTTAACTGATCTTTGACAAAGGATCAAAAGCAATGAAGAAAAGACAGTCTTTCAATAAATGGTATTGAAACAAATGGACATCTGCATATAACAAATGAATCTAGACAGACCTTACATTCTGTACAAAAATTACTTCAAAATGAATCATATACATAAATGTAAAATTCAAAACTATAAAACTTTTAAGAGATAACTTAGAAAATCTAGATGACTTTGGGGTTGGCAATGACTTTTTAGATACAACACCAAAGGCATGATCCATGAAAGAAATTATTGATATTAAAACAAACAACTTCTGTTCTGCAAAAAATACTGTTGAGAGAATAAGAAGACAATCCAGAGACTGGGAGAAAATATTTGCAAAACACATATTTGATAAAAGACTGTCATCCAAAATAAACAAAGAACTCTTAAAACTCAACAATAAGAAAATGAACAACACAATTAATGAAATGGGCAAAAGATCTGAACATACATCTCACCAAAGCAGATATGTAGATGGAAAATAAGCATATGAAAATATACTCAACATCATGTGTAATTAGGGAAATGCAAACTAAAACAACAATGGGACCAGTACACATCTTATTTAAAAAGCCAAAATCTAGAACACTGACAACACCAAATGCTGGTCAGGATGTGGAGCAAAAGAAACTCCCATTCATTGCTGATGGGAATACAAAATGCTACAGTCATTTTGAAAGAGAGTTTGGTAGTATTTTACAAAATGAATCACACTCTTACCATAGGATCTAGCAATCATGCTCCTTGGTACTGAGTTGAAACTTATGACCACAGAAAAACCTGCACAAGGATGGTTATAGCAGCTTTATTCATCATTGTCAAAATTTGCAAGCAACCAAAATGTCCTTCAGTATGTCAATGGATAAACAAACTGATAAGTCCAGACAATGGAATATTATTTAGTGCTAAAAAGAAATGAGCTATCAAACCATGAAAAGACAAAGTAAACATAATTGCATATTACTAAGTGAAAGAAGCCAATCTGAAAAGGCTACATACTGTATTATTTCCCCTATATTGATATTCTGAGAAAGGTAAAACTACAGAGGAAGTAAAAAAAAAAGTCAGTGGTCATTAGGGGCTAGGGGTCAGGGAGAGATGAATAGGAGCACAGAGGATTCTTAGGGCAGTGAAAGTATTCTGCATGAAGCTACAATGGTGAATACACATCATACATTTGTCCAAACCTGTTGAATGTACACCATAAGTGAGCCCTAATATAAACTATGGACTTTGGGTGATAGTGAGGTGTTAATGTAGGTTCATCAATTGTAACAAATATGGTGCACTGTGGTGCACGGTGTTGATAATAGGAGAGGCGATGCGTGTGTGGCGGCAATGGATGTACGAGAAGTCTCTGTACTTTCTGCTCAATTTCGTTGTAAGCCTAAGTGTTCTAAAAATGAAGTCTATTGGAAAATAATTAAAGTACAAGCTAACAGTTCCTGGGGGATATACTAAGGAAGTGGCCATTGTGGGCTTTATCATAAGAATACTAAAAGGTCAAGGATTACAGGAAATAAAAGCATGCAAGCTTTTATTCAGACTCATCAACTTCTCAATTAAAATGCTATTTTTATTGTCTTCATTATCTAATAATGGGAGGCAAAATTGGAAATACATTTCTAGGCCTCTATTTTCCACCATGTGGAGTAGAACTGTCTTTATGGAGGTAGTTGTCTACATGGTAGGACATATGAGATGCCTGAAGGCTACATTTGACCTAAAGTATCACCTACTATTCTGCCCTAGTATCTCTTTATTCCTCTCCTGGATTAAAATGTATCCTGCCTGCTTCTCATTTTGAACATATCTGTTATGTGGCCTATAAGAAATGACACATATAAGGTGTTCATTAATTGTTTGTTGAATAAAATAGCTATTGATTCAGATCTTTCAAAAACAGAATAACATTCCTGCACCATGATTTTTTAAAAAAAGGTTGAGTATTCTCTTTTTACTTTTCAAACTTGTCAAAGTCAAATTATTAAAAAGTTGACATCTTATAATTTTGTTTTAAACTACTGTGTTTATTTTCCTTCTTACAAGCACAAATAACATAATTTTGAAACCAACAGACCCTTTCAAAGTAGACTGATAGTCCAGTTGATTTTGAATTCATTGATGTTACAGTTTGGCATGCTCATTCTCAAATGGGCTGACTTCCATATTTGGAGTATAAAGTACATATAAATAAAAATTAGTCATACCTTTTGCTTACTGTTTCTCCTAGTAAAAATGTCAGTTGGCACTCTAAAGCCTTTAAATAAAAAGAAAAGTAAATTAGAAGCTATTTCCATAAGTTCAGCTTTATTTCTCATTCTCTTTTCCTTTCCTTTTCTTTTCCAGTGCTAGGATTTTTTTTTTTTTAAGATTTTATTTATTTATTTGTCAGAGAGAGAGGAGCGAGAGTGAGCACAGACAGACAGAGTCGCAGGCAGAGTCAGAGGGAGAAGCAGGCTCCCTGCCAAGCAAGGAGCCCGATGCGGGACTCGATCCCAGGACACCGGGATCATGACCCGAGCTGAAGGCAGCTGCTTAACCAACTGAGCCACCCAGGCGTCCCCCAGTGCTAGGATTTTTAATGTGAGTACTCTTAGGCTAGATTGAAAGAGCACAGACTTTGTAAAAGTATTTTAATGGAAGTATCAAGGAAGACTCAATGTTGTATCATTACTTAGTAATGCCTGGAGTCTACATCTCCCTGTCACCTTTATCACAATAAATTCATAAAGGTGTAAAACTACGCAGAGCTATGCTAGACATGTTAAAATAATGTCTGTTAAATGTCTCCTATAGCACATTTTTATCCTTCTTATTCTTTTCCACTCATCATTTTCTCCTTCCAGAGTTTTGAACTGGGCTGAAATAGGAAACAAAAACAAAAAGTCATTACTATGGTTCCTGTACTGTAGCTGTTTTGTTCTTGTTATTTTTGCTTTTACTGTTTTGTTTTTTTAACAGTGTTCTAAGAAATATTAGAGGACAGCATAAATATGGTATTATGTGAAGATAAAATACTATCTCTATCTCAATCTACTTAGGACTTTTCAAAAAATAGTAAGTTTATATAAATGTCATCTTTAAGAGTTAAGACTGTATTCTCATTACTTCTGAGAGATACTTTCACAATTGGCAAAACATACATAAAATTTCCTTGGTTATCAGAGATATCTAAGTTTGGACAATTACTTAGCCATCATCTCCTTTTGTATTGAATAAATATCTTGGTGAACCATCTGGTCACCCAAGAAAGAAACTTGAGAATCATCCTTGAGATGTTTTTCCTTTCAAATTTACACACTAATCCATATTGATTCTACCTCATTGATATATTTTTAATATTTTCTAGAGACCTATAATTATTAACTCCAGTCTTGTCTGTCAATTTCGATTTCTACTACCTTAGTTTTGGCTTTTCATCAACTGGATGATTATAAATCTCCTACTTATTCTGCCTGCTATCAGTCACTCTTCTTAACATGCCTAAATATAAAAATTCTCTCTAAAATGCAAATAGTAGGTAATTTAAAAATCCATAAGAGACTATTCACTGCTTTTACAAGAAAGCTCATACTCCTTAATATGGATTACAAGGAATTAGTCTTCATTTACCTCTCCAAATTCATCTCTGGCCACTTTCCCTTCATAACTCCAACCAGTTTGGTTTCCTTACAGTTTCTTCATCTTGGAGGCTTCTTACCCCACACCTTTGTACTAAATGCCATTGTTTCCTATGCTTGAGAAGTTTCTCTTGAACTCTCTACTACCATACCCCAATATCTTTTTATTATTTTGAGTTGTGTTTAATAGAACATAATAAAAAGGTGACTACAATGGCTTGAACAGAAGTCCAAAGGAAATAGAAGTTGCAAGATATCAGCAGGGACTTCAGCTACAAGATGATCCATCTTGTAAGATGATAGAGATAATCCATCTCTAAGATTCATATCTGCTTTCTAAGCATTAAGAAACTCGTTAGTTAAGTTCATTTTCATTGGGGAAAAAATTGGTTTTCAACAAAGCCCCATCCAAAAGGGTTTTACCTACATGGTTATTCATACCAAGAATGCTGTAATAAAGGAGTACATAGTTTGTAACTAGACACAATGCTGTCTCAAAAAAATTCAAGGTTCTGTTTGTACATAAGAAGGGAAGAATGGATACTATCTACCATATCCTTTTACCTGCTTACTCCTTAAAAGATTCAGATCAAGTTTTACCTTCTCTTGGAAGATCTTCTTAACATCACAAGTCCAGGCCTTCTGTGTTTCAGACTTGTACCCCAAAAATAGAAGGCACTCAATGCATTTGTTTGAATAAATGAATGAATGAAATTTACCTCTATTTCTTGTGCTTTTAGCATACTGTAATTTAATCATCAGTTTAGATGCCTGCTGCTTCATGAACCAATGGCCAATGGCTGTGTTTTTTTCATCTCATTATTATGAAGTATCTGATATATAGTAATCATTTAATAAATGTTTGTTGAGTGAATATGTAACAAAACACTTTTTAAAAAGTTTATTTTTTTAATTTCTTTTCAGTGTACGAGAATTCATTGTTTATGCACTACACACTCAACACACACAAAACAGATAGTCATATCAAAAAATGGGCAGAAGATATGAACAGACACTTCTCCAATGAAGACATAAAAGTGGCTATCAGACACATGAAAAAATGTTCATCATCACTAGCCATCAGGGAGATTCAAATTAAAGCCACATTGAGATATCACCTTATACCAGCTAGAATGGCCAAAATTAGCAAGACAGGAAACAACATGTGTTGGAGGGGATGTGGAGAAAGGGGAACCCTCTTACACTGTTGGTGGGAATGCAAGTTGGTGCAGCCTCTTTGGAGAACAGTGTGGAGATTCCTCAAGAAATTAAAAATAGAGCTTCCCTATGACCCTGCAATTGCACGACTGGGTATTTACCCCAAAGATACAGATGTAGTGAAAAGGAGGGCCATCTGTACCCCAATGTTTATAGCAGCAAGGGCCATGGTCGCCAAACTGTGGAAAGAACCAAGATGTCCTTCAATGGACGAATGGATAAGGAAGATGTGGTCCATATACACTATGGAGTATTATGCCTCCATCAGAAAGGATGAATCCCCAACTTTTGTAGCAACATGGATGGGACTGGAAGAGATTATGCTGAGTGAAATAAGTCAAGCAGAGAGTCAATTATCATATGGTTTCACTTATTAGTGGAGCATAACAACATGGAGAACATGGAGAGTTAGGAGAAGGGAGTTGGGGGAAATTGAAAGGGAAGACAAACCATGAGAGACTACGGACTCTGAAAAACAATCTGAGGCTTTTGAGGGGCGGGGGATAGGAGGTTGGGTGAGCCTGGTGGTGGGCATTGTGGGGGACATGTATTGCATGGAGCACTGGGTGTAGTGCATAAACAATGAATTCTGGTACAATGAAAAGAAATTTAAAAAATAATTTTTTTAAAATTTTTTAATCATTTTTTAAAATTTATTTTCAGCATAACAGTATTCATTGTTTTTGTACCACACCCAGTGCTCCATGCAATCCGTGCCCTTTCCAACACCCACCACCTGGTTCCCCCAACCTCCCACCCCCTGCCCCTTCAAAACCCTCAGATTGTTTTTCAGAGTCCATAGTTTTTCATGGTTCACCTCCCCTTCCAATTTCCCTCAACTCCCTTCTCCTCTCCATCTCCCCATGTCCTCCATGTTATTTCTTATGCTCCACAAATAAGTGAAACCATATGATAATTGACTTTCTCTGCTTGACTTATTTCACTCAGCATGATCTCTTCCAGTCCTGTCCATGTTGCTACAAAAGTTGGGGATTCATCCTTTCTGATGGAGGCATAATACTCCATAGTGTATATGGACCACATCTTCCTTATCCATTTGTCCATTGAAGGACATCTTGGTTCTTTCCACAGTTTGGCGACCATGGCCATGGCTGTTATGAACATTGGGGTACAGATGGCCCTTCTTTTCACTACATCTGTATCTTTGGTGTAAATACCCAGTAGTGCAATTGCAGGGTCATAGGGAAGCTCTATTTTAAAAAAAGATTTATTTATTTATTTGACAGACAGAGATCACAAGTAGGCAGAGAGGCAGGCAGGGAGAGAGAGGAGGAAGCAGGCTCTCTGTGGAGCAGAGAGCCTGAAGTTGGGCTTGATTCCAGGACCCTGGGATCATGACCCAAGCTGAAGGCAGAGACTTTAACCCACTGAGCCACCCAGGCCCCCGGGAAGCTCTATTTTTAATTTCTTCAGGAATATCCACACTGCTTTCCAAAGTGGCTGCACCAACTTGCATTCCCACCAACAGTGTGAGAGTTCCCCTTTCTCCACATCCTCTCCAACACACGTTGTTTACTGTCTTGTTAATTTTGGCCATTCAAACTGGTGTAAGGTGGTATCTCAATGTGGTTTTGATTTGAATCTTCCTGATAGCTAGTGATGATGAACATTTTTTCATGTGTCTGATAGCCATAACAAAACACATTTTAAGATGAGATTGTAGGGGCGCCTCAGTGGCTCAGTGGGTTAATCCTCTGCTTTCAGCTCAGGTCATGATCCCAAGGTCCTGGGATCGAGTCCCACATCGGGCTCTCTGCTCAGTGGGAAGCCTGCTTCCCCTCCCCTCTCTCTGCCTGCCTCTCTGCCTACTTGTGATCTCTGTCTGTCAAATAATAGAATTTAAAAAAAAAAGATGAGATTGTATAAGAAAGTTGCAATATTCATTCAAATTAAATTTTCCTCTATGTTGGGGAATGGCAACAAGCATCCATCTAAAAGTTCACACAGGAATGCACTAATCTTAATGTCTAGCTTAGAAATCCAACAGCTAATTGATTTCACTAGCTAAAGTCATTGTATTTCTGTCCATGGGTTCAACTTCATCCCAAATCTGGACCATAATCTTTTTTTTTTTTTTAAAGATTTTATTTATTTATTTGACAGAGAGAGATCACAAGTAGGCAGAGAGGCAGGCAGAGAGAGAGGGAAGCAGACTCCCCGCAGAGCAGAGAGCCCGATGCGGGGCTCGATCCCAGGACCCTGAGATCATGACCTGAGCCGAAGGCAGAGGCTTTAACCCACTGAGCCACCCAGGCGCCCCTCTGGACCATAATCTTAATGATGAGAACAACTGTCTTTACTTTAGATCTCATTCTGACATTCTTCCTTATTATTACCAGTCTTAGCTACTTGTCTAACCTAGAATCCCTGCCTAGAGTTTATCTTTGTGATTAGGTTATGTCTGCTTTGAACATTATCTTCATGATTTGTTCCTTGCCAGCTGTTTCAAGACCCCTTTTATACCAATTATTGGCCTGTCTGGACCTCAACATATCAACTGGGCTCTGTTTAAGTGACTGGGTCTTTTCCTAAAGCCTGCTGCTGGAAACTTTCCAGATTGCCGGCCTTCCTATCTGCCTGACACCTTTAAGCTGTCTAGGTTCTCAGCACTATCCTCTCCCTCTCTGGCCCATTCTGTTGGTGCAACCAAAGCCTGGTTCTGACATTTGTGAGTGGGATTGGGTTCACCTGAGGAGCACATTACCAGAATAACTGAAATCAAAGAGAGAAGCAGATATTTGATAAGAATTCTAAGAAATTTTCAGATGGTTAAATGAAATAAAAGTATTAAATATATACCTGTCTAAATAATTTGCATAATGCTTCCTGTTTCTTATAAGTTTTAGGAAGCCAACAACTGCATTTTTCTTTTTCATACAAGGGGCTACCATCAAATTTTGTATTTCAGATTCATGGTTGTAGCTGCAGGAAAATATAAATTTATTGCTTTTCACAATAGTGAGAGTTACCTTATTTACTTTAGTGACAGTTATCAGTAAATGGAAGCATCAATAAGAAGACCAAAAAAATCTAACATATCTTTTTATGAAATACTATTATATGTCAAGTCAAATCCTTTCCTTTACATATGAATGGCTCTAGTTCTATGCCCAGTAGTCTGTATAGAGAATAATTCCTCCCTACTTTCCTAGTATGCTTATATACAGATTCATCTGAAATAAGCTTCATAAAAGTAGGTAGCAGATAATTCATGTCTACACAAATATTGTGGAAGTTGGCAGACATTCAAATTTCTATGACTCATACATTAAAGCCCATAGATACTAGTTTCATTATTATAAAGCATAAGGATGATTCCCTCTCTTTAACTCTTATGAATAAGGCCTGTTAATTTTCTTAGTTCCTCATCCATTTTGCTAATAATGATTGAGCTATAATCAACTCTAAAATCACAGCTTAACTGTGCATAATATAATATAACATAACATAAAAATTAGCAACTGTCGGGGCAGATTTGCCAAAATACCATCCCTTATCCCATGGTGCTCTATGTCTTAGAACTACAACTAAGCACAAGTGGAATAGACATGGGCAACCCTTTCATTCTTATCTCATTACTGTCATATAAGTTAAATTTTTATTGAAAACCTACTTTGTGTACAGTCCTATACTAGATAAAGGACTATCAAGAAGGCTGAAACAAGGTGCCTGCCCTCCGGAAGGTTAGCATCAATTGACTGAAAGAGGAGACAGTACTCTCAGTAATAATTAGGAGTCAAATACCTAAATAAAAGTAGAAAACCACAGTATATATGAAATCTCAAACTCAGTGTAAGTTCCAGGAGGAGCTGTGTCCTCTGGCTCCCCTGTTAATAGAAAAGCAACCAGCCTCACTGGCTTTTCACAGTTGAAGGACACTTCACTATATATAAAATAATGAGATGGTTTCACTAAGTACATAGTATGACACATATAAACATTTCCTTCATTTTTCAAATATCATTGAAAAAATATTTCCCCTCACTTAAAAGAAAGTCTAAGTGCCTTTTCAAATAGTGTCTACATTGTACCACTTGTTCTTGCATTTCAAATGCATTCTTAACATAGTTTAATAATGAATAATAATTCAGAAGTCAATTCTGTTACTATTACAGAGAAAACTATTTAAGATCTGAGAGAAATAAACAAGAACAGAGGTTTGAGAACTCAACAGAAAAGTTCTAATATTTCAGATCTTTCCTATTCCCCTCATCCATATTCTCCAACTAAAAAAAGAAACTGTGTCTGCCAGTTGGTGGCCTGACTTCAGACCAAATTTAATTAATTAGCAGTTTCTTCAGCTGTCATCTGGCCTCATTTGCTTAGCTTGTAACCACAGCTCAGTACATTACTTAAGCTGAGACTTCAATAATGGCCTTTTTGGTCAACTGAACTACAGGGACTAAATAGCTGATCAGATCTACCTCTTCTTTCCACTATGCCCCAAACTGCACTGCTGTTGGCCACTGAGACCAATTTTAACTTCCCAGACTTACAGCATTGTTTCTCAATGTGTTGTTTACAAACTTGTATACTACAAATAATTGTGGTGTTTGTAAAAATGCAGAGTCCAAGGTCCTGTTCTCAGAGATCCTGATAGAGTAGCTGTAGGATAGGGCCTGAGAATATGCATTTACCATGTTCCCCTTTGTGAATCTCACATTTACTAAATTGATGATGCTAATAGAATTAGGGAATACAACCTAAGGTGTATAGGGCCCAACTAGTGTAATAAAAGGGCAAGATGGAAATAATTCCATTTGCTGCTAACACATTTAATGTGAATAAGAATCAAGCAAGAAGTTTGTTAAATATACATATTCCTGGGATGCCTAGGTGGCTCAGTTGGTTGGGCATCTGCCTTCGGCTCAGGTCATGATCCCAGTGTCCTGGGATCAAGTCCTTCATCAGGCTCCCCGCTCAGTGGGGAGTCTACTTCTCCTTCTGCTTCTGCCTGCTGCTCTCCCTGCTTATGCTCTCTGACAAATAAATAAAATTTTTAAAAAAATACATATTCCTCCAAAACCAAAGGAGAAATACATATGTTCGGAGGTTCCACCTCCAAAACCAAAGGAATTATAATCATAGGATAGGCCTGGGCATCTGTATGTTTAAAAGGCTACCCTAGGTTATTCTGGTGTATTTTAACAAATCCCCTGCACTTGATCAATTGCTTCAAGGTATCCAATAGCTGGCAGAATGAACGAGGTTACTTGCAGAAGACCCAGACACTGTTCCCCATTATTGGACTCTACATATTTTGAAGGACAAAGCTACATATATTTTTAAGTGCTTAAGGGATACTTTATACTGAATATGATTGGAGTAAACACTTTATAGGTTTTGTGGATGGAGGGAAGCAAACATTTGCAATAGAAGAAAGGAAGAGGAAAATAAAAGATACTACAGTGAAAGGTAGGTAATGACAGGTCCTTAGATGGCCAAGTATTTCTGCATCTAGCCTCACCCCCTCTATATTCACAGTAAATCACCCACCCACTCCACATTGTAAAGGGCTGAGCGCTAAGGAGCCCTTAAGGAAGAAACATGTGGACATTCTGTCCTTAGCCATTTTAACTAGTCCTGTCAGTTCTGTCAAACTCAGCAGAATACCCTTCTCCTAGCTCCAGGAACAAAGTAGGACAGCAGTGAATAGATACAAAGCCACCTCACATTGCCACATATACTCTTACACCATCTGCTATTACTCTGCACTCATCAGTTGGAGTAACACATCTGAGCATGCTGTCCTGGAAAAAGAGAACATTTCCATTCTATCACTGCTGATAGCTCATGACTGTTTATTAATTCCATTTTTTCCTTTCCCTCTGGGTCTAGAACGGTGTCTTGGAGATAGAGGTGACAATTAAGTAGAAAGGTGAAACTAATATAAATCTATTATTGAGAGTCATGACACCTTAATATACAGTTCCAGAGACTGACCAAAAAGGAACTCAGGGCTAAAAGGAAGTATATAAGATCTTTTGTTGTAGAGCCAATTTCAGTGGATCTCTGGGAACACACCATAATCCATCTCCAGGCTTTACAGCTCCAAACTCTCCACATGTCTAGATCCACAATCCTATCACCTCCTAGACATCACCTAAATGTTACACTAGCATCTCTACCACTATATATCAAAACCTAAACTTTTCTTCTCCAAACGAATTTCTGTTAATGACATTACCGTCCTTCCAGTTAGAAACCTAAAAGTTGTCTTTAATCTCTCCCTTGACTTTACCCTCTACTTGCAGTCAAGACTTCAGATCATTGCTGATCCAAGCAGCAATGACTGGGATGCTAGAGAACATAGAGGGAGGGATGTTCAGGAGTCAGTTGATAGGACTCACCTCCCTAAATATATAATACCAATAGTCTCCTTCACAGCTTCACTTCCAGTGTTCCAGTACCCCTCCTCCTAATTCTTCCTACTCATGGACTTGTTACTCCCCTGTCCAAAAACCCTCATTTGCTCTTCAATCTTACCTTCAACCCCTCCTCCTGTGCATAAAATTTTTTAAAGATTTCTTCTATTATTCCGCTACTTACAAACTTTAGCCAAATTTTACCATTCCTTCTTTTCTGAGCAAGTCCCTTGTTTTTCTTTCTTGAACTTTTCATTAATGTCCTTCCTTTCTTTCCCCTATATATGTTAAATCCTTATTCATCCCCCAGGGTCCAGCTCCAATGCTACTTCCTCCATCCTTCAATTGAATGCATTCTTTCCTTCTTTGGACTGAGAAGCACTTCGCATTTTAATGTTGTTTATCACATTCTGCCTATCATACTTTTCTCTCTGCAAGGGGATGGGAGGCTTGTATTTCCACGTGATGCCTAACAGTGTCTTTTCTATAGTAATTATTCTTAAATTGTGTTGGATGAATGAATTTCCTCTTCCTCATCTTCTTGATAGAAATTCCCTAAATGAAGCCTACTTTTATTAATAGGAGAGAAGCTGTCATTCCAGCACATGCCTTGGTCTCCTTCTGTCTGTGCTTGACTGTCTCTATCTCTACATCTTAACTCCCTCTGTGTCTGTTTTCTATTTGTCTCTCTGTGTCTGTTCACCCTTTCCCTTCCTTTAGCTGTCACGGTCAGTCTTTCTGTTTCTTTTTTCATGGCATTTTCCTTTCTATTGTCAGTATTTTCCCTGCATTGTCTTTCTGTCCATTTCTGTTTCTCTGACACCCTGCCCCCTTCTTATCTGGAAGTCAATCTCTGAATCTCTTTCAAAGCCTCCCTTACACTATAACTCAAAAGTGCCTTTTCAAGTTGAAACTCAAAGTCTGAAGTCTAAAAACCTTATAGCTCAGGAGAAAATGAACTTTCCAGGGACAGGTGACATCAGTGCCTGTGGTGAAGTGTCTGAATAGAAATTTACAGACACCCTGAATTCTTAATTTAGGTGATAAGACATAAAAATATAAAAGGTGACCTACAACAGCCAATCACAATAACAATGCTAATTTCTTTAATTGACTTCAATGATAATAACCTGTTAGAAAGCAAACAAAATGGACTCTGAAAAACAATCTGAGGGTTTTGAAGGGGGGTGCGGTGGGAGGTTGGGGGAACCAGGTGGTGGGTATTGAAGAGGGCACGGATTGCATGGAGCACTGGGTGTGGTGCAAAAACAATTAATACTGTTATGCTGAAAATAAATTTAAAAAATTAAAAAAAAAGAAAGCAAACAAAAAGTTCTAGAAAACCATGGACCACTTGGCCCCTTGCCCAGGAAACTCTAAGGGTTCATATATAAATATAAATGAATTCAAACTAAAGACAATAATAATGCCAACTATTTTTTCAGTATCTATTGTGAGACAGATGTCTTGTACCCATTAATTCATTTAGTCCTCAAACATTTCACGGAGATGGAAACTGAGGTTGAGGGCAGTTAAGTTCATGTTCAGTCATCCTTGAGGAGGGGGGCTATGATTTAAACCCAAGTATTTATGTTAGGGGAGGGGAATAGGGGTGTTGGATTCTTCCGGATATTCTTAAAATCATGCCATGTGGTTGATTGACTCTTTCACCTTTTTTAAAGCTCAGCTTTTATTTTTAAAAAAATTCTTTTAATTAATAGAATGTACCTAATACTAATGGGAAACACCAAGAAAATATACAGGCTGAAAATACAAAATAACAATGACTTACTGTGGACTGATTGCCAGGCCGTTTGCTCAATGATTTACATGAATCGCCTCATTGAATACTTACAATAAACCTGTGAAGGAGCTACTTTAGTTATCCACATTTTACAGATAATAAGAATGAGACTCAGAGAAATTACTTGTCCAAAATCTATGATTCCAACCCAAGTTTGTTTGACTGCAGTTTATGCCCTAAACACCGCAGCACAGACTCTACTATGAACAGATCAAAAAGATTTAGGAAAATTCACTGATTGTAGAATCCCTAATGAGATTACAAGAAAAAAAAGGATGTTTTAGGATATCCAGGTGTTTTTGTAAAATATTTTGAGATTACTTTGAAGGAAAGCATAGCTACTTCCAACCAAAATATTCCTTGCTAGTTTGGAGTCACTGATTTGATCCAATATGGCATTCCTGTGTTCTTACCTTCTTAGGTTTATCAGAAATAATTCCTTTAGTTGGTTAGGGTACAACCTGGAGTAATTGCTTCAAACTCACTATGAATTCAGAACCCCTTTACTGAATCCTCAGAACCCCAAATTTCCAAAATTTATAGACTTTAAGATGAATATTCTTAAAAACTTTCCTTTATGGTCAATAAAGATTCCCCATAATACAATGACAAGAAAAGGAAGCATGGAGCACTGGGTGTGGTGCATAAACAATGAATCTTGAAACATGAAAAAAATAAAATAAAATTAAGATGTTAAAAAAAGAAAATAAACTAGAACAATATTGACATTAATTTTATTCCTTAGTCCTTATTAGTATTATCATAATTTTTGTGTTTTCTATGTATAGAGCTGTTTGTGGAGTTTGTACTTCTGGCTTGCTGGCCTCATGGAAGAAGGGCAGAACTATTTCTAAGGGACAAATTAAGTCCCCATGTTTCTGCAGTGACTGACTGTGATTCTTGGACTTACTTTTGGTAAGAATGAATGAAATAGATTTGAACTGTATTTAAATACTATCTTTTTTTATAGTCAATTTTCTGTATATGTATCTTTTACCTCTTTCAGCCTCTAACTCACCTTTGTATCTTTACCAATGTTTAGTCCTTTGTCTATTAAAAGAGGAACCTCAATAAAATTGTTGAATTTAAAAAAAAAAGAAAGGGAAGCATGAAGATCTTGAATTCTCCCATTTCTAAAATTTTTCTTCCCATTATACCAGAAAGGATAATACTGATGTAAAATTTAATTTAAAAAATACCTCTCAACTGGAAGTAGAAGATATTTGACAAATATGTATAAGTAGTTTCTCAACATGGCTTTTCATCAAATAAAGCTCTACCAAAATTATGTATTAAATAAAAGCCTAACAATTTTCAAATATCTGAGTACTTAGAATCCTTCTACCAAAACTGTACAAATAAGAATAAATCAGAATTTTTTAAAACTACAGCTTTTAAAAATTAAGTGATTTATCAAAGTAACTGAATTTGCTGTGTGAATCATGAACTGATTTATACACTCTTTGCAGATATGATACTATATGTATCTATATACTATATACTTTATACTATATACTAAACTGTATACAGTAATAACCCAGTAGCACAATTGCTGGGTCATAGGGTAGCTCTATTTTCAACTTTTTGAGGAACATCCATGCTGTTTTCCAGAATGGATGCACCAGATTGCATTCCCACCAACAATGTAGGATGGTGCCCCTTTCTCCACATCCTCACCAGCATCTGTCATTTCCTGACTTGTTAGCTTTAGCCATTCTGACTGGTGTGAGGTGGTATCTCATTGTGGTTTTGATTTGTATTTGCCTGATGCCGAATGGAGCACTTTTTCATGTGTCTGTTGGCCATTTGGATGTCTTCTTTGCAGAAATGTCTGTTCATGTCTTCTGTCCATTTCTCAATTGTATTATTTGTGTTGAGTTTGATAAATTCTTTATAGATTTTGGATACTAGCCCTTTATCTAATATGTCGTTTGCAAATATCTTCTCCCATTCTGTCAGTTGTGTTTTGGTTTGTTAATTGTTTCCTTTGCTGTGCAAAAGCTTCTGATCTTGATGAAGATCTTGATGATCTTGATGAAGTCCCAATAGTTAATTTTTTGCGCTAGCTTCCCTTGCCTTTGGCGATGTTCCTAGGAAGAAGTTGCTGCAGCTGAGGTCGAAGAGGTTGCTGCCTGTATTCTCCTCAAGGATTTTGATGGCTTCCTTTCTCACATTGAGGACCTTCATCCATTCTGAGTCTATTTTGGTGTGTGGTGTAAGGAAATGGTCCAGTTTCATTTTTCTGCATGCAGCTGTCCAATATTCCCAACACCATTTGTTGAAGAGGCTGTCTTTTTTCCACTGGACATTCTTTCCTGCTTTGTCGAAGATTAGTTGACCATGGAGTTGAGGGTCTATTTCTGGGCTCTCTATTCTTTTCCATTGATCTATGTGTCCATTTTTGTGCCAGTACCATACTGTCTTGATGATGACAGCTTTTTAATAGAGCTTGAAGTCTGGAATTGTGATGACACCAACTTTGGCTTTCTTTTTCAATATTCCTTTGGCTATTCGAGGTCTTTTCTGGTTCCATATAAATTTTAGGATTATTTGTTCCATTTCTTTGAAAAAAAAATGGATGGGATTTTGTTAGGGATTGCATTAAACGTGTAGATAACTTTAGGTAGTATAGACATTTTCACTGTATTTTTTCTTCCAATCCATGAGCATGGAACATTTTTCCACTTCTTTGTGTCTTCCTCAATTTCTTTCGTGAGTACTTTATAAATTTCTGAGTACCGATTCTTTGCCTCTTTGATTAAGTTTATTCCTAGGTATCTTATGGTTTTGGGTGCAACTGTCAATGGGATTGACTCCTTAATTTCTCTTTTTCTGTCGTGTTGTTGGGTGTAAAGAAATGCAACTGCTTTCTGTGCATTGACTTTATATCCTGACACTTTACTGAATTCCTGTACAAGTTCTAGCAGATTTGGAGTCTTTCGGGTTTTCCACATGTAGTATCATAGCATTTGCAAAGAGTGATCATTTGACTTCTTCTTTGCCGATTTGGATGCCTTTAATTTCTTTTTGTTGTCTGGTTGCTGAGGCTAGGACTTCTAGTCCTATGTTGAATAGCAGTGGTGATGATAATGGACATCCCTGCCGTGTTCCTGACCTTAGCGGAAAAGCTCTCTGGTTTCTCCATTGAGAATGATATTTGCAGTGGTTTTTCATAGATGGCTTTGATGCTATTGAGGTATGTGCCCTCTATCCCTACACTTTGAAGAGTTCTGATCAGGAAGGGATGCTGTAGTTTGTCAAATGCTTTTTCAGCATCTACTGAGAGTATCATATGGTTCTTGTTCCTTCTTTTATTAATGTATTGTATTACATTGATTGATTTGTGGATGTTGAACCAACCTTGCAGCCCTGGAATAAATCACACTTGGTCGTGGTGAATAATCCTTTTAATGTACTGTTGGATCCTATTGGCTAGTATTTTGGTGAGAATTTTCGAATCTGTGTTCATCAAGGATATTGGTCTGTAATTCTCTTTTTTGATGGGATCTTTGGTTTTGGGATCAAGGTAATGCTGGCTCATAAAATGAGTTTGGAAGTTTTCCTTCCATTTCTATTTTTTGGAACAGTTTCAGGAGATCAGGTATTAATTCTTCTTTAAATGTTTGGTAGAATTCCCCTGGGAAGCCGTCTGGCCCTGGGCTTTTTTTTGTTTGGAGATTTTTGATGACTGTTTCAATCTCCTTACTGGTTATGGGTCTGTTCAGGTGTTCTATTTCTTCCTGATTAAGTTGTAGTAGTTTATATGTCCCTAGGAATGCATCCATTTCTTCAGGTTGTCAAATTTGCTGGTGTATAGTTGCTCATAATATGTTCTTATAATTGTTTGTATTTCTTTGGTGTTGGTTGTGATCTCTCCTCTTTCATTCATGATTTTATTTATTTGGGTCCTTTCTCTTTTCTTTTTGATAAGTCTGGCCAGGGTTTTATCAATCTTATTAATTCTTTCAAAGAGCCAGCTCCTAGTTTCATTGATTTCTTCTATTATTTTTGTTGTTGTTATTGTTTCTATTTCATTGATTTCTGCTCTGATCTTTATGATTTCTCTTCTCCTGCTGAGTTAAGGCTTTCTTTGTTGTTTTTTCTCCAGCTCCTTTAGGTGTAGGGTTAGGTTGTGTATTTGAGACCTTTCTTGTTTCTTGAGAAAGGGTTGTATCGCTATATATTTTCTTCTCAGGACTGTCTTTGCTGTGTCCCACAGATTTTGAACAACTGTGTTTTCATTATCGTTTGTTTCCATGAATTTTTTCAATTCTTCTTTAACTTCCTAGTTGACCCATTTAGTCTTTAGAAGGATGCTCTTTAGTCTCCATATATTTGGGTTCTTTCCAAATTTCCTCTTGTGATTGAGTTCTAGCTTCAGAGCATCGTGGTCTGAAAATATGCAGGGAATGATCCCAATCTTTTGATACCAGTTGAGACCTGATTTATGAATTAGGATGTGATCTATTCTGGAGAATGTTCCATGTGCACTAGAGAAGAATGTGTATTCGTTGCTTTGGGATGGAATGTTCTGAATATATCTGTTATGTCCACATGGTCCAGTGTGTCATTTAAGGCCTGTATTTTCTTCTTGATCTTTTGCTTGAATGATCTGTCCATTTCAGTGAGGGTGGTGTTAAACTCCTCCACTATTGTTCTATTACTATTGATGTGTTTCTTTGATTTTGTTAGAAATTCGTTTATATAGTTGGCTGCTCCAATATTAGGGG